>NC_135917.1:16447687-16591057 GCF_964194155.1 Cetorhinus maximus | reverse complement strand
GCTGGAGGAGGTTACAGAGATAGGGAGGGGTGTAGGGGCTGGAGGAGGTTACAGAGATAGGGAGGGTTGTGGGGCTGGAGGAGGTTACAGAGATAGGGAGGGTTGTGAGGCTAGAGGAGGTTACAGAGATAGGGAGGGTTGTAGGGGCTGGAGGAGGTTACAGAGATAGGGAGGGTTGTAGGGGCTGGAGGAGGTTACAGAGATAGGGAGGGTTGTGGGGCTGGAGGAGGTTACAGAGATAGGGAGGGTTGTGGGGCTGGAGGAGGTTACAGAGATAGGGAGGGGAGAACCTATGGAGACACTTGAAACCAAGGATTCACAGGTAATTGAATATATTATGTGTAGTCTCTGTTGCTATGTAGGAAACACGACAGCTAATTTGCACACAGCAAGCTCCCACAAACAGCAATGTGATAATGATCAGATCATCTGTTTTCCGTGATGTTGGCTGAGGGACAAATATTGGCCAGGACACTCAGGAGAACTCCCCTGCTCTTCTTTAATACAGTGTCATAGGCTCCTTTACATCATCTGAGGGGACAAGAGGTTTCATGTCTCATTGGAAAGACAGCATCTCCAATAGTGTAGCATCCCTCAGTACTGCACTGGAGTGTCAGTCGCTTTTTAGTTCATTCATGGGATGTGGGTGTCACTGGCTAGGCCAGCATTTATTACCCATCCCTAATTGCCCTTGAGAAGGTGGTGGTGAGGTGCCTTCTTGAACCGCTGCAGTCCGTGTGGTGTAGGTACACCCACAGTGCTGTTAGGGAGGGAGTTCCAGGATTTTGTCCCAGTGACAGTGAAGGAACGGTGATATATTTCCAAGTCAGGGTGGTGAGTGACTTGGAGGGGAACTTCCAGGTGGTGGTGTTCCCATGTGTCTGCTGCCTTTGTCCTTCTAGATGGTAGTGGTCGTGGGTCTAGAAGGTGCTGTCAAAGGAGGCTTGGTGAGTTCCTGCAGTGCAACTTGTAGATGGTACTCACACTGCTGCTACTGTGCGTCGGTGATGGAGGAAGTGAATGTTTGTGGATGGGGTGCCAATCAAGCGGGGCTGCTTTGTCCTGGATGGTGTTGAGCTTCTTGAGTGTTGTGGGAGCTGCACTCATCCAGGCAAGTGGAGAGTATTCCATCACACTCCTGACTTGTGCCTTGTAGATAATGGACAGGCTTTGGGGAGTCAGGAGGTGAATTACTCGCTGCAGGATTCCCAGCCTCTGACCTGCTCTTGTAGCCACAGTATTTATATGGCTAGTGCAGTTTAGTTTCTGGTCAATGGTAACTCCCAGGATGTTGATAGTGGGGGATTCAGTGATGGTAATACCGTTGAATGTCAAGGGGAGATGGTTAGATTCCCTCTTGTTGGAGATGGTCATTGTCTGGCACTTGTGTGGTGTAATTATTTGGCAGGTGGTATGTGCCAGGTTGTCCAAATCCCAGAGGAAAACTTGGCCAAGCTATCACAACAATTTTGTAATTTGTATTTATTACGAGAAGGTTTGTGCACTGAAGTCAGAAGTAATGAGTCCACTACCAACTTTAGAGATTTTAAATATTAAATTAAAACATTTATTAACAAAAGAAAAGAAAACTTAAACACACAAGATTACAGTTACACAGTTAAATGTAGTATATAACAGTTCCCACAAGATTTATACTTAACTAGACTCCCACTTACACACCCCTTTCAGGCAACAGTCCAAAATAGATTATTAATCTATAAGACATCCATCAATATTACCACAAGCACCCACTGTTGCTGTAAGGGTGATATTTCATAGCTCCTCTCTCCCTCTCACTGTGCAATGAAACTCCAAAGGCTTTTAACACAACTTTGGTTACTGAAACAGCAAACTTCTCTGGTGTGGCTAGAGGCTTTTTCTACAAGTCTGTTTCAGACACTGGTGCTTTCAAGATCTCACACAGCCACCCCTATACAGATTTCCATCATTCTTTAAATATATTTCCTCCTCTTTGATCTGTAAATCCCATTGTTTCAACAGGTCTTTGGAAGTTACTAATCCCAGCATATAAAAATCTTTCATGTTGTCATTATAGCCAGCACTCTTGGGAAAAATAAACACAATAACTTTGCCTTATTTATCTTGCCAGTTGTAAACATCTTACCATGTCCCTTTGTAAAGCCAACAACCTCTCTCCATGTATCTAAAAATGTAAATTCCATTTTACTTAGCTTGTCCATCAGCATTTCAAATGCCTGGATTTTACATGTAACCCCTTTGATGATTCAAACCTTGCAGTCTATCAGTCTGCAGTTTACTTAAATTACTCACACATGCAGAAACATACACACACACAAACATAAGCCTGCTTTAAATTATCCTACAGTAATATCAGGAAAAATATGATAGTTCCTTTACAGCGGCATGAATGTTACTTGTCAGCCCAAGCCTGGATATTGTCCAGGTCTTGCTGCATTTGGACATGGGCTGCTTCAGTATCTGAGGAGTCGTGAATGGTGCTGAACATTGTGCAATCATTAGCGAACATTCCCACTTCTGACCTTATGATGGAAGGAAGGTCATTGATGAAGCAGCTGAAGATGGTTGGGCCGAGGACACTACCCTGAGGAGCTCCTGCAGTGATGTCCTGGAGCTGAGATGACTGACCTCCAATAACCACAACCATCTTCCTTTGTGCCAAATATGATTCCAACATGTGGAGAGTTTTCCTCCCTGATTCCCATTGACTCCAGTTTTGCTAGGGCTCCTTGATGCCACACTCAGTCAAATGCAGCCTTGATGTCAAGGGCAGTCACTCTCACCTCACCTCTGGAGTTCAGCTCTTTTGTCCATGTTTGAACCAAGATTGTAATGAGGTCAGGAGCTGAGTGACCCTGGTAGAACTCAAACTGGGCGTCAGTGAGCAGGTTATTGCTAAGTAAGTGCCGCTTGATAGCCCTGTTGATGACCCCTTCCATCACTTTACTGATGATGGAGAGTAGACTGATGGGGTGGTAATTGGCTGGGTTGGATTTGTCCTGCTTTTTGCGTACAGGACATACCTGGGCACTTTTCCACATAGCTGGGTAGATGTCAGTGACGTTGTGTTCGAGTCGCTGGACTGAGACTAGAACCAATGACCTTGTGACTCAGTGGTGAGAGTGCTACCCACTGAGCTGTGGTGCGATGATATTTGAAGTTGAGATGCGAATGACATTATATTTAGTAATGAGCTGCCGAACTGTTCCTGTCCATCAAACAACAAAGTAAATAATCCCTTTGTTGGTTATTTTTGGCCTTGCAATTTGTTTGCAATGTACTTTGGAGTGAGCATGTGCCAACATCCCATACTTCAGAAATTCCTTCTGATTAACAGGCTCAGGAGGCGGGCAAGGGAAAGACATTTGTTGCTGATCAGTTAGAAAATACAGACATAAGGCGTGGTCGTCACTTGGGTCATTCGTATCCCCACCAAGAGTTTACATCATACCATGGGTTAGTTCATCCTCTAATCTCTGGAAAATGCTGGCCATCTCCTTTCATTCCACAGCTTCTATCTAATTGTACAACACACCAGCAGCAAACAAGGAGCTGCTGTGGCCAAGGAGGTATTAGGACTGTCACACTGTCAGACAGTGGCTCTGCAACAACCTGGAAACAGGATGAAAAGTGTGATCCAGGTAAGACCCTGAAGGCTCTGGGAACGAATGGTGTGGACTGGGGTGGGACTAATTGCGGAGTTCTTTCCAAAGAGCTGGTACAGACAGGATGGGCTGAATGGTCTTTTATGCTGGAAGGTTCGATGAAATGCCCTAACAAACACGTTGATGAGAAAAGGCTTTGTGTACACTGAAGTTACATCCAACTGTTTTCCAGGATGGACATTTTCTCTTCCCCACAATGCTTCTTTTGAAGATATTTCATCCCCTGACCCAGCCAGTTTATTTCTCTTCATCTTCCTCCAGAATCTTCTGGCAGGGAGAATATCTGGCTCCCTCATGGCTGATCACATGGTATACATGGCTGAGAAAGACTCCATGTTATCTCGGTTCCAGTCAACGTTCATTATTCTGTCTGTTACTGCTGTCAAACCAGACTTTTACATATGTAAAGAGAGTGATGTTAAGTGTCAGAACTGAGAAAGTTACAATGATGGTGGCGTGTGAGAGACAGAGTGTTATAACTGAGAGTCTTATACCGAGGGTCAGTGTAACAGAGAGAGTGTTATAACTGAGAGTCTCATACTGAGGGTCAGTGTAACAGAGAGAGTGTTATAACTGAGAGCCTTATACTGAGGGTCAGTGTAACAGACGGAGTGTTATAACTGAGAGTCTTATACCGAGGGTCAGTGTAACAGACAGAGTGTTATAACTGAGAGTCTTATCCTGAGGGTCGGTGTAACAGAGAGAGTGTTATAACTGAGAGTTTTATAATGAGGGTCAGTGTAACAGAGATAGAGTGTTATAACTGAGAGTCTTATACTGAGGGTCAGTGTAACAGAGAGAGTGTTATAAATGAGAGTCTTATACTCAGGGTCAGTGTAACAGAGAGAATGTTATAACTGAGAGTCTTATACTGAGGGTCAGTGTAACAGAGAGAGTGTTATAACTGGGGGTCTTTTATTGAAGGTCAGTGTGAGAGAGAGAGTGTTATAACTGAGAGTCTTATACTGATGGTCAGTGTAACTGAGAGAGTGTTATAACTGAGAGTCTTATACTGAGGGACAGTGTAACAGAGAGAGAGTGTTATAACTGAGAGTTTTATACCGAGGGTCAGTGTAACAGAGAGAATGTTATAACTGGGAGTCTTTTATTGAGGGTCAATATAACAGAGAGAGCGTTATAACTGAAGGTCTTATGCTGAGGGACAGTGTAACAGAGAGAGTGTTATAACTGAGAGTCTTATACTGATGGTCAGTGTAACTGAGAGAGTGTTATAACTGAGAGTTTTATACCGAGGGTCAGTGTAACAGAGAGAGTGTTATAACTGAGAGTCTTATACTGAGGGTCAGTGTGAGAGACAGAATGTTATAACTGAGAGTCTTATACTGAGGGGCACTGTAACAGAGAGAGTGTTATAACTGAGAGTCTTATACTGACGGTCAGTGTAACAGAGAGAATGTTATAACTGAGAGTCTTTTATTGAGGGTCAATATAACAGAGAGAGCGTTATAACTGAAGGTCTTATGCTGAGGGACAGTGTAACAGAGAGACTGTTATAACTGAGAGTCTTATACTGATGGTCAGTGTAACTGAGAGAGTGTTATAACTGAGAGTTTTATACCGAGGGTCAGTGTAACAGAGAGAGTGTTATAACTGAGAGTCTTATACTGAGGGTCAGTGTGAGAGACAGAATGTTATAACTGAGAGTCTTATACTGAGGGGCAGTGTAACAGAGAGAGTGTTATAACTGAGAGTCTTATACTGATGGTCAGTGTAACTGAGAGAGTGTTATAACTGAAGGTCTTATACTGAGGGTCAGTGTAACAGAGAGAGTGTTATTACTGAGAGTCTTATACAGAGGGTCAGTGTAACAGAGAGAGTGTTATAACTGAAGGTCTTATACCGAGGGTCAGTGTAACAGAGAGAGCGTTATATCTGAGAGTCTTATCCTGAAGGTCGGTGTAACAGAGAGAGTGTTATAACTGAGAGCCTTATACTGAGGGTCAGTGTAACAGAGAGAGTGTTATAATTGAGAGTCTTATAATCAGGGACAGTGTAACAGAGAGAGTGTTATAACTGAGAGTTTTATACTGAGGGACAGTGTAACAGAGAGAGTGTTATAACTGAGAGTCTTATACTGAGTGTCAGTGTAACAGAGAGAGTGTTATATCTGACAGTCTTATCCTGAGGGTCGGTGTAACAGAGAGAGTGTTATAACTGAGAGTCTTATACTGAGGGTCAGTGTGAGAGAGAGTGTTATAATTGAGAGTCTTATAATGAGGGTCGGTGTAACAGAGAGAGTGTTATAACTGAGAGTCTTATCCTGAGGGTCGGTGTAACAGAGAGAGTGTTATAACTGAGAGTCTTATACTGACTGTCAGTGTAACAGAGAGAATGTTATAACTGGGAGTCTTTTATTGAGGGTCAATATAACAGAGAGAGCGTTATAACTGAAGGTCTTATGCTGAGGGACAGTGTAACAGAGAGAGTGTTATAACTGAGAGTCTTATACTAATGGTCAGTGTAACTGAGAGAGTGTTATAACTGAGAGTTTTATACCGAGGGTCAGTGTAACAGAGAGAGTGTTATAACTGAGAGTCTTATACTGAGGGTCAGTGTGAGAGACAGAATGTTATAACTGAGAGTCTTATACTGAGGGACAGTGTAACAGAGAGAGTGTTATAACTGAGAGTCTTATACTGATGGTCAGGGTAACTGAGAGAGTGTTATAACTGAAGGTCTTATACTGAGGGCCAGTGTAACAGAGAGAGTGTTATAACTGAGAGTCTTATACTGAGGGTCAGTGTAACAGAGAGAGTGTTATAACTGTGTTTTATATTGAGGGTCAGTGTAACAGGGAGATTGTTATAACTGAGAGTCTTATACTGAGGGTCAGTGTAACAGAGAGAATGTTATAACTGGGAGTCTTTTATTGAGGGTCAATATAACAGAGAGAGCGTTATAACTGAAGGTCTTATGCTGAGGGACAGTGTAACAGAGAGAGTGTTATAACTGAGAGTTTTATACTGAGGGACAGTGTAACAGAGAGAGTGTTATAACTGAGGGTCAGTGTAACAGAGAGAGTGTTATAACTGAGAGTCTTATACTGACTGTCAGTGTAACAGAGAGAATGTTATAACTGGGAGTCTTTTATTGAGGGTCAATATAACAGAGAGAGCGTTATAACTGAAGGTCTTATGCTGAGGGACAGTGTAACAGAGAGAATGTTATAACTGGGAGTCTTTTATTGAGGGTCAATATAACAGAGAGAGCGTTATAACTGAAGGTCTTATGCTGAGGGACAGTGTAACAGAGAGAGTGTTATAACTGAGAGTCTTATACTGAGGGTCAGTGTAACATAGAGAGTGTTATGACTGAGAGTCTTATACTGAGGGACAGTGTAACAGAGAGAGTGTTATAACTGAGGGTCAGTGTAACAGAGAGAGTGTTACAACTGAGAGTCTTATACTGAGGGTCAGTGTAACAGAGAGAGTGTTATGACTGAGAGTCTTATACTGAGTGTCAGTGTAACAGAGAGAGTGTTATAACTGAGAGTCTTATACTGAGGGTCAGTGTAACAGAGAGAGTGTTATAACTGAGAGTCCTATACTGAGTGTCAGTGTAACAGAGAGAGTGTTATAACTGAGAGTCTTATCCTGAGGGTCGGTGTAACAGAGAGAGTGTTATAACTGAGAGTCTTATACTGACTGTCAGTGTAACAGAGAGAATGTTATAACTGGGAGTCTTTTATTGAGGGTCAATATAACAGAGAGAGCGTTATAACTGAAGGTCTTATGCTGAGGGACAGTGTAACAGAGAGAGTGTTATAACTGAGAGTCTTATACTAATGGTCAGTGTAACTGAGAGAGTGTTATAACTGAGAGTTTTATACCGAGGGTCAGTGTAACAGAGAGAGTGTTATAACTGAGAGTCTTATACTGAGGGTCAGTGTGAGAGACAGAATGTTATAACTGAGAGTCTTATACTGAGGGACAGTGTAACAGAGAGAGTGTTATAACTGAGAGTCTTATACTGATGGTCAGGGTAACTGAGAGAGTGTTATAACTGAAGGTCTTATACTGAGGGCCAGTGTAACAGAGAGAGTGTTATAACTGAAGGTCTTATACTGAGGGTCAGTGTAACAGAGAGAGTGTTATTACTGAGAGTCTTATACAGAGGGTCAGTGTAACAGAGAGAGTGTTATAACTGAAGGTCTTATACCGAGGGTCAGTGTAACAGAGAGAGCGTTATATCTGAGAGTCTTATCCTGAAGGTCGGTGTAACAGAGAGAGTGTTATAACTGAGAGCCTTATACTGAGGGTCAGTGTAACAGAGAGAGTGTTATAATTGAGAGTCTTATAATCAGGGACAGTGTAACAGAGAGAGTGTTATAACTGAGAGTTTTATACTGAGGGACAGTGTAACAGAGAGAGTGTTATAACTGAGAGTCTTATACTGAGTGTCAGTGTAACAGAGAGAGTGTTATATCTGACAGTCTTATCCTGAGGGTCGGTGTAACAGAGAGAGTGTTATAACTGAGAGTCTTATACTGAGGGTCAGTGTGAGAGAGAGTGTTATAATTGAGAGTCTTATAATGAGGGTCGGTGTAACAGAGAGAGTGTTATAACTGAGAGTCTTATCCTGAGGGTCGGTGTAACAGAGAGAGTGTTATAACTGAGAGTCTTATACTGACTGTCAGTGTAACAGAGAGAATGTTATAACTGGGAGTCTTTTATTGAGGGTCAATATAACAGAGAGAGCGTTATAACTGAAGGTCTTATGCTGAGGGACAGTGTAACAGAGAGAGTGTTATAACTGAGAGTCTTATACTAATGGTCAGTGTAACTGAGAGAGTGTTATAACTGAGAGTTTTATACCGAGGGTCAGTGTAACAGAGAGAGTGTTATAACTGAGAGTCTTATACTGAGGGTCAGTGTGAGAGACAGAATGTTATAACTGAGAGTCTTATACTGAGGGACAGTGTAACAGAGAGAGTGTTATAACTGAGAGTCTTATACTGAGGGACAGTGTAACAGAGAGAGTGTTATAACTGAGAGTCTTATACTGATGGTCAGGGTAACTGAGAGAGTGTTATAACTGAAGGTCTTATACTGAGGGCCAGTGTAACAGAGAGAGTGTTATAACTGAGAGTCTTATACTGAGGGTCAGTGTAACAGAGAGAGTGTTATAACTGTGTTTTATATTGAGGGTCAGTGTAACAGGGAGATTGTTATAACTGAGAGTCTTATACTGAGGGTCAGTGTAACAGAGAGAATGTTATAACTGGGAGTCTTTTATTGAGGGTCAATATAACAGAGAGAGCGTTATAACTGAAGGTCTTATGCTGAGGGACAGTGTAACAGAGAGAGTGTTATAACTGAGAGTTTTATACTGAGGGACAGTGTAACAGAGAGAGTGTTATAACTGAGGGTCAGTGTAACAGAGAGAGTGTTATAACTGAGAGTCTTATACTGATGGTCAGTGTAACAGAGAGAGTGTTATGACTGAGAGTCTTATACTGACTGTCAGTGTAACAGAGAGAATGTTATAACTGGGAGTCTTTTATTGAGGGTCAATATAACAGAGAGAGCGTTATAACTGAAGGTCTTATGCTGAGGGACAGTGTAACAGAGAGAATGTTATAACTGGGAGTCTTTTATTGAGGGTCAATATAACAGAGAGAGCGTTATAACTGAAGGTCTTATGCTGAGGGACAGTGTAACAGAGAGAGTGTTATAACTGAGAGTCTTATACTGAGGGTCAGTGTAACATAGAGAGTGTTATGACTGAGAGTCTTATACTGAGGGACAGTGTAACAGAGAGAGTGTTATAACTGAGGGTCAGTGTAACAGAGAGAGTGTTACAACTGAGAGTCTTATACTGAGGGTCAGTGTAACAGAGAGAGTGTTATGACTGAGAGTCTTATACTGAGTGTCAGTGTAACAGAGAGAGTGTTATAACTGAGAGTCTTATACTGAGGGTCAGTGTAACAGAGAGAGTGTTATAACTGAGAGTCCTATACTGAGTGTCAGTGTAACAGAGAGAGTGTTATAACTGAGAGTCTTATCCTGAGGGTCGGTGTAACAGAGAGAGTGTTATAACTGAGAGTCTTATACTGACTGTCAGTGTAACAGAGAGAATGTTATAACTGGGAGTCTTTTATTGAGGGTCAATATAACAGAGAGAGCGTTATAACTGAAGGTCTTATGCTGAGGGACAGTGTAACAGAGAGAGTGTTATAACTGAGAGTCTTATACTAATGGTCAGTGTAACTGAGAGAGTGTTATAACTGAGAGTTTTATACCGAGGGTCAGTGTAACAGAGAGAGTGTTATAACTGAGAGTCTTATACTGAGGGTCAGTGTGAGAGACAGAATGTTATAACTGAGAGTCTTATACTGAGGGACAGTGTAACAGAGAGAGTGTTATAACTGAGAGTCTTATACTGATGGTCAGGGTAACTGAGAGAGTGTTATAACTGAAGGTCTTATACTGAGGGCCAGTGTAACAGAGAGAGTGTTATAACTGAGAGTCTTATACTGAGGGTCAGTGTAACAGAGAGAGTGTTATAACTGTGTTTTATATTGAGGGTCAGTGTAACAGGGAGATTGTTATAACTGAGAGTCTTATACTGAGGGTCAGTGTAACAGAGAGAATGTTATAACTGGGAGTCTTTTATTGAGGGTCAATATAACAGAGAGAGCGTTATAACTGAAGGTCTTATGCTGAGGGACAGTGTAACAGAGAGAGTGTTATAACTGAGAGTTTTATACTGAGGGACAGTGTAACAGAGAGAGTGTTATAACTGAGGGTCAGTGTAACAGAGAGAGTGTTATAACTGAGAGTCTTATACTGAGGGTCAGTGTAACAGAGAGAGTGTTATGACTGAGAGTCTTATACTGACTGTCAGTGTAACAGAGAGAATGTTATAACTGGGAGTCTTTTATTGAGGGTCAATATAACAGAGAGAGCGTTATAACTGAAGGTCTTATGCTGAGGGACAGTGTAACAGAGAGAATGTTATAACTGGGAGTCTTTTATTGAGGGTCAATATAACAGAGAGAGCGTTATAACTGAAGGTCTTATGCTGAGGGACAGTGTAACAGAGAGAGTGTTATAACTGAGAGTCTTATACTGAGGGTCAGTGTAACAGAGAGAGTGTTATGACTGAGAGTCTTATACTGAGGGACAGTGTAACAGAGAGAGTGTTATAACTGAGGGTCAGTGTAACAGAGAGAGTGTTACAACTGAGAGTCTTATACTGAGGGTCAGTGTAACAGAGAGAGTGTTATGACTGAGAGTCTTATACTGAGTGTCAGTGTAACAGAGAGAGTGTTATAACTGAGAGTCTTATACTGAGGGTCAGTGTAACAGAGAGAGTGTTATAACTGAGAGTCCTATACTGAGTGTCAGTGTAACAGAGAGAGTGTTATAACTGAGGGTCTTATCCTGGGGGTCAGTGTAACAGAGCGAGTGTTATGACTGAGAGTCTTATACTGAGGGTCAGTGTAACAGAGAGTGTGTTATAACTGAGAGTCTTATAATGAGGGTCAGTGTGAGAGACAGAATGTTATAACTGAAGGCCTTATACTGAGGGTCAGTGTAACAGAGAGAGTGTTATAACTGGGAGTGTTTATATTGAGGGTCAATATAACAGAGAGAGTGTTATAACTGAAGGTCTTATGCTGAGGGACAGTGTAACAGAGAGTGTGTTATAACTGAGTTTTATATTGACGGTCAGTGTAACAGAGTGTTATAACTGAGAGTCTTATACTGAGGGACAGTGTAACAGAGAGAGTGTTATAACTGAGTCTTAAACTGAGGGTCAATGTAACAGAGAGAGTGTTATAACTGAGTTTTATACTGAGGGTCAGTATAACAGAGGGAGTGTTATAACTGAGAGTTTTATACTGAGGGACAATGTAACAGAGAGAGTGTTATAACTGAGAGTTTTATACTGAGGGACAGTGTAACAGAGAGAGTGTTAATACTGAGAGTCTTATACTGAGGGTCAGTGTAACAGAGAGAGTGTTATAACTGAGAGTCTTATACTGACTGTCAGTGTAACAGAGAGAATGTTATAACTGGGAGTCTTTTATTGAGGGTCAATATAACAGAGAGAGCGTTATAACTGAAGGTCTTATGCTGAGGGACAGTGTAACAGAGAGAGTGTTATAACTGAGAGTCATATACTGAGGGTCAGTGTAACAGAGAGTGTGTTATAACTGAGAGTCTTATACTGAGGGTCAGTGTGAGAGACAGAATGTTATAACTGAGAGTCTTATACTGAGGGTCTGTGTAGCAGAGAGAGTGTTATAACCGAGAGTCTTATACTGAGGGTCAGTGTAACAGAGAGAGCGTTATATCTGAGAGTCTTATCCTGAGGGTCGGTGTAACAGAGAGAGTGTTATAACTGAGAGTTTTATACTGAGGGACAGTGTAACAAAGAGAGTGTTATAACTGAGAGTCTTATACTGAGGGTCAGTGTGAGAGACAGAATGTTATAGCTGAGAGTCTTATACTGAGGGTCAGTGTAACAGAGAGAGTGTTATAACTGAGAGTCTTATACTGAGGGTCAGTGTGAAAGACAGAATGTTATAACTGAGAGTCTTATACTGAGGGTCAGTGTAACAGAGAGAGCGTTATATCTGAGAGTCTTATCCTGAGGGTCGGTGTAACAGTGAGAGTGTTTTAACTGAGAGTTTTATACTGAGGGACAGTGTAACAGAGAGAGTGTTATAACTGAAGGTCTTATACTGAGAGTGAGTGTAACAGAGAGAGTGTTATAACTGAGAGTCCTATACTGAGTGTCAGTGTAACAGAGAGAGTGTTATAACTGAGAGTCTTATACTGAGGGACAGTGTAACAGAGTGTTATAACCGAGAGTCTTATACTGAGGGACAATGTAACAGAGAGAGTGTTATAACTGAAGGTCTTATACTGAGGGTCATTTTAACAGAGAGAGTGTTATAACCGAGAGTCTTATAGTGAGGGACAATGTAACAGAGAGAGTGTTATAACTGATGGTCTTATACTGAGGGTCATTTTAACAGAGAGAGTGTTATAACTGAGGGTCTTATACTGAGCGTCAGTGTAACAGAGAGAGTGTTATAACTGGGAGTCTTATATTAAGGGTCAGTGTAACAGAGAGAGTGTTATAACTGAGAGTCTTATACTGAGGGTCAGTGTGAAAGACAGAATGTTATAACTGAGAGTCTTATACTGAGGGTCAGTGTAACAGAGAGAGCGTTATATCTGAGAGTCTTATCCTGAGGGTCGGTGTAACAGTGAGAGTGTTTTAACTGAGAGTTTTATACTGAGGGACAGTGTAACAGAGAGAGTGTTATAACTGAAGGTCTTATACTGAGAGTGAGTGTAACAGAGAGAGTGTTATAACTGAGAGTCCTATACTGAGTGTCAGTGTAACAGAGAGAGTGTTATAACTGAGAGTCTTATACTGAGGGACAGTGTAACAGAGTGTTATAACCGAGAGTCTTATACTGAGGGACAATGTAACAGAGAGAGTGTTATAACTGAAGGTCTTATACTGAGGGTCATTTTAACAGAGAGAGTGTTATAACCGAGAGTCTTATAGTGAGGGACAATGTAACAGAGAGAGTGTTATAACTGATGGTCTTATACTGAGGGTCATTTTAACAGAGAGAGTGTTATAACTGAGGGTCTTATACTGAGCGTCAGTGTAACAGAGAGAGTGTTATAACTGGGAGTCTTATATTAAGGGTCAGTGTAACAGAGAGAGTGTTATAACTGGGAGTGTTTATATTGAGGCTTAATATAACAGAGAGAGTGTTATAACTGAAGGTCTTATGCTGAGGGACAGTGTAACAGAGAGAGTGTTATAACTGAGAGTCTTATACTGAGTGTCAGTGTAACAGAGAGAGTGTTATAACTGAGTTTTATATTGACGGTCAGTGTAACAGAGAGAGTGTTATAACTGAGTCTTAAACTGAGTGTCAGTGTAACAGAGAGAGTGTTATAACTGAGAGTCTTATACTGAGGGTCAGTCTCACAGAGAGAGTGTTTTAACTGAGAGTCTTATACTGAGGGTCAGTGTGAGAGAGAACGTTATATCTGAGAGTCTTATCCTGAGGGTCGGTGTAACAGAGTGTTATAATTGAGAGTCTTATAATGAGCGTCAGTGTAACAGAGAGAGTGTTATAACTGGGAGTCTTATATTAAGGGTCAGTGTAACAGAGAGAGTGTTATAACTGGGAGTGTTTATATTGAGGCTTAATATAACAGAGAGAGTGTTATAACTGAAGGTCTTATGCTGAGGGACAGTGTAACAGAGAGAGTGTTATAACTGAGAGTCTTATACTGAGTGTCAGTGTAACAGAGAGAGTGTTATAACTGAGTTTTATATTGACGGTCAGTGTAACAGAGAGAGTGTTATAACTGAGTCTTAAACTGAGTGTCAGTGTAACAGAGAGAGTGTTATAACTGAGAGTCTTATACTGAGGGTCAGTCTCACAGAGAGAGTGTTTTAACTGAGAGTCTTATACTGAGGGTCAGTGTGAGAGAGAACGTTATATCTGAGAGTCTTATCCTGAGGGTCGGTGTAACAGAGTGTTATAATTGAGAGTCTTATAATGAGGGTCAGTGTAACAGAGAGAGTGTTATTACTGAGGGTCTTATCCTGAGGGTCAGTGTAACAGAGAGTGTTATAACTGAGAGTCTTATACTCAGGGTCCGTGTAACAGAGAAAGTGTTATAACTGAGAGTCTTATACTGACTGTCAGTGTAACAGAGAGAATGTTATAACTGGGAGTCTTTTATTGAGGGTCAATATAACAGAGAGAGCGTTATAACTGAAGGTCTTATGCTGAGGGACAGTGTAACAGAGAGAGTGTTATAACTGAGAGTTTTATACTGAGGGTCAGTGTAACAAAGAAAATGTTATAACCGAGAGTCTTATACTGAAGGTCAGTGTAACAGAGAGAGTGTTATAACTGAGAGTCTTGTACTGATGGTCAGTGTAACAGAGAGAGTGTTATAACTGAGAGTTTTATACCGAGGGTCAGTGTAACTGAGAGAGTGTTATAACTGAAGGTCTGATACTGAGGGTCAGTGTAACAGAGAGAGTGTTATAACTGAGAGTTTTATACTGAGGGTCAGTGTAACAGAGTGTTATAATTGAGAGTCTTATAATGAGGGTCAGTGTAACAGAGAGAGTGTTATTACTGAGGGTCTTATCCTGAGGGTCAGTGTAACAGAGAGTGTTATAACTGAGAGTCTTATACTCAGGGTCAGTGTAACAGAGAGAATGTTATAACTGAGAGTCTTATAATGAGGGTCAGTGTAACAGAGAGAGTGTTATAACTGGGAGTGTTTATATTGAGGGTCAATATAACAGAGAGAGTGTTATAACTGAGAGTCTTATGCTGAGGGTCAGTGTGACAGAGAGTGTGTTATAACTCAGAGTCTTATAATGGGTCAGTACACCACAGAGAGTGTCCTAACTATCAGAATTCGTATTTGGGACTGATGGATATGTAAGATAGCCACTCCTGTGGTTGTAAGTAATGTTAAGCTTTTTTATTAAGTGGATTAAGAACTGTTTAGTTTTGACTCATTAGTTAAATTGATGGGATAATTATACAGCCCGTGAGAGTGGAGGACTGCTCACTGATCCCAGAGGGTGAATGGGTGGCACAGAGGGTGTTGGTTTCAGTTGTTTGTATTAGCAGCTTTCTGCTGTCTAGTTGAAGTATTCAGGAACTCTTACCCTGCCTTCCTCACCTTTCCCTGGTACACCTTCCATCTGAAGATGGTGGCTGGTAGGAAGACTGTCCCATGATGAGGAGTGCCCCCTGTCCCCTTAATACACTGTATGTCCAGGGGTAGTTTAATAGTGTCAATCACCTGTTCCAACCCTGCTGACCACTGGATAGAGGACTGGCACCCAAACTGCCAGGCTGGTCAACAACAGCCCTCAAACCACCCCTCCCCCCACCCTCACCTTCTTATCCCCCTGGCTGCTGGTCACTGGGGTATGCAGGGCACCGGAAAGGTTTCCATTATTGGTTCAGGGACATTTGTCAAGTCTATTGACCTCAGTTTGGGGATCGCAATCTTTGTGACCTTTATCTCTACCTTGCCTTGGTCCCTGACTCCTTCGAATTGTTTGTGTTTTTTTCAGAGAGAGAGAGAGTGAATTAAATGCTGTGTTAGCTAGTCCATGAAAGTTCCATACTATTCAAAAAAAACACCGCTTCCTAAAGGCCTCTATTTCTTACAGTTTTCCCTTTGAGAAGGAATATCCTGACTGACTTCTCACAACTCATTTTTAGCTGAGTTATTTTCAAAATACAAGCCGTTTCCCCAATTTCTTCATTACATATCGGAAATAACATTCTAAAGCTATGTGAATTATTTGATCATTATTGGCTTGATTTGACATCCCCCCACCTATGCATATCCTCACTCAATGATACTCCTTAGTTATTTGGAAAGCATAGTCTCATTTCCCTAATTCCCTATTCTTTTCAGGAGTACTGTTAATTTCTGGGATATTAACATACACGCACATACAATTAGAGCGACAGATTATGCGTAGATTTGAAAGATTCTCCAACTCTCCCTCCGCCTGTATCCATCTTGTGGATAATCCTTATTAAGTATTATTTCCCCCTGGCCTTGATTTGTCCCAATCTAAAATTCCTTTTACTTTTACTTGAATTTGACTCCTTCTGACCATTACCACCTTCATTGTCTTAAAGTCCGTTTCTCTCTGGAGTATGTGTCAATGCCCTGATCAATTAAAAATGCTTTCTTACTCTTCAGGCCATACTAACTATTTCATGTCACGTTGTTAGCCAGGTAGCTGAGCAAGTCTGGGACCCGTTCCTCAGTACAGCTGCACCATGTACTCCCGCATGTTAGTTACTTCACACGTTACAAATCACTTCTGCACACTCACACCGGTGTCCCAATTTCACCCTGCACTGGAATTTTCTTCCTGGCGAATTTGTGCACATTGTACCACACATGCTCCATCTAATAGGCCTTCTTGACTTTCATCTTTTCAAACGTTCCGGGGGTGTGCGGGGTGGTGCGGTGTCTGTCTGCAGATCTTTGCTTAGCTCCCCAACATGGTCCCAGTGTCTTGGGTAGTGGCCAGACTATCAAATTAAGTTTTCTTAAAATTTCATAGGCAAAGACAAAATACCTCCAAGAGAAAGCTGTCAACTTATTAGTCACATCTACACCTTCCCTTCACAAGAATGTACATCAATACCAAACTGATATATTCCATTGAACTACACCCAAGACGAGTTATTCCAATTCCCATTTGGTGCTGTGTGCTTGGTCCCTAACTTTATCTCCAACTCTCAATCACTTCCCCATTTTGTTTTACACATGCAATAGTTGCCATCGGATCTCATTCATGAGCCCTGGTGAAACTTTACAGCCCAATAAAATGTTTTCATATCTTTAAAACAGGAATTAAATATTCTCACTTGATTCCAGACATTAACATCTTTTGCTTGTTTGTTCTTTATTTTAAACAACATTCTATTTTCCCAAAATTAACTGATTAGATTGTTCCTAACACTTTTGTTTGGCATTTCAAAATTATCCCAAATTCAAATAGCAGTGTTGTTGGCGTGACAGGCTTTGCTAGTCCCAAATTATCTCTTCCGAAACTCAACTTCATTTTTTCTGAATATCGAGAAGCCACCTAGACTGTTTTTCCATTAGCTTTTTTTGAAAAATAATATTTGCTTACCCCCTTAAACTTCAGGTGAAATTCCCTTTGAATGCTGCAAATAGCAACTCAGATCAGGTTACTTTATCAATTCCGATTTCAGAAACAATTCTGCTTAGCTTTGGTGGTTTGAAATGATGCTTTCACATACAAACATATGAACAAGGAACAGGAGTAGGTCATTCGGTCCCTCAAGCCTGCTCCAACATTTAAGAATGCTAACCTGAAATCTGCATCCCACCTACCCCCGATAACCTTTCACCCCCTTGCTAACCAAGAATCGATCCACCTCTGCCTTAAAAATATCCAAAGACTCACAACCCTCTGAGAGAAAAGGTTTTGCCTCATCTCAGTTTTAAATGGGCGACCCCTTATTTTTAAACAGTGACCCCCTAGTTCTAGATTCTCCCACAAGGGGAAACATCCTCTCCACATCCACCCTGTCAAGACCCCTCAGGGGCTTATATGTTTCAATCAAGTCACCTCTTACTCTTCTAAACTCCAGTGGATACAAGCCTAGTCTGTCCAACCTTTCCTCATAAGACAGCCCACCCATTCCTGGTATTAGTCTGGTAAACCTTCTCTGAACCTCTTCCAATGCATTTACATCCTTCTTTAAATAAGGAGACCAGTACTGCACACAATACTCCAGATGTGGTCTCACTAGTCCCTGTATAATTGAAGCATAACCTCCCTACTTTTGTATTCAATTCCCTTCACAATAAATGATAACATTCTATTAGCTTTCCTCATTACCTGCTGTACCTGCAGACTAACCTTTTATGATTCATGCACTAGGACACCCAGATCCCTCTGAATCTCAGAGCTCTGCAATCTCCCACCGTTTAGATAATCTGCTTCTCTTTTATTCTTCCTGCCAAAATGGACAATTTCATATTTTCCTACATTATACTCCATTTGTCAGATCTTTGCCCACTCACTTAACCTATCTATATCTTTTTGTAGCCTCCTTATGTCCTCTTCACAATTTACTTTCCTACCTATCTTTGTGTCATCAGCAAATTTGGCAACCATCCCATCCCTCCCTTCATCCAAGTCATTTATATAAATTGTAAAGAGTTGAGTTCCCAGCATTGATCCCTGTGGTACACCACTCATCACATCCTGCCAACCAGAAAAAGACCCATTTATGCCAACTCTCTGTTTCCTGTTAGCTAGCCAATCTTCTATCCATGCCAATATGTTATCCCCAACACCATGAGCTTTTATTTTCTGTATTAGCCTTTGATGTGGTACTTTATCGAATGCCTTCTGGAAATCTAAGTACAGTACATCCACCGGTTCCCCCTTATCCACAGCTTATGTTACTTCCTCAAAGAACCCCAATAAGCTGGTTAAACATGATTTCCCTTTCACAAAACCATGTTGACTCTACCTGATGACCTTGAACTTATCTAAGTGCCCTGCTATAGCTTCTTTAATAATAGCTTCCAACAGTTTCCCTATGACAGATGTTAAGCTAACTGGCCTGTAGTTTCCCGCTTTCTGTCTCCCTCCCCTTTTGAATAATGGAGTTACATTTTCTATCTTCTAATTTAATGGGACCTTCCCCGAATCTGGGGAGTTTTGGAAAATTAAAACCAATGCATCAACTATCTCACCAGCTGCTTCTTTTAAGACCCTAGGATGAAGTCCGTCAGGATCCGGGCACTTGTCAGCCCACAGCCCCAACAGTTTACTCAGTACCACTTCCCTGGTGATTGTAATTTTCCTGAGTTCCTCCCTCCCTTCCATTTCCTGATTTACAGCTATTTCTGGGATGTTACTTGTATCCTCTACAGTGAAGACTGATGCATCTGCCATTTCCCTGTTTTCCATTATCAGTTCTCCAGACTCACTTTCTATGGGACCAATGCTCACTTTGTTAACTGGTTTCTTTTTTAAATACTTATAGAAACTCTTACTCTCTGTTTTTATATTTCCGGCTAGCTTTCTCTCGTACTCTAATTTCTCCCCCCTTATTAATCTTTTAGTCATCCTTTGCCGTTCCTTATATTCTGTCCAATCTTCTGGCCTTCCACCTATCTTTGCACAATTATATACTTTTTCTTTAAGTTTGATATCTTTAACCTTTCTAGTTAACAATGGATGGTGTGTCCGTCCCTTGGACTTTTTCTTATTTGTTGGAATATATCTATTCTGTGTATTCTGAAATTTCGCCTTAAATGTCCGTCACTGCATCTCTATTGACCTAATTTGCCAATTCCCTTTAGCCAGCTCTGCTTTCATGCCCTCATAATTGCCCTTATTTAAGTTTAAAAACATAGTCTTGGACCCGCTCCTCTCACCCTCAAACTGAATGTAAAATTCAATTATATTATGATCACTGCTACCGAGGGGCGCCTTCACTATGAGATCATTAATTAATCCCATCTCGTCGCACAATACCAGGTCTAGTATAGCCTGTTCTCTGGTTGGCTCCAGAACCTGCTGTTCTAAGAAACTATCCTAGAAACATTCTATGAACTCCTCATCTAGGCTACCTTTACCCATCTGTCTTTTCCAGTCTATATGTAGATTAAAACCTCCCATGATTATCACCGTGCCTTTCTGACAATCTCCCATTATTTCTTCCTTTATGCTCTATCCTACCATGTGGTTACTGTTAGGGGGCCTGTACACAACTCCCACATGTGACTTCTTGTCTTTACCATTTCTCATCTCTACCCAAACCATTTCCACAGCCTGGTTTCCTGAACTTAGATCATCCCTCTCTGTTGTGCTGATACCATCATTAACTAACAGAACCTCCCCTCCACCTCCTCCTCGCTCCCTGTCCTTCCTAAACATCCTATACCCTTTAATATTCAGGTCCCAATCCATGTCCTCCTGCAGCCATGTTTCTGTAATAGCGATCAAATCGTAATTATTTATTCGATGTGCGCTCTCAGTTCATCAGAGGCATAAGTGCTTTTATCAGTTTGGAGGTGACTTCCATTTCTCCCGCCCTCAAACACTTCGCCTTAGAAGGTAACAAATGGCCTGAATGGTTAAGGCCAAGTCTCTAAAAGGCAAAGCCTTGAGTCCAAACCCGTGAGCATACTGTGCTTTAATTCTTAAACCTGCTGTATTCACATGGAACTGGAAACCATCATCACCTGTTTAAAAAAACAGAAACAATCCAGTGTGGCTCTGGCCAAGAGTCCAATGGGTTAATACATCCGATCATATCTGTAAACTTAGAAACATTTCTGAAATATATCCATTTAGTCATAAAGAATTGTGTGGTGAATTTAAAAGAAGCAGCAGTCAGCAGAAAGGGTTAACCCCTCTGCTTGTTTTGGCGGGGGGGAGGGAGGGGCGCAGAGAAAACTTGGCATGCAATTGGCCACTTTATGTAATTTTTAAAAAAACTTTCCGATCATAAGAGCCAAACTCTATTTTAAATTCCGCCTTTAAAAAAAAAATCCTTTTGTTACCTTTTCTTCGAATTTGCCCAAATTTTAGATTAAATTCCAAGGGCAGGACCTTCCGGTTGGTGAGTGGGGGTGGGGCCCACTCACCGGTGCGGGATGATGTCGGGTGGAACTCCCAACGTCACCCCGCCTCATTTCCATTTTCAGGTAGGCGGAGACTCAGTCGAGTCAGCTGTGTGCCCACCGACCTGTCAACGGCCAATTGAGACCATTAAAAAAGTCATTAAAACCACTAATGGACCTGCCCGTCGAACCTTAAGGTTGGCGGGCAGGCCGGGAGCCCTGGCGGGTTTCAGAGAAAGCATCAAACCTCACCCACGGGCGGGATGGGGTTTCATGAGGGTTTTTAAATTTTTAATAAAGGTTCCAGTAAAAGTGATGGACACGTCCCAACTCATGTGACAGTGTCACATGAGGGAACATGTCAGGGAAATTTTTTTTATCATTTGCATTAAAAGTTTTAAATCGGAGCTGATCTCCCTGAGGCTGCACTTAGCCGCAGGGAGATCTGTGTGTTCTTCCGTGCGCATGCGCGAAAGAGTGCCCTCTCAATTTTAGGGAATCCCTTCCCCCGCACAGGGAGCGCACAGCGCTTCCATGCTGACGTCACGCTGGGCGGGCCTTAATTGGCCCGCCCACGTAAAATGGCGGCGCGCCCCTGACCGAGGGCGCCGATCAGAGGCACACCTCCACGCACCCGCACTTCAACTTCCCCGACGGGGGGAAAATCCTGCCCATTGTTCCTTTTTATATAATCGTCTAATTTGTTCTAGTTCCTCCAAATAGCATTGTAAAATATTGTGTTCCTGTGAGCTTTTTCAAACAAATGTATTGCATAAAGTTAATAGCAATATAAATGCAAATAGAGTGTGGAACATACCCTCAATCTGAATGAAGTGCATCTGTTTCAATATGTTTCTTGTATGGGAGCAGCTAGACACACACCCACACTGTCGGCTTAAGGGATTTTGTGAAGTACAACCGTGCGATATGACATCAGTGTTATATTGACATTTCGCACTAAGTACTTCAGGCAATACTCAATCTAACCCACAAAAAACTCTTCATTTTTACAATAGGTTTGAGAAAAAACAGTTGGATACTCTTAGCATTGTAAATACTGCTTCTGCTCAATCCTTTGAGTTGGTTTTGAATCCTATTCCATTGTTTGTGTTAAGAGAGAAGTTGAGGGCGATGATGATCTTAGCAGCACCATCCTTGCTGTTCTGTTCAAGGGAGCAAAGTGATGAAGGAAACAACTGAAGGGCAGCCGAATCTTTACTCATTTATAAGCTTTTATTTACAGACACACACACATTACAAACATGCACCCCTCAACTCAACACCCACAGTTTCAGTCTGCTCCTACATAGACTTTTGTAAACCCATGACCACTACGAACAAAAACAAACTAAACTTTAAAGGAAACATAAACTGTCATTCCTGGATAACACGCTTCAGTCCCCCAGGTGAATGTGTGGTGAATTTTTAAAGGCAGCTGTCAGCGAAAGGCTTAACTTCCCTGTTTGTTTTCCAAGGAGTGGGGTAAAACATTCTCAAATGCATATAATTGTGCTCTTCACCTTTTTTTCAACTTCCCTGATAAAAGGACCAAACTCCATTGTAAACTTTAAAAAATTGTTTTGCTATCTTTTCTTTAACTTTTATTTTAGATTACATTCCAATTGTTTCAAAACCTTTTCATGTTGTGTAAGATGTTTCTCAAGCAAGATTTATTTATATTTTTGGTACAGCCAGGATTCTAAGGCCAAAAGTGTTAAAGAAGGAGATCGGCTTCTTAAAACACAACACTGTAACCTCACTGATAACTGTAGAAAAGGAGCAGGATCTTTCCCATGTCTCTTTCATTAATGCTTTTTCTCCTTTAAAACAATTTTCAAGTTCTGGTGGTCACTACTGAACCAAATTTGAAATAAATAGTCTGTAAAACATGTCTTTAATTCGAATTTTAGCAGTTCGTCTTTAACTCTGGTACAAGTGTTTTGAAAAGTTCAAATTGGATTTCTGCCATGCCTCTTCAAGACTTCAGGCTTCTCTTTATATTTTGGGGACAAACTCTAGCTGTACAGGTACATTTTAATTCATACTTCAAGTCATACTTTCACCCAGTAACTTCATGGTGGTGGTGGAGAAGTCAGAGTTGGCAAACATTTATTGCTGACACCCTCCATTATTAACAGTGCGTTCCCACTGGTCTCCCACCACCACTGTATTTGCGTGGCCCCTCTGTTGCTGCCTCCACTCTCTCTAACCGCTGCTCAACAGGGTTGGGGCTCACCTGTACAGGAGGAGGGGGAAAGCTCACTGTTACTGTCAGCCTTCACAATGCACCGATTGCGGCAGCCACGTGCATAGTGGCCCAGGTGTTTATAGTTGAAAGAGCGCACTGGGGTGTCCCTCCTCAGCAACAAGCCCCTGGATGGTACAGGTTTCTGGCTTTAGTAGGTGTTCGGGGAAGGTTACCACGGGCCCAGTACGGTGGATCAACTCGTGCCACACCACAGTTTCCAACGCTCACCCCATTTCAGACAAATGTTGGAGTCCCTTCAGGAAAAGGCTCTTAAAATTCGAGGCGTCCAAGTATATATCATTACCACCCCTGTCTTCCTCATCTTCCACTCCCTCCCGGCTCTTACATAACAGTCATGAAGCCTCTCTGTGAATGCACATGGACTTGTGGTCGGGGCCTGTTTCATGCCAACTGGGACCTTGTGAAAATCAATGTTCTCTTCCCCAAGGGCCCTGCACAGGTTAACTCTACCTTCTTGAGCCAGCCTTTAGGACATAGTGTCCTGGTCCATCTCTCACTTTAACTCCAGGAAGCATGCAGCCAGGAGGATCTGCTTAAAATCATCACTTTCTAACTCTGGGTGTGAGGTCATAAAAACGTCCCACTTGGGCATGAGGAGCAATGAGTCGGAGCTCATGTCCTTCGAGACACCATTGCCCACAGGTGGCTGGCTGGCGTCTGCTGCCCTGCCCATGTGGCACTTCAGCTTGGTGAGGTGTCTCCCTCACGATCTGTTGGTCAACTCCCCTGGTTCCCTCGAAATCGGGAGCAAAGGTTGCAGTGAGACACACTGCAGACAAATCTCCCTCCACCTTTATCTTTCCTGCTTTAACCATTGACTTCCCTCAGGTACTTCAGCTAAATGAGGCATCTCCCTCACTGTCTCTCTGTCTGCTGTGGAACTTCCCTGGTCCTTGTTTAACTCTCAAAAGGAAGTGTCTGCCAACCCCATTTCTGGGTCACTCCTTTCATCTTCTTCAAATTGTACAGGTTCTTCCTGGACCTGCTTTTAATTCTATGGGTCTGGTTTCAGCCCCTTTAACACCCTTGGGATCCATCATGACCCCTTTGAACTCAGCTGGCCTGGACTGGGCCTCTTTTGACTCAAGTGGTTTCTCCTGAGCCACTTTGATCCTCACGGGTTCCAGTGTTTGGTCTAGTTTTCTTCCTAGTATGATGTGCTCTGTCATGTGCCTCCTGTTCCCAGTGTAACTGATTGTGTGGGAAAGCAATGCTCTCCTGCCAACCATCACTGCCCTTTTACCAGTTCCCTGAACTCCTTCTGCTTTTTATTCAGCTGTGCACTGGAGACCACCATATTCAGGACTCACTTCAACTTAAGCATTCTTTTCTGAACCTCTTTTGAAAGCCTATCAAAGATACATCTGTAATTGCTGTCACCCTCTTCTCTATCAGTCATTCTCTAGCGTGTCAATGTCACTGTGACTCCTGGCTTCACTAATAACTTGCAGGGGAGATGGTGAGGTACTGGTAATGTCACTGGGCTAGCAATCCTGAGTCTCCGGCTAATGCTCCCGGGACATGGGTTCAAATCCCACCATAGCAGCTGGTGCAATGTAAATTCAACTAATAATTCGGGAATTAAATGATAGTCTCAGTAATGGTGACCATGAAACCATTGTCGATTGTTGTCAAAACCCATCTAGTCACTAATGCCCCTTTAGGGAAGGAAATCTGCTGTCCTTACCTGGTCTGGCCTGCATGTGACTCCAGACCCACAGCAATGTGGTTGACTCTGAAATGTCCGAGCCAGACACTCAGTTGTATCAAACCGCGACAAAGTCACCAAAAAGGAATGAAACCGGACGGACCACCCGGCATTGACCTAGGCACCGGAAACAACAACGGCAAACTCAACCCAGCAAACGCTCCTTACAAACTTCTGCAGGCTAGGCCCAAACTTTTTTATTGGTTCGAGGGATGTGTCCATCCCTAATTGCCCTTGAGAAGCTGCCCTCCAGAACCGCTGTAGTCATGTAACAGAGATAGCAATATAACTGAGAGTCTTATACTGAGTGTCAGTTTAACAGAGAGAGTGTTATAACTGAGAGTCTTATACTGAGGGTCAGTGTAACAAAGAGAGCAATATAACTGAGAGTATTATACTGAGGGTCAGTGTAACAGAGAGAGTGGTATAACTGAGAGTCTTATACTGAGGGTCAGTATAACAGAGAGAGTGTTATAACTGAGAGTCTTATACTGAGGGTCAGTGTAACAGAGAGAGTGTTTTATAACTGAGAGTCTTATACTGAGGGTCAGTGTAACAGAGAGAGTGTTATAACTGAGAGTCTTATACTGAGGGTCAGTGGAACAGAGAGAGTGTTATAACTGAGAGTCTTATACTGAGGGTCAGTGTAACAGAGAGAGTGTTATAACTGAGAGTCTTATACTAAGGGTCAGTGTAACAGAGAGAGTGTTATAACCTAGAGTCTTATACTAAGGGTCAGTGTAACAGAGAGAGTGTTATAACCTAGAGTCTTATACTAAGGGTCAGTGTAACAGAGAGAGTGTTATAACTGAGAGTCTTATACTAAGGGTCAGTGTAACAGAGAGAGTGTTATAACTGAGAGTCTTATACTGAGGGTCAGTGTAACAGTGAGAGTGTTTTATAACTGACAGTTTTATACTGAGGGTCAGTGTAACAGTGAGAGTGTTTTATAACTGAGAGTCTTATACTGAGGGTCAGTGTAACAGAGAGAGTGTTTTATAACTGAGAGTCTTATACTGAGGGTCAGTGTAACAGTGAGAGTGTTTTATAACTGACAGTTTTATACTGAGGGTCAGTGTAACAGTGAGAGTGTTTTATAACTGACAGTTTTATACTGAGGGTCAGTGTAACAGTGAGAGTGTTTTATAACTGACAGATTTATACTGAGGGACTATGTCACACTGTTGGACTGAGTAACTCCTTCATGACAGAATCTTCCAGTGACTGATATAAGCTCAAAGTTCTGGAGAGACTTCATGAGACATGCAGCATTTGTTGAATTCTTATTTCAGATGTGAGCTGTTGATACCTGTGCTGATTTGGCTGATGTTAGCTGACCCCTGTAATTGTCCCCACTCACCCACTCCCCGGGTTAGGGAGAAGTGAATTGGGCAGTAACACTGATCCTTCCCACCATTTGAGGATCAATGGTGGAAATACCTATTAGTTTGGTGAATGTCCTCGGTTGGTCACTATATGACTTTGATGGAAGCTGGATAATCCACAATCCTTTTTCAGCAGTTAGTGGTGATCCATCAGGAGGAATCGTCTTTCTCTCCTCCCCACTTCCCTCCGCAATATCTGTCTTGTGTGTGGGCACAATTGAGCTCAGCTATCAATCTCTCCAGAATCAAACAGCTTATTCACAGATGACAAATAGCTACATAGACGAGGCACTGCTTGGGTTTAGAAATGCAGCAGTATGACATGTCCTCTCCGGCTTGCTGTAGTGCTGTGACCCCTGTCATGAGGGGCGCTCTATAAACTGCCAGTTTACCCTACACTGTGAACGCACTGCAGTCTCTAAACACCAAGCAGGGGGCAGAATTTTACTCCTCGTGGGCGGGTGTGCGCACGACCCAATCGGGTGTAAATAGTGTGAGAAGATGTTGGAGCAAGTGTCCCGATGTCACCCAGCATGTGAGTAATCTTCAGGTCGGCGCGCACACAGGGGTCGGAGCCACACCCACCATCAGTGAAGAGGCCACTAAAGGCCATTCAAACCCAGTTGATCCAGACTTTGCGTGGCCTGTACAATTTCACACTCCTCGTACAGGCAGGTGGGCAGCCCACGTTTTACCAAACCTCATCCACGGGCAGGATAAACAGGGTCAGCAGCATTGCCGGTGTCAGCAGTGAGGAGTTTAGGAGATAGTTTGCTGCTGGTTACTTATTGGTACTTGGCAGCTTCATCTCAGCTCTGAGCTTCATTGTTAGCATTTCCAGGCCTCAGTTCAGGACTCACTGCTGCCTCCAAGCTCCCCGGAAGATTCAGACTATGTGGATCCTTCCAGGTATCAGACAGCCTTCCCTTACCCTGGGAATGGGGATTGTGGTCTCTGCTGGGGGTACCTCCTCTGAGCAGGAAGAGAGAGGCAGGAGGGAGAGGAGGCCGGGTGTCCCAATGCAGCCTCCAGGGGAAGGACCTGTGGGGGGAGAGGCGCAGGCACAAGGGGCGCAGGGCCAGCAGGTAGTCCCAAGGTGGAAGGGGCTATAGAAGACGCCACTATCCTGCTGCCAAGGTTTACAGGCAGCGATGCAGCTACCTCAATATGTCTGAGGTGCAGTGCTGAAGGAGGCTCCGTCTCTCCAGGGAGACAGTGACCTCCATTTATCAGATGATTGAGCCTGAGATCAGTCTGACTGTGTGGGTGGACACCCCATGCCAGTGGCTCTGAAGGTCACAGTGGTCCTCAGCTTCTATACCCCCGGCTCTTTCCAGGGCTCAGTGGGGGATCTGTGTGGAGTCTCCCAATCGGCTGTCCACAGTTGTGTCAAGCTGGTGACAGACGCTCTGTTCAGGCAGGTACTGATCTTTATTCTTTACCATACGGACAAGGCCAGCCAGGCTGAGGGAGCCAGAGGCTTTGCAGCGATTGCTGGCTTCCCCCGTGTCCAGGCTGCTATAGACTGTACACATGTGGCCATCAAGGCGCCAGCGGGTCAGCCCGGTGCCTTCGTCAACAGGCAGGGATTCCACTCCATGAACGTGCAGATAGTGTGTGATCACAGGATGCAGATTCTACAAGTCTGTGCAAGGTACCCAGGCAGCTCCCACAACGCCTACATCCTCAGACACTCCCAGGTGCCGGGGCTCTTCAGTGCTCCAGCCCGGCTGGATGGATGGCTGCTGGGTGACAAGGGCTATCCATTGAAGAGGTAGCTCATGACGCCTCTCCACCACCCAAGAACAGAGACAGAGCAGCGATATAACAGGAGTCACGGCTCCACAAGGGCAGTGATAGAGAGGACCATGGGTCTTCTGAAGATGCGCTTCCGATGCCTGGGCTGTTCAGGGGGAGCACTACAATACTCCCCAGAGCGGGTATCACTGATAGTGGTTGCCTGCTGCACTCTCCACAATCTGGCACTGGCAAGGGGGGACCCACTGGAGGGAGAGGATCTTGAGGCAGCTCCACAGGCCACAGGGGATAAATCCAGTAGTGAGTCCGAAGAGGAGCTCGGTGAGGAGAACGCTGAGGGTGTGGAGGCAGACCTCGGTAACCTCCAGGGAGGCAGGGACACCAGGGACACCTTGATCCAACACTCCTTCAGCTAGGCTGCCAAAGATCAGCTTCCACCTCACACCAGGGCTGCTGCCTCCATCCCGGGTATCTGAAATGCCCCTGTCATTTGAACACAAAGTCCACTCAGTGTCTGTGCAATAAAGTTCAGAGCCACTCAGGTCCAGCATTACAGACTGGCGTACCCTGCACCGAAATAAAAAGGTGAAACATACTCAGGCCATTACGACAAAAACAACATTTAAATAATTTTCACAATCAGAACAAATTAACAGAACCTTCTCTGGTCTTCATTTCCACACCAGTGAACACAAACAGAACATTCCAGATCAGAAGATCACCCATCACCCAGTCCCTCTTGTGCTCATGGTGCCTTAAACTTATGTTTCCCAGAGCTGGGTCTTGGTGCCCCCCCACCCCCACCCCACCCCCCCACCCCACCCCACCCTCACCCCCTCCCACCCTCACCCCCCTACCCCTACCCCCACATCCCCCCACCCCCCCACCCCACCCCACCCCCACCCCCTCCCACCCTACCCCCACCCCCACCCCCCCACCCCCAACCCACCCCCACCCCACCCCCACCCCACCCCCACCCCCACCCCACCCCCAACCCCACCCCCACCGCATCTGGAGTCTGGCAGTCCTCTGGCATCAGGGGTGGGTCTTCGGGGTCCTGCGATTGGGTGCGTGGTGGAAAATCTAAGGGAGAACAGCGACATGTCATTAGTTAAAGTCATCACACTGTCACTGTGCATGCCCAGCACCTTGGTGAGACCATGGAGATCTGCATCATGGTGTCATCGTCTTTCAATGATCAATGGGGACTCCAGTTTTGAGGCTCCCATCAATGATGAGACTACACAAGAATGTTTGCACAATCTGAAACTCTCACCTCTGTGAACTGCACTCCTACCTTCATCTGACACCCCAGCCTCTCTATGTGGTGGTGTTCCCATGTGTCTGCTGCACTTGTCCTTCTGGGTGGTAGTGGTCGTGGGTTTGGAAGGTGCTGTTTAAGGAACCTTGGTGAATCGGTGGTGGAGGGAGTGAATGTTTGTAGAAGGGGTGCCCATCAGGTGGGTTGCTTTGTCCTGGATGGTGCCACCACCTGGAAGTTCCCCTCCAAGTCACTCACCATCCTGACTTGGAAATATATCGGCCGTTCCTTCACTGTCACTGGGTCAAAATCCTGGAACTCCCTCCCTAACAGCGCTGTGGGTGTACCTACACCACATGGACTGCAGCGGTTCAAGAAGGCAGCTCACCACCACCTTCTCAAGGGGCAACTAGGGATGGGCAATAAATGCTGGCCTAGCCAGTGACACCCACATCTCGTGAATGTATAAAAAAGTATAGAGAGCCAGTGGTAGACACTGAAGTAATTTTTCAGAATACTCAGAATAAGTACATTTCTGCTATAATTCTAAGGGGAGGACCCACCATCCTTGGTTAACTAAAGAAGTTAAGGAAAGTATCAAACTTACGGAAAAATCATATAACTGCACAAAGATGAGTGGCAGGTCATGAGTGGGTTGTCTTATGAGGAAAGGTTAGACAGACTGGGCTTGTTTCCACTGGAGTTTGGAAGAATGAGGGGTGATTTGATTGAAGTATATAAGATCCTGGATGGCCTTGACAAGGTGGACGTGGAAAGGATGTTTCCTCTTGTGGGTGAGTCCAGAACTAGGGGGCACTGTTTTAAAATTAGGGATCACCCTTTTAGGACAGAGATAAGAGTTTTTTTTCCTCTCAGAGGGTTGTGCGACTTTGGAACTTTCTGCCTCAGAAGGCAGTGGAGGTGGGGTCATTGAATATTTTTAAGGCAAGAGGTAGATAGATTCTTGTTAGGCAAGGGAATCAAAGGTTATCGGGAGTAGATGGGGATGTGGAATTCAAAACACAAACAGATCAGCCATAATCTTATTGAATGGCGGAGCAGGCTCGAGGGGCCGAATGGCCTACTCCTGCTCCTATTTCGTATGTTTGCATGTCCGTAGTCGAGAGAGGAGTCGCTCAGTAAATTGTGAAGAAAGTGATACAACTTGAGCTTCCATTATTCGCTCTCAGACGTCGCTGTACATGTCACTTTTTTCAAGGTAAGCATAAATCTCTCAGCTTCTCCATTAGGCCTTGGCCAATGGAGTGTGATTTTTCGGTGAGTGAAGCCCAGGTAGTTCACAGATTTACTGAACTCATCGCTGTTGAATGGGGGTCCATTCTCACCATTTGAGGGACTCCAAATGAAGTGAAAGTCTGGTCAGATTTGGGATGAAGGCTTTCAGTGAAGCTGATGTTTCTATAACTGGGAATCTCCTGTCGACATCAGTGACAATGAGCAGGTGTTCACCAGTGGAGAAATCTGTAACATCAACACTAACTTCAATCCATGGCCCTGGAGGTAGTTCAGACATCTGGAGAGGATCACTAAGATTTGACATTGTGGTTGCTTGATCAGACAAACACTGATTGGTTTTGTGCTCTACCACATGGCCATTTCCTGGGAACCACACCTTTTCCTGAGGGAGTAGTTTGGTTTTGACAATTCCACGGTGACCTTCATGTGTCATAACAACAGCACGTTGACTGTGGAATGACCATACAGTTTCTGTGCAACGTGAGATCAGGTGTGGTTGGAATGGTGAGCTCACTTTGAACATTGTGAAGACCTCGTAGCGTGAGTAGTTTTGTTTGGAGATGCCCTCAATCACGTCTTTCCAGTTTCATGATTCCAAAGCTGTCATACATAGTTGTAATGCCTCATCTTGTTTTGCTGCTGATTCAATGTCAGCTGCTTTTAGCGACTTTGACACTGTGTTTCGGTTTATGTAGTTAAGACGTTCTCTTCCTCATGACCAGTTGGACTAACTGACAGCAATGGAAAGATAGTCTGCTAAGTTAAGCTTGCCTGGCTGATACCCAACATGGAACTCATACTCTTGTAGTTTGAATGTCCAACACTCTATTCGAGTGGGTGGTTTGCTACGTGGTTTGTTGAACAAGCTTACTAGTGGTCTATGATCGGCTATGACTTCAAACTCATTTCCATACAAATAGTGATGAAAGTGTAAGGTGCTCCATGTGATTGAGAGTGCTTCTCTCTCTGTTTGTGAATAACATTGCTCTACGGGTGTTAACGGTCTGATCCCAATGCGATGATTAATGGGTTACCTGCCTTGTCTTTTTGCACAAGAACTGCACCTAAACCTGCCAGTCTTTGCACCCACAACTAGCTGGGTGGTTTCCTCAGGGTCGAGAGAGGCATTTGTGCAACTTGCTGATAACCGTTGTTTAGTCAGTGTGCAGCCTGTTTGTTTGATGTAGTCCACTCCCACTTAGTGGTCTCTTTTGTCAGAACGCGTTGGAGGGCAGATAACATAGTGAGATCAGGAATGAAGCAACTATGGCATGTGATGACCCCTAGCAGACTCCGTACTTCCTGCACGCTTGTAGGATCTGCAGTATTTGCAATGGCTTCAACTTTCCATGGATCAGGTGACATTCCTTCACCACTGAACGCATGATCAGGGAATTTGATTCTGCTTCCACTGAACAAGCACTTGTCTTTGTTCAAGGTGAGGTTACATTCTCTAAGACATTATAGACATGGATGTAGGTGAGTCTCAAGTTTGCTTTCAGTATGACCGTAGATGAGAATATCATCACTGATGTTCAGAGTGCCTTCAAATCCTTGAAGTGCAGACCGAATCACGTGGTGAAATACCTCAGTTGCTGAATTGATTCCAAAGTTGAGTGTCTTGTATCGAAAAGTTCGATGTGGGTGGAGAGTACTATTGTAGAGTAAAGGCTTAACATCGGGAGCACCTGATGCTGATGTAACTACTGGTGTAACTACAATGCAGTGTCACCTGGTTAAGTAACTGAGACCTGGTGGAAGCAGAAGTACAACCTTGTGTAGAGTTACTGAGATGTACATAGATCTGTAAATGAACAAAAATGGGAATAACAGTGTATGGTAACATTCTTAGGGTAACAGGCAAGCCCAAAAGAAACCCCAACTAGACCCTAAGCTCAAGACAAAGTATGCTGGCAGCAGACAAGAGCATAAAGACATAGAAAAACTCCAAGAGAAAACTGCAGCCCTGAAAGACCCATAAATCATTGGGAAAAGGACAGGAAGAATAAAGTGTGAAGACTCACCTGGAAACGGAGCATCATGGGTGCTGCAAGTGCAAGCAGACACACAAGCCCAGAGTCCAGACAGCAGTGAGTACAGATCATAATCTACAAACCAAACTACTGAAGCAACAACAGATCCAGAGCTTAGGACAAGCATAGAGTCTACATTGCTACTCCGAGAACTTTTCCGAATTGCTGAAGGCTCACAACATGCTCAACACTGGGACAACTAGAGGAACAGCTCCTCCAAATACAGAACAGCTTCAAGTTTGCATAAGAAGGTACAAAGGGATCGGGTCAGTACTTTACTCTATGCAGTAGGGGCTATTGTAGATGACATAATAGTGAAACAGGGAGTCAATAAGGCTTCAAACTCATACAATGACATCTTCCAGACATTCAATGAATACTTCAGTGTTCAAAAATAATTTATCATTGAGTGAACGAAATTTAATAAGAGGAAACAAGAACTGGGCATGCCCATAGATTCATTTATAAATGTCCTGGACAGTCTTGCAAAGAATTGTGACTCTGGGATCCTCAGAGATGAATTAATACCTGATTGTATAGTAGTTGGGATCTTAGATGAAACCCTATCAGACCCTTTGCAAGCGAGGGAAAATGTAACTCTCACAAAGGCAGTGCAATTGGAGCTTAGGAAGCTAAACAGAACAGTTGTTCATATGGAAAATGATATTCCTTGGAGAAAAACGAGTGAGGCCATTCAATATGTTGGACAGAAAAGAGAAAGCGCAGTGAAGCAAAAGCCTGCAAAATCAGGAAAAACGCACCGACCACCACCTTGAGATGTTCTTGTGCGGTGGGAAAACCTTACGCAAGTGGGAAGAATGCCCAGCAGGGGAGCTGAGAGCCACAACTGTGGAAAGTTAGGACATTTTAAAATAGTCTGCGGATCTAAAATAGAGGTAGCTCACAGGAAGAAAGAGAAAATAACTAGGCCAAGTCAAATCCAAGAAGTGGGAGAGCCACAGAAAAAACAAATAACCTTCCTAAGAGAAGTTAACGAAACAGAAAATAATTATTGGAGCATTAAATTCGAAGTTGATGGTCACCCCACAGAATTTAAACTAGATACTGGGGCGAGTGTTTCAGTATTATGTGATGAAGTAAAATTACTTAAAACTATCACACTACAGCCATCCTCCATCCAGTTACAAGGTCCAGGAGGGACTACACTGAAATAGGCCAGCACTTGATGAGATTAAGATACAAGGATAAAGAAATTATTGAAACTCCTGTATGTTATACAGAACCAGGAGTCATTATTATTGAGCAGAAAAGCAGGTTTGCAGTTGAGGCTGATCTACAAGGTTGATGAAATTGCTGATGAGCAGTCTAGTGAGGTACTCAGGAATGAATTTCCATCCCTATTTTCAGGCTTAGGAAAGGTGAAGATAGCATATCACATAACCCTAAGGGTGGATGTGAAGCCTATATGTCTCTTCACAGCGAGGAAGGTTCCTCACCCATTCTTAGACAAAGTCAAGAGCAAGATTGAACACATGTTACAACAAGGGGCCATCTCTCCAGTTACCATAATGACAAAGTGGTGTTGTGGAATGGGCACAGTACCAAAGCCTCATGGTTCAATTAGAATTTGCGTGGACTTGACTCAATTAAACAAGTCAGTAGAGTGCGAAATCCACCCGATTGGCATCAGTGGATGAAAGTTTCACTAAATTAGCAAAAGCCACTCTCTTCACAAAATTGGATGCTACAGCGGCTTTTGGCTCCTGCCTCTGGACAAAGAATCCAGATTGTTAACAACTTTTATCAGCCCACACGGCTGTCATCGTTTTAACAATGCTTCTTAATTGCTTCTGTACCCGAGATATTCCAAAGAACGATGTCTCAGACCCTGGAAGGCATGGAAGGAATATCTTGTCAAATGGACTACACGAACATGACCAATGAGCGAGCGCTGTCCTCCTACAAGAAGCAGGTTTGACATTAAATGACGAATGTGAATTTGCAAAGCCTATGACAACATTCTCTGGGCACATTGCGCAAGCTTCAGGAATTGCTGCTGACCTGCAGAAACCCAAGGTAATCAGAGAGTTTCCACAGCCTAGATCCATCACAGAATTACAAAGATTCCTTGGGATGGTCAACCAAGTGGGCAAGTTCCTACCAAACTTGGCAGAAATCAACGAGCTGTTGTGACCGCTGTTGAGACAGGGTTAACAGCGTTGCTGGAACGTGGACCAGTAAAATGTTTTTGACAAGATCAAAAATCTCCTAATTTCACCAGAAGTCCAAGCGCATTATGATCCAGAGTTGGTAACAATTGTAGCAGTGGACGCATCATCTACAGGTTTGGACGCAAGATGGACAAAGAAGACAAGTTTATTGTGCCTCACGATCTCTCGTGGACACAGGGAAGAGATATGGAACCATTGAGAAAGAAGAATTAGCAGTCACATGGGCCTGTGAGAAGCTCTCTGATTATGTCATGGGATTAAGGTTTAAAATTGAAACTGACCATAAACCTTTGGTTACTGTTTTTAACCAAAAGGAAATTGCAAAAGTGTCACCTAGAGTTCAACGTTTTAGACTGAAACTCTTGAGACACGATTCAGTTACTGAGTATGTTAAAGAGAAGTACCAGGCGCTAGTGGATGCATTATCAAGAATACCAGTGGAACGAGTTAAGCTGAAAGATTTAAATTTTATTGAGGAAGTGGAAGCATTTACTTCACTCATTACTAAACACTTATGAGCCACGGAAAAGTGAGTACAAGACATTAAGCAAGCACAACAACAGGATGACAAATGCATCAAAATAAAAGAGTATTGTCAGAACGGATGGCCGGGTTATACTCCTAACAGCCCAGTACTTCACCAGTGCTTCGAACAGAGACAACATCTCACAATTATCGATGATTTGTTAGTTTTTAATGACAGACTAGTCATTAATACATTTCAACTCAACATTCTCCAGAAAATCCATCATGGTCACTTGGAAATAGTGATTTGCAGAGAAATAGCCCAGCATTCAGTCTGGTGTCCAGGCATCAGTCACTTGAATGAAGAGTAAATCACAAATTGCCTTACGTGTAGGGCGAATAGCCAACTGGCCCCCTCCACTTTTCCTCCAAGGCATGAGTTCAAAGGGGAAGTTTTCATCATCGTCACTGATCACTACTCCAGATGGTTTGCAGTGAGTAGACTGCACAGCATCACACTGGAGCCAGTCATTACATCACCAAGAAGAATCTTTGTGAAACATGGCATCCCAGATGTTGTGGTGTCAGACAACAGACCTCAGTTTGCTAACAAACTGTTCCATAACTTTGTGCAGGAGTATGGTTTCTTGTATGTGACCTGTTCACCTCTCAATATCCTCAGTCAAACGGAGAAGCAGAAAGAGGAGTTCGAACAGTCAAGGAACTGATGCAAAAGAACAAAGATATTCACTTAGCCCTGCTTAAATACAGAACCTCACCGCTAAAAAATGGGTTCTCAGAACTACTGGTGGGAAGACAGCTGCAAACACAACTTCCAGCTCCACAACAAACACTACAACCTAACATTATCTTAGATGAGCGTGGGAAAGTCGGGAAGTGTGAGGAGCAACAAAGAGAGAGTCAAGCTCAGAAATTCAACTTCAGGCACAGAGCATGAGGTTGAAAGTGCTACAGCCCAGGGAGTGAGTGTGGATATGAGATCAACAGAAAGAAGGCAGAGTAATAGAAAGAGCTCCACAACCGAGATCTTATAGAATTGAGCCGGAGCAGGGAAGTATCAGAAGGAACCAAAGAGCCTTGATATCATTGGGCAGGAAACCGATGGAACCTTGGACACAGTATTTAGATCCGGATGGAGACAAGGAACCAGAAACATGTAGAAACTCTACAGCTACCCAGGTGGAAGACACTCTTATCAAACAACGAGAGAGTGCAGTTCATCCTCAGCCTCGAAATGAAATCAGGACCAGATCAGGGAGATTGGTTAAGGCACCACAGAGACTAACCTTTTGAAGTCTGAGACTTTGGGACAGGATGTAGAAGGATGTATATCATTGGGATAAAGGCTTGGGGAGGGATGTAAAGTAAAGGGTTAACATCAAGAGCATCTGATACTGATGTAATGATGATGCAATGTCACATGACTAAGATACTCAGATATGCTTGGAAGCAGCAATGCAACCTTGTGTAGAGAACCATAGAACCATAGAACACTACACCACAGAAAACAGGCCATTCGGCCATTCTAGTCTTTGCCGAAATATTATTCCACTAGTCCCATTGACCTGCACCTAGTCCATAACCCTCCAGACCTCTCCCATCCATGTATCTATCGAATACATAGAATACATGAATAGAGTACTGAGAGGTATATAGATCTGTAAATAAATAAGAATGATTTTTACCAATGACAGTCTGTGGTAATCTGATGTGTAATATACCTTTAAGGAGAATGTTATTAAGGAAGATCACATGATCTTAGTATCCAATAGCAGAGTAGTGTGGGCTATCTCTGTCGTTAGTAGTCTGTAGTTAGTAGTCAGTAGTAGTGTAGAGATAGAGTTTCAAGTGTTAGTACATGTGTAGTTGCTGCCGAGTACCTTTTGTAAATAAACACAGAGTTTCTACCTATGAAGTGTCTGCTACTCAACTCTATCATTAGCACCAAATCAGCCGCCCCTTATAACAATCCTGTGTGAACAGGATCCAACAAACTGGCGATGAGGATTAAACAAGTAAACAGAAGGAATCAAGGGAAATGAGATCAGCACTGTACCTCGCACAGCAATTGTAAGTATAAGTTCCATTCAAATCGTCACAGTAACTCCTTCACAGAATGCTGCAATTCAGAAGAAATGATCCTTTTGATCCAGCAATGGATGATTGGTCCCACTATATTGAGCATCTCTCGTTCTTTTTCCAAGCAAACGAGATTACAGGGGAAGAGAAGAGGTGGGTGATCCTCTTAAGTACGTGCGGGAATAAGATTTATGGTTTGATTCGAAGTTTGATGACACCCAGTGCCCCAGACTGGAGAAATTTGGATGTATTAGTGGACCTGGTGAAGGGCCATTACCAACCAAAGCCCTCAGTAACGATGCAAAGATTCAAGTTTAATTCTAGAATTAGAGCCCCAGGGGAGACGGTTACAAACTATGTGGCAAGTTTGAAGCAATTAACAGAGCATTGTTAGTTTGGTACATCCTTAAACAACATGCTTAGAGATTGTTTAGTGTTTAGTGTGAATGAGTGGAGTTGGCACTGTACCTCACACAGCAATTGTATGTAGAAGTTCGGATTCGGAAGTGATTGTTATCAGAAACAAGTTTGGATTTTAAGAAGGTGCGAGAGATTGCGCTGCCAATGGAAAGTGCAGTTAGAGATTCGAGAGCCATACAGGGAGTGTAAAATGGCGATGTCCTCCACATCGGACAGGAAGTCCCAGCTAAAAAGAGCGCGAAAATGCAAGACTGCACTGAGACTGCACTGGGAAACAGCCTCCGCTAGCAGGAAAATGAGGGAAAAAACAACTCAGCAGCGAAGACAAGGAGTAATATCAATAGAGGTGGAAACAAACAATCTTAATGATTGGCATTTAAAAAAAAGAATGTTTTTATTGTCGTAAAAAGGGTCAGATAATGAGACAGTGTAAGGAAAGAGTCAAGCAGAATTTTAAACAAAGAATAAAATCAGTGAGATCTACAATGTAGAAGAGCCTGAAGCAACAGATCCAGGTATTTATTCATTGTAAAACTTGAAGGTTGGAAGAACAGAACCAATCTATGTAACAGTGAAAGTGAATGGTAGCCCTGTTCAAATGGAATTGGACACAGGAACTTCCAGTACAGTAACTGGGGAGCATTCTTCAAATATCTGAATAATGGGGAACATCAAATAGATTGGGAAGAAACAACTGCCCAATTAAAAACATACACAGGCGAAAACATCCATATCAAAGGCATAAGCACAGTAACTGTTCATTATGGGAGCCAATCGGAAAAGCTGCCAGTGTTGGTATTGAGAGGCAGAGACAAAGCCTCCTAGAGTGAAACTGGCTGAGGGAAATCAACCTTGAGGGACCACTGAGGTTGCAAAAGGAAGCAGGAAGCGTTCCTGTTTTGGAAAAGGAGTGTGTAAAGACGCCACAACCTGATGAACTGCAGGCTGTCTTAAGCCAAAACCTGGAAGAACAGCAGAAAGGACTCGAAGAGACCGTGCTTAAGGACAGAGTTCGAGACGAGGTGAGCAACCTCCGAAAGGAACAAGAAAACCTGTTGAAAGACCTTCACACATGACAAGATTCCCTCAGGTCAATGTTTGTACCACGGGAAAAGTACAAAGAGAAACGGAAAGAATTCAGCACCTCTCTAAACAAACTGAAGGGTGAGTTACAGAGAAGATGCAGCGATGCTCAATTTCCCAGGAGGCAGCAAACAAATACAAAAAAGAGATGGAAGAGCTGAAGAGTCAGCTCGGTGAAGCCAAAGAGGCTTTGGGGGCAAAAGTTACAGAATTTTCTAAGAAGCAGACAGATAATGAAATCCTGGGAGACTCAGCCACTGAGTTCACTCAAGTCAAGCGTACACCTGAGATTAGTCTGGCCAATATTGAAACCAAAAAGAAAGCTGAGATTAAAGTCAGCAATAGAAAGAAGACACAGAAACACAAAAAGGGCTCTGATCCTGGCAGCATACGAGTATACTTTCGTACGTAGGCCTGGTAGTCACATTACAAACGCTAATGCATTTAGTCATTTGCCAGAAAAGGATGTGGAAGTCCCAGTTCCACAAGAACACGTTTTATTGTTACATTTCTTAGATTCATCACCGGTATGTGCTACACAGATCAGAGATTGGACAAATAGGGACCCAGTCCTATCACAAGTATGAGAACAAGTGTTTCATGGTTGGTCACAAGAGCCTGTATCTGATGAAATGAAACTGTACTTCAACAGAAGACATGGAATAACCAGCCAGGATGGCATCTTATTGTGGGGAGCTCGAGTGATTGTTCCTCCAAAAGGACGAAAGCCATTGTTAATTGAACTACACAGCGCACATCCAGGAAAATCTGGAATGAAGACCATAGCATGCAGCTATCTATGGTGGCCTGGGATGGATGGAGAAATAGAGAATTTAGTGAAGAATTGTGTGTAATGTCAGCAACTGCAAAAGTTGCCTTCAACAGCTCCGTTACACCCTTGGGAATGGCCGGGAAGACCATGAGTGCGGTTACAGATTGACTGTGGGACCTTTCATGGGAACAATGTTTCTGCTCATTGTTGATGCCCACTCAAAATGGATGGACAGATATGAAGTGAAGTCACCAACGTCTTCTGCTACAATCGAGAACCTACGTGAAAGTTTTGCCATTCACAGATTACCAGAAGTGGTTGTATCTGTTAACGGCACAGCATTTACGAATGCTGAGTTCCAGCGGTTTATCAGCCTCAGCGGTATCACTTGTGAAAACTGCACCGTACCCACCCTTCCTCAAACGGACAGGCCGAAAGGGCGATTCAATCATTCAGGTCAGGCACGAAGAAGTTAACTGGAGATTCTTTAACAGCCAAGTTAGCACGCTTTCTCTTCCATTATAGGACCACCCCTCACACAACAGCAGGTGTCACACCCACAGAGTTATCAATGAAACGCTGTCTCAGGATGAGGCTGAGTTTAATAACCCCAAATTTAGGGGAGAAGGTGGAAAGGAGTCAGGAAAGTCAGAAAACTGGACATGACTGGAATAGTCACGAGAGGAAATTTACCGTGGGAGAGACGGTATAGGTGAGGAACTTTGGAGATGGACCAAAGTGGTTAGCGGGTGAAATAAGTGCAGTGACTGAACCTCACTCTTACTAGGTGGAGTTGGAAGACTGAGCCTTACGGAGACATGTGGATCATCTTCAGAAAAGAGAAACTCTGCACCAAGAAATGATCCCACCAGTGTTCACAACCGGGTCAGTGTTTCCTGTTGAAGGAACTTAACCCAGCTCAGACACACCTGATGTTCCTGTAAGAGTGAAGGATACAGATCTGCAGATGGTCACTGAAGACCTGATGTTCACCAACTCTGGAAAAGGAGGTTCCTGACAGGGCATCTGAAGTTATAAAGCTGAGACGCTCTACATGCATAAGGAAACCCCCAGAAAGACTGAATTCATAAATTACTTCTCAGAATAGCAAAATATTTACACTGATAAGATTGTAAATGTAAATATAAAATGTATTTGAGTAAAGGGGGATGGATATGGTAATCTGATGTGTAATATACCTTTAAGGAGAGTGTTACAATGGAAGATCACACGATCTTAGTATCCAATAGCAGAGTAGTGTGGGCTACCTCTGTAGTCAGTAGTTAGTAGTAGTGTAGAGATAGAGTTTGAAGTGTTAGTACATGTTTAGTTGCTGCCGACTACCTTTGTCAATAAACACAGAGTTTCTACCTATGAAGTGTCTGCTACTCAACTCTATCATTAGCACCAAATCAGCCCCCCCTTTACAACAATCCTGTGTGAACAGGATCCAACAAACTGGGTGACCAGGATCCAACACATTCTTAGGGTAACAGGCAAACCCTAAAGAAACCCCATCTAGACCACAAACTCAAGACAAAGCAACTGTAAGATACCTCAACACTTGTGTCAGCTCGATTTGATGGTATCTTGCACTGAGGTGAAGCTTAGTGAAGTGTTTAGCTCTATTCACTTTCCCTGTGATGTGATCGATTGTTGTTGTCCAGTGTCTTTCTCATTGCACGGCTTGGTTTGGTGACCACATATCAACGCAAATTCTAATCTGGTTCATGCCCTTTAGTTTCTTGGCGAGTTGTATGGGTGAGACCCAAAGGGGTAGGCGCGTCTCCAACTTTCTCAATAACGTCAGCATCAAGTTGATGCTGAAGTTCCTTCCCTGTCTCATTCCTGACATGAGATAGTATTTGTCATCATTGTTGTGTGACTGGGGGTACACTGGGGTCTACATGCAGCTTTCAGTTTGTCAATACCAGCGAAGTGGTCAGCACACAACTCGAGAATGTTGGTATAAGCAGGGATGATGGATCTGACTGCAATCATGTGCAGGTCTGTTGCTGTGTCGAGACTGATGAGTGTAATCATATTCTCTCGATGACATAGTAGAATGAGTGCTGTATTCTGTCTTTGAATGAGGCTGGAGTTTCAAAAAGGCCCAAGAACTTTCAATGGTTTCTCACTGTTGTAAGGGAAAATTTTCATACTCCCTGGTTTGCAGAGAATAGGAGAATCCTGAAGTTTGTTAAACGTTTTGTCTCCCATGACATTGACAGATCACACAGAATCACAGCGCAGAAGAGGCCCTTCAGCCCATCGAGTCTGATCCTGTATCTGTGAGAAGATCCACATCTGAGCAGCCCATGGTCACTGTCACACGTGGCTGGTTTGCTGTGTCCGAAAGAGGGCAGAAAAATACATTCCAGGTCATTCACCTCTACGTTGGCTATGTTCTCTCACCATTTGGCTGCATTACGCACACTGTCAGTAGTTGATTTTTGCCGATGAGTGATGAACTTGAGCAAAGTGTTTAGGTTTTCCAGCGGCTTTACCCGGTTTACCAGCAGCAGGACACTGCGTCTGATCTGGGAAAGCACCACCACAGTGGAAACATTGTTTGGATAAGTCACGGCTCTGTGGGACTGCTGTCGTTGCTTTGCAGGTGCCTTCCTGGCATGTGGGACAATGAACACTGGTCACAGGAGTTGAACTTGGAGTGTGATAGTTACTGTTGGCAGCCTCAACTTCAGTAGCTCTGGACTCTGAAAGCGATAGTGATCTTTCTAACTCCAACAGCTCGGACAGCTTTCTGTCTCTCTCGAGTGGTTCTCAGCATAGTCGACTAGAGAGACAACCTTTGATTATTAATGTTCTACTTTCCCATTTGACACGTTCAACATCACCAAAGTCACATTTGGTTGCTAGTTACCTCAAACACCTGAAATATTGATCAATAGTCTCATTTGCTTCTTGCTTAGTGTGTTGGAAGACAATTGTTCCATATCCTGTCTTTTCCTTGGCTATGCAGTCGGTTGTTAGTGCATTTTTTGCTGAGTCATAGTCATTTTACTCAGGTGTCGAGTGTCTCAAAAATATCTTCCAATTCTTCACCTCCATAGTGGAGAAATAAGGCCTTTTTTGTCTTGTCATCAGTGATTGCAAAACTAGGCATTGTGCCTTCAGTAGGTCACAGCCATTTTTACCAATGTGGGAATACAGATGGTTTCATACCTTCATTTCACCATCCTTCTTGTCAATGGAAAGTTCTTTGGTGGGAAATGTAAGAAGCATTCAGGAGCAGAACAGTATGTGCTTGTTAAACAAATGGGTTCTTTATTCTCCTCCTACGCTCTCTCTCACAGGGTGACCAACTTTCAGGGAAAAAACAAGGGGCACCCTGGGGTCTGTGTGGTCTGGGGGTGGGGGTGGAGGTGGGTGGGTGTGCTGGTGAGACTGTGGGAGCGGGGGGATTTTCCAGACTCTGGGAGCGGGGGGGCGGTGGGGGTGGGCTTTGGGGGAGGTGTGTGTGGTGATGTCCAGACTGTGGGCACAGGACACCGGGTGAGGAGCGCAGTTGACATGTACATGTGCGTAATGTGCATGTGCCATCTGAAATATGGGGCAAAGGCTGTTCCAGCCAACAAGCAGCCTAGGACATGGAGCTGCCGCTTCCTGTAAAACCTGGGACAGTTGGTCACCCTGATCTCTAGTGGTACATGTATATGGTAGCCTTAAGTGGACAAAGTACACAATACAATTCTCAATACACTACAGTACTGAGCTTTTCCAAGCCGACATAAGCTTTATTTATTTGCTTTATCCCAGCCAGTAAGTTGCTTAACATCCAGGTGGCTCTAGATTTAGGAGTCCCACCTGTTGGGTTCCTACAACATGAAAAACAAAGTTCAAAACTTTATTCTTACTGCTATTTGTTTTAAATGGATTTTCTGCTGAACCAAAAAAGATGGCTGCCACAAGCCTCATGACCACAGGCCTGGATCTTTGTTCTGGGAGCTACCAGCAGGAGTTGCAAGAACAAAATAATTCCTCTCTCAGCCTGTGGAATCTCACATCCCATTGTACAGACCCTTTGTAATCAATGAGAGCAGAGGAAGTGCAGATGAATTGGCTCCTCAACCTGAATGATCACAAAAGAGAGAGATCGAAGCTCATTATACTGGAAGAGACCACCTTGGCTCTCTTCTAAGGAGTAACAATGGAATTCTGACCAGAAGCACAGAAACTGATTGTTAAGCTGCAATTAACCATTACTGCAACATGTCACATGACTCAAGCCTCTGGCCTTTTGGAGAGTTTTAACATTACATCTTTGGCTCACAGGAAGTCTGCTGTTTAGTATCCAACTACTGAACCACTAAGAAGCAGACCTCCAGGCAGAAAAACAGCCTGCTTCTCAAGTCTGTCTCTGCTGGACGATTTCCTGCCATTACTTGCAGAACTGACCCAGTCTCTGTACCTACTTCATCTCACATTATCAGCACCAACTGTAAAGCCAACTCTACAACTCTGGTCCTCAGCCAGCTGATCTTGAGCTTCTACTTAAAAGAATTACTCATTGGACTCTGACTCTGAACCCTGGAAATCACGTGATTCTGTGGTTCTTGGACTGTTACTATCCATAGTTATAAAACCCCTTTCTCTATCTCCACTATTTTCCTGTGTGTGTAGTGGAGTGTGAAGCTGTGAACACTCTGCCCTGGGGTTTTGAAATGAAATAAATTAATCTTCTCGGTTAATTATAACAGGGGTTTGCGGTTAGTTATGAGTAAATTGGATCATACCTACTGAGGGGTTGGGAAAACCTGCCACAGCATACTTTAAAAATAATTCCAAACACCTTCTGCTTACGGCCAGGTGGCGAAAGGAAATAAGTATCATTTATCTGTCAGGAACACGTCCTTTAACTTAGTGGGAATGTATTTGTTCTGAACCCTCACTATCTCCTCCTTCAATGCCTCCCTTTGCTCTGACACTGATTTAACAGCACCAACATTCCTCCCCACAACGATATTGGTCCCGGCCCTTGTGAGGTACCACCTCAGCTCCCCAGAGCTGGTCCCAATGCCCCAGGAATCTAAAGCCCTCCCTCCTCTAGCCACACAATTCAGTTGTACTATCCTCCTATTTCTAGACTCACGAGTATGTGGCACCAGGAACAATCCGGAGGTTATTATGTTCTTTTTAATCTCTTTCCTAGCTTCCTATAATCAGCCTTCGGGGCACCATCCCTCTTTCAACCTATATCCTTGGTGCCAATATAGATCATAATCTCTGGTTGTTAACTCTCCCCCCTCAGGGTGCTTCCTGGCACCACGGAGGCAAGATACCATCCTGGATTCACATCTGCAGCCAAGGAAATGCTCCTCTGTTCCCCTAGCACAAAGGAAGATGGCTGTGGTTGTTGGAAGTCAATCATCTCAGCTCCAGGACATCACTGCAGGAGTTCCTCAGGGTAGTGTCCTCGGCCCAACCATCTTCAGCTGCTTCATCAATGACCTTCCTTCCATCATAAGGTCAGAAGTGGGGATGTTTGCTGATGATTGCACAATGTTCAGCACCATTCGCGACTCCTCAGATACTGAAGCAGTCCATGTCCAAATGCAGCAAGACCTGGACAATATCCAAGCTTGGGCTGACAAATGGCAAGTAACATTCGCGCACACAAGTGTCAGGCAATGACCATCTCCAACAAGAGAGAACCTAACCATTACCACTTGACATTCAATGGCATTACCATCACTGAATCTCCCACTATCAACATCCTGGGGGTTACCATTGACCAGAAACTGAACTGGACTAGCCATATAAATACTGTGGCTACAAGAGCAGGTCATAGGCTAGGAATCCTGCAGTGAGTAACTCACCTCCTGACTCCCCAATGCTTGTCCACAATCTACAATGCACAAGTCAGGAGTGTGATGGAATACTCTCCACTTGCCTGGATGAGTGCAGCTCCCACAACACTCAAGAAGTTCAACACCATCCAGGACAAAGCAGCCCCGCTTGATTGACACCCCATCCACAAACATTCACTCCCTCCACCACCGACGCACAGTAGCAGCAGCGTGTGTACCATCTACAAGATGTAGTGCAGGAATTCACCAAGGCTCCTTAAACCGCACTTTCCAAATCCACAACCTCTACCATCTAGATGGACAAGGGCAGCAGATACATGGGAACACCACCACCTGGAAGTTCCCCTCCAAGCCACTCACCATCCTGACTTGGAAATATATCGCTGTTCCTTCACTGTCACTGGGTCAAAATCCTGGAACTATCTCCCTAACAGCACTGTGGGTGTACCTACACCACATGGACTGCAGCGGTTCAAGAAGGCAGCTCACCACCACCTTCTCAAGGGCAATTAGGGAAGGGCAATAAATGCTGGCCCAGCCAGCGATGCCCACATCGCGTGACTGAATAAAAGAAGCTATTGACCTGTCTATCACTATTGCTTTTGCAGTCTCCCTCGAGCCTGCCTATGCAGCTGAACCGCCTGTGGTGCCAGGGACTTGGCTCTCGCTTCACTCCCCGGACAAACCATCACTCTCATCAGTATTCACAACTGAATCGTGGCTGGAGAGCGGGATGCACTCAGGGGATTCCTGCACTAGCTGCCTGGTGATCACCCATTCCCTCTCTCCCTGCAGTTGCAGGATCAGCACCATCTACAAAGCCGCTCCCCATGAAGCTCTCCACCTCACGGGTGTTTGACAGTGATACCAGCTGCTGCACAAGTTCAGAAACCCGGAGCTTGAGCTGCTGTGGCCGATGTCACTTCCTGCATGTGATGGGACAGGACACACGCTTGGCCAGTCTGAGGTACCCTGCCTTACCTCTGGTTACTAAACTATTAACTAACTTAACAGGGATAAACCTAGGGCAGAATTGTTCACTTGTCGGGCTGGTGCCTACCCAACCTGAGCGAGAGTGAAATAGTGTGCGATGCTAAAGAAAAACAAATCAAGCAATGGAAGAAACGGATGAAACCATATACAAACACCAGCCCAACCTCCAAACCAACAACACCTGAGCCCACCACTCCCCCAACAGAACACCGAACGAGACGTGCAAGGGTTAGAAAGCTGCCAGACCACCTGAACCTCTAACTTCCAGAACTTGAAGGGGGGAAATGGGGTACTAAGACTGATGTTAATCTTAATACTGTAATAGCAATAATGTCAGAATGGCATCAAGATTATAACAATAAGGATAATGCACAAGACTTAAAACAATGTAAGCCTTGGAAGTAAACTCTATATCTATGGAATAAAGTATTGGGGGGAGGTGTAGTAGTAGGGTCTGGTACATAAAGGGTTAATGCGGGACTGAGAACAGTAGCACCCACATAGTGATGTAAGAAGACACCTGACCCACAGCCAGGGTCAGTCTGTGGATGGACACAGTGGGTTAAGATCTAGAATAGAGTCAGCTCCATAGCTGTACCTCCTACTGTAAACATGCACATAGTTAAGAGTTGCTAATAAACACTTGCTGTTGACATACTCCGGCCTGGTGTCCAAAGCAGGATTCTTCACTAGTCAGCGCTTGCCTTTTTCCGGTAGATTCAGCAGGTTTCGGGAGAGAGAGAAGGTTTCCTGTTCCTCACTAGTTCTGCAGTTATGACCCTTGCAGATTGCCTGGACTCTTTTGGCAGAACAGCAATTAATGTCTTCATACCGTCCTCTTTAACCCCCCAGTGGCTGGGAGAAAACCCACCTGATGTCCCTCAGGGCTTTTCTTGGGGGTTCCTGGCAGTTTAAGCTGAGGGCTGTGACCTCCTATTGTCTCTCACACTGCCACTCCACATGGCTTCTTACAGCCCCTTTCATACAGCTCAAACAACACAAAAACAGCTGCTAAATTAATTCACAAGTTGCTGTTGCTTCACCAGGCAAAGAGCATAGTGGTCCTTTATGTCCCTCCCTGTCTCCTGTTCCCTCAGAAGCCAAAGAGTCTCTCGCACCTTTTTAGAGCCCACAATGGACACCTCGGGAGGGGTCTTCTGCGTTTTTAGTGACTCTCTGGAGCCAGCTCTAGAGAGATAAGAGCCTAACAGGATTTGAACAAACACAGGTTGTCTATCCATACTTACATTTTGACAAAAAGGCTTTTAAACTCAATGTAGAGGTTTGAAGACATTAGTGTACCTTTAAAACACCTTTTTACCTTAAAATCTGGAATTACACAGTCAGGGCATGGACATAAGAAAGCTCAACATCTACTCACCAATCAGTTCCTTCCCTTGTGCTGGCGTCATTTTAGGTGTTTTTTTAAAACTCTTGCTCGTTGTTCTTACTTGATAGGAGTCATTAACTCAACCCGGTACAATCTATACAAAGTAAATGATACATAAGAATCATATAGAATTTGCAGCAGAGAAACAGGCCATTCGGCCCGGCTGCTCTAGGCTGGTGTTTATTGAGTGTATTTAAGACGGAGATAGATAGGTTCTTGATCGGTAAGGGGATCAAAGGTTACGGGGAGAAGGCGGGAGAATGGGGTTGAGAAACTTATCAGACATGATTGAATGGCGGAGCAGACTCGATGGGCCGAATGGCCTAATTTCTGCTCCTATGTCTTATGGGCTTATGCTCCACATGAGCCTCTTGTCTCTCTTTCCCTGAAATGCATCTATACTATTCACTGGGGTAGCGAGTTCCACGTTCTCACAATTCTCTGAATAAAGAGGTTACTGCTGAACTCCCTCTTGGGTTTATTAGTGACTATCTTATGTTGCTGGCCCTTGGCTTTAACCTCACCAGCCATTGGAAACAAGTGTGACAATTCAAAGCAATAGAAACACTTTCACAATGCCCAAGAAATACCTTAAGCTTGGCCTTTGGAAATCGGAGCTGATTACCCCACCCACTCTCTGGTCAGAATTTTCCGGTTGGCAAGCGGGGGCGGGCGTGACATGCCAATGGGTAAAATGACGGACGGTGACATCGGGCGTTCGTGCCAACGTCACTGTGTGTCATACAGACCTTTCATTTGGCGGGCATGTGCCAAAGGTGGCTGCACACCCGCCGAACTGTCAAAGGCCTGTTAAGGCCATTAAGAAACCAATTAACGTGATTATTAACGCTGCCCGTCCAGCCTTAAGCTTGGCGGGCAGGGGAAATGCCCAAGCGGCCTTCGTGTTTTTCAGGAATCTCATCCACGGGCGGGATGAAGTTTCCTGAAGGTTTTATTAAATAAATAAATATGCTTTACTCAACTCATAAACATGCCCCAGCTCATGTGACACTATGGCATGAGGGGACATGTTTAAATAATTTTTATCTGTCTTTATTAACAATTCTCAATATGAGGTTAATCTCCCTCAGGCAGCTCTGTGCCTCAGGGAGATTGCTGCGCTCTTTCACGCGCATGCACAGGCCCCCGGCTCTCCCTCCTCCCCCCGCCCGCACAGGTACCGCTGAGCGCTACTGGCTGTGTGTCACACTGGGCGGGCCTTAACTGGCCTGCCCGCGTAAAATGGCGGCTCTGCGCCTGCTCCCGACTGACGTGGGGTAAATTCCCCCCTCTGAAAATACTGGATAAGGTGTCACAGGCCCCACAGCACAGGAAATAAAGTGTTCTCCTGGTATCCTGGCCAACATTCCACCCGATATCACCCAAAACAGATTAACTGCTCCCTCTTTCATTCGCTGTTGCTGGGATCTTGCTATCCACAATTGGCTGCCGCATTGGGCTCCATAAAGTGACTGAGGATGAGATCAGGCAACATATAAAGCACAAGTTTGTGTTGCAAGTTTGTTGGTTCTAACTTTCCCGATATTTCCCTTAGATCCAGAAACTGAAGATGCTCTTTCAAAAAAAGCCTAAAGAACCTAGCAAGGAGGAGATTCTACCACAGCAGCCGAATGGTGAGATTGTGAACACTGGCGGAGGAGTGCTCTACTACTATTACGAGGAGGATGAAGAAGAGGAGGAGGAAGAGGAAAATGATCTACCTCCCCCTGAGCCCCCTAAACCTGTCAATGACAAACCCCACAAGTTCAAAGACCACTACTTCAAGAAGCCAAAGTTCTGTGATGTCTGTGCACGAATGATTGTCCGTAAGTGGATGTGATTAATCTCATGGTTATAGATTGAATGAAGCCTAGGACACAGCAAGGCTCTAACATCATTGACTAAAGTAAAGTACAAGCAGTGTTGCCATGTTAGTGAGTCCCAATATGCACACACTGAGCACATTGTGAAGACTCCAAGATGTGCAACTTATTTCTCACAATGAGCAAAGGCACACATGAGTAGTGCTCATCAGCAAGAGTGCAATATACGTTCTCTTCCACCAGTCTTCATGCCATTGAGAATGCGGCCTATCCATAACAGGCTCCAGTCGAGACAGGAACAGAAAGTGCTGGAAAAACTCAGCAGGTCTGGCAGCATCTGTGGAGAGAGAAACAGAGTGAATGTTCTGAGTCCAGACCGGATTTGAAATGTTAATTCTGTTTCTCTCTCCACAGACGCTGCCAGACCTGCTGAGTTTCTCCAGCACTTTCTGTTTTTATTTCAGATTTCCAGCTTCTGCAGTATTTTGCATTCATCCATTCAAGACAACCTTTCCAAACCTTACAGGTACACTGCCAAGCGACATCTCCACATGGCCCATGTGTTCAACACAGGCGTGCTGTATGGCATAAATATTTGGCCTCCCACCATCTGCATCCAGTCCATTTGGCAGCATTTGTGTGATGTGGAAAGTATATCATGTGTAGGATGAACCGGTGTGTCTGTCAAATGCTTCATGCCACTTAAAATGATGTCATTGTCCGGTAGCCCAATTTCCCCTCCCCACACCCACACCTTGCCCCTCTGTGCTAACTGTTGATAACTTTTTGCCTTGCAGTTAACAACAAGTTCGGCTTGAGGTGCAAAAATTGTAAAACCAACATCCACCATCACTGCCAGTCTTACGTGGAGTTTCAGAGGTGTTTTGGAAAGATTGTAAGTCTCTTGCTCTCTTACAGTATCTGATCTCCTGAAGGCCCTTTGGGGCCATTTTAATTTTGGGCCATTATATAAGATTGACGATCGTGACTTAGCGGCATTTGATACCTCATGCCTGATTTCCCTGGTCAATAGAATGGGAGGGGCATATAATGAGTGGGCAGTTCCACCTTGACAATTAACACTATTGCCAAGTTAAAGTGACACCTCCCCGCTGACCATACTTGCTTATGGTCCCTATTTTATTAAAGCAGTTGGAACAGAAATTATATTAGTAGAAAGCTTGCTTTAAAATAAAACATTAAATATCTTGTTAAGATTCTACCCCTTGCATGGTGGGAGAGTTAACCTGTGTGACAAAATGGTTTCAGACTGATGGGTAGAAATGATTATCTTAGAGCCTTCAACATCTTGCATTGAGTTCCTCATCCTGTTTTAGTGACTTTGGTCCATATGCTCACTTCTAGCAGGGAATGCCAGATTGTCATAAGAAGTAAAATCCATTGACTTAGGGACATCGAAACAGGAAGAGGCCATTTAGCCCCTCAAGCCTGTTCAGCCAGCCAATGAGATCATGGCTAGCTCCATGACCTAACTGCATAACCTTTGTCCCATCTCGCTTAATACCTTTACAAGAATCTCCCAATCTCAGTTTTAAAATGAACAATTGATCTAGTGTCAATTGCCATTTGAGGAAGAGATTTCTCTGCTCCTACCACCCTTTGTGTGTAGAAGTGTTTCTGAATTTCACTCCTGAGAGGCCTGGCTTTAACTAGGCTGGAGTTTTGCGGCCCTGTCACAGTGGGGGTGGGGCTGTAAAATGTGACCAGCCATTCGAAACTCCATTGACTTTGGTGGGAGTGTAAAATCGGCTGGTATAAAATTCCCTTAGTCTCTGCCCCCTCATCCCAGACTTCCTGACTGGTAGAAATTATTTCCCTCTCTCTATCTATTCTGTTCTCTTAATATCTTGAAAACTTTGATAAAATCACTCCTTAACCTCCTAAATTCCAGGGAATACAATCCTAGTTTGTGCTTAATCTCTCCTCATAATTTAACCCTTGAAGTCCAGGGATCATTCTGGTAAATTGACACTGCGCTCCCTCCGAGGACAATCTTTCCTTCCTGAGGTGTAGTGCCCAGAACTGAGCACAATAGTTTTCCGCTCCCTTACCCAGGGGTACTGAGGCCAATTGTATCGCACGCCCCCTCCCCCCTTACTGCCCAAGCTGAGGTCAACTTGCTTAGCAGAGATGGGGATTGTGCCCACGACCTTCCACGTCTAAATGGCTCTGCTACTCATTGACTAATCTCATTGACCCACTGGAGAATTCCACCTGCCTTCTTCTTTCCCATATACCCTAGCAACAATTCTTCTAGGGTGACAAGAGAGATGGCCTGTGCCTCGTTTTCTAATCCTTCAAATCAGACACATCCATTACACCAACCAAACCTGGTTGAGGGGATCACATCAAAATCTTCCAAGCGTCATCATATCTTGGGTTCAGTAGATGAACATGGGTGTCTAGATGAGTTGGTGGGTGTGTAGGTTTAGTCTATGGGTCAGGCTGATGGGTTGGGTCGGTGAGTTTGGTCAGTAGTTCGATGGGTTTGGCCGATGGGCCAATGGTTGTGACGATGGATGGATAGACACCTTGTAGCGATGTCACAGTGCCTTGTTTTATGGCTACCCTGGAACTGGGCAGACAAGACTGAGAGTGCCCATGACATTATACCCTGGCAAAGAGGCAACGTCTTTAGGAGAGAGTGGGGGGAGGAGAGTGAATGGAGAAATGAGGAGACTCAAAATTAATGACTGATCAATGTTGGCAGAAATTTCAGCCCATGCCCACATTATGATCTATAGCCGTGAGAGTCTATTCATCCTAATGCCTCTCTAACTTTAGATTTCCTTTCAACCCAGCCTCCTGGTTTTCGTCGTGCCTACAGCTCTCCCCTCTACAGCAACCAGCAGTTTGCCTGCATCAAGGAGCTCCTGCCTTTCTGTAAGTGAAACATCAAACTCACTTAGTGTATGTGGCTCGTGAGAGCTCTGAGCTAGGCACACTTAGCATGGACTATGATATCTACAAAAGAGATTTAAAGAGTCAAATAAACCACTAAATATGAAAGGTGCTGTATTCTGTATTGTCACTCAAGTATTATTTTGAAATGGCCATTTTATCACCAAAGGATACACATTGGTGAGGGAGTGAGTATTGCAGGTTGTTCTGTAGCTGTATCCTGTGGAATTGAATGGCAGAGGCCTGAAGGACCAGAGCCCTGACTCTACCAGGCAGCAGAGTGCCAACAGCACTTTCATTGCTTCTTACCCAGCATGGCTGCAAGGAGATCTCTTCAATCCTGAAAGACCATTCCGAAAAGCACCCAGAGAAATGGTGTGAGGGGCCTCACCCTTCAGGTGCAGGGCACTGTAACCCCCTCTTCTTACCCTCCCAACCCGATCGCCACCCAACCTTACACTACCAAATGTGGGGATGCCTGAATTTCCGGGCTAATAGCTTCTCCTGCCCTGATCTGGGTTGATTCTGGGATCCTGTCGAAAAGCAACCAGATAAAACTGGGAAATGCTTCCCGACACGAAACCTAGCCAGGTTCAGCGTATCAAAAGCAGTTTTATTAGAACTCAGGAGCAGAGCTCACCCTCGATACCTCACCCAAGTGGCCATGATTTTATCCTGGACAGCCGGGTGGTGGAGGGAGAGGATGGAGATTTTGGTTGTAACCGTGGAGAAAGGTCGCTCCACTGGAAATACTTTGTAACCAGGGCTGATTTGATTTTCTGTTCCTTCTGCTCAGCTGTTGCCAACCGTTCTGACCCAGTTTATGAGACGTTGAGGACAGGAGTAGTGATGGCAAATCGCGAGAGGAAAAAGAACTCTGAGGACAAGAAAAATGTAAGTGGCAAGGCCCCCCCGACACTGGTGGGTGGGGGGGTGGGGGGGGTGGGGGAGGCTGGGTGAGGGGGGGGGTGCGGGAGGGGCTGAAATTGCACTCCCGTGCACCGGCGGCCCCCACGCATGTTGGGCGCTGAGGGAGCGGGAGCTTTGTGTAGCAGCCCTGGGGGCTTCTGCTGGGGCTGCCCCAGGTTGGGGGATGGGGATAAGAGGCACGGCAGGATCAGGGATTGGTGGGTGCGCAAAAGATAATTGTGCCGGTCCATGGAGCTCGCCGATGGTACAGTTTACAGGGCAGGATGCCTGGCACCATTGGGACAACGTTAACCAGAAACTCAGGAAATAACCACCAGGCACAGCGACCACTGGAAACAGTGGACAGGATACCCCTGGCCTTTGTGTCTGACTTTGTTGAGCTTGTTGGTCATTCTCGGTTTTGCACAGTCTGTGAATTTTGTTCCCCCACCTGTTCATTTTGGAGGGAGGCACCCATTTGTCTCCCTTTGCTTTCGGGCTTCCATTCTCCACCCAAAGCCACCTTGGCAGGCTCGAGCCACACTGCAGGCTCTCGGTAGGATGGAGTGTGAGGAGGGGGATTGGACACACAGCTGAGGCAGCTGCATTCACTTCGTAGGAAGGTTACAGCGCCCATGGGTCAACCCCTGGACTCATGTCAATGAGCCAAGGGACCCCACCAAATCAATGTTGGAGGAGACCAACGAGGCAATCGGGGGCCTGTAGACCGTCTCCGGCAGGTCTTGTGGTGCAGTGGGTAGTGTCCCTGCCTCTGGGCCAGAAGCTCCAGGTTCAGGTCCCTCTCCAGGGCTGGGATTTTCCTGCCCTGTCGGTGGGTGGGACCCGCTGCGGGTGAGGTGGTGCCCTAGCCAGAAGCCCCATTGACTTGTGGCGGGACCGGAAGATCCTGATGGTGGGTGGGTGTGGAAAATCCCGCCGTTGGACTTGATGAGCAAGGAAGGTGCGTTTATAACATGGCCAAACAGGTTGCGTGTCAATTTGTAAATCCTTCCAACACGCGCCAATGGCAGGCAGTTAGAGCGGGAGAGATTCCTGGTCAGCCATGGGATGGAAAGAGATTGGAGTCTCTACCATCACTATCCATAGCTCCAGACTACAACATACATGTAAAAAGTACATGTTGTCACAGCAACTCGGACTCCCTGAGTGAACTGTAACACACCACCGCAGAACATTTCGGGATTTGCGTTGTAGTGGGGAAGGTTACTACCACCTTCAATCTCTATTCTGCTCGTCCACAGAGCGCATTAGCCAGGGAAGCCAGTACCTGTTTGCACCAAACCGGGTCACTGCAGCACAGCTTAAAAAGACAACTGAGCAGCAGAAGCAGGCCCAGTCAGAACCTGTTAGGTTCAAGGCCTCACCAATGCCATTTATAGCCAGCCACCTGAATCGACTGGCATTCACCAACTGGAGAGAGTTGCACTTGGTAACTGTCTGCTCTCTCTGCAGCCACAAGCTTTTTATCATTGCAGGCTGTTGCCAAACCAGCCAGAACGCATTCACTCTTGTCAGCAGAACCATCCTTGACCCTTGGACTTATGGCCAAAGCTGCTGGCACCTCGGTCAAGCCAATGAGCAGCAGCAGCAGGCTGAAGATTCACTGAGGCTCCTTCTGTTATCAGGTCCATCGGTCTGTACTGAAGCAGCCGCTGTGTCGAGTGCATCGATGGAGGGTCGTCCTGCTGGGTGTTGCATCATTTCCTCATTCGCAGCAATGGGGAGAAGATGCTCAGGAAGAGGCTGCAAAACAGCCAGAACCTTAGCCAGAAACCTCTCTACTTCAAAGGCCATTGCCCCGTCATCAGAATTCCTGGATTAAGTTCCCCTGACACACCAGCACTGCATCTGATAAACATCCAGTATTGCTCAGCTACTATCTCTGCACAGTGACTGCAGCATTAAAGGCATTGCCTCAATAAGGAAACACCTACAGCAACAATGCTCACACCTGTGTCCATTTTTTTCTGCTCCTTGTGTGGTCTGTTTCTCGGTACCTGCTACTCCCTGATTCTGAGTAATTCTAACAACCTGGTCAAGTTCCCTTGAAACTCTTTCAAGTTATCAACAGTCACAGATTGCAACTCTTTCGAGTACAATCACAGTTCTTGGTTTCCGGGAGTGGGACGTGAACCCACAACCCTCTGATTCAAAGGCGAGGGTGCTATGAACTGAACCACAGCTGACACCTCCTAAGTTCCCTTGAAGAAGCGCTACTCTGGTCTGGCAAGGAATTGAGGTGGCTGACCCCTGGATGATCCTGAGATGTGGATGGAATGGGAGGAATCAGATATCTCTCCAAACTGCGGGTGTGACTCATACGCTTGGTGTGTCTGCTTGAGCCTCTGCCTTCCAGCTCAGGTTAGGCGGGCTGGCTGAGTGGCAGGGGTAATGTGTCGCCCTGGGAAATGCCCCCCCTCGCCACTGCTTTCAGTGGGAGCAGAGTGTTTTTTACTCATTCTCGGGGTGTGGGCGTTGCTGGCAAGGCCCATCTATTGTCCATCCCTCGTTGCTTTGAGAAGGTGCCTTGCTATGATCGCTCGGTCACTTCAGAGGAGTTCACCATTAGTGTGGGACTGGAGTCACATTTTGACCAGAGTGGGTAAGGAGGGTACGTTTCCTTCCCTAAGAAACGCTCATGAACCAGATAGGTTCTTACAGCACTTTCACAGTCACTTTTACTGATGCCAGCTTTTTATTAATAGACCTTTTTAAACTGCTATGGTAAGAATTGAACTCATGTCCTTTGGATCACCAGTACACGAACATAACCACTACACCATAATGTGCTGAAGGCCTTACATTGAGGTCTGAACCCCAGCATGCTGAATCCAATAGGAGTGAATTTGTGGAGCTACCGGTCACATGATCAGTTATGGGGATGGTGAGAGCGGCCCCCATGTTGTTTAGGAGCTTTGGTAAGACGGGAACTGTACGTTCCAGATGGAGATGTATTGTCCGGTGAAACATGACTGTATGGATTTGTGTAGCGGGCTCTGATGCTGAGCAGGATGCTTCACACACAATCGGAAAGGAGCCAGTCAATTTAGAAACCAGTCTTTTACAGGCAGGCAAGGGGCAGTTAGGGACGGGCAATAAATGCTGGCCCAGCCAGCGACGCCCACGCTCCGTGGAAGCATTTTAAAAAAAACGGCCCTGGATGGCCCCAGTCCTGGAGCCTATGGCCTGAGGACAGGCTGGAGCTGGCCCAGCTCTCTATTGGCTGCAATCGCCTTGCTCCCCTGCATTTGCCTTCTGTGTTTCAGAAACACACGGCTGAATTGTACTGCTCATCGGGAGGCAGCGGGCGGGGGGAGAGGGTGGATGTGGGATGGTTGAAGGCATTTTCCTGACTGTGGGACTGGAAGCAGACTCATTGTCCTCCCAAAACAGGCCGGCAGCCAATTTCCATAAATAAAGACCCGGTTAGGGGCCACTTTGCCGTGCCCGCTAGCATTTTGCCGATGGCAGATTGGACCTCGCTGTGTGAGGAGTTTGCCAGCTAAATAGAGGCAGCCTCCAGAGGGCCCACAGGGCAGGGAATACAGGCTAAAGGGGTTTGTTCTGTAGGCCGCAGGGCCCCTGTCTGCCTCAGCAGCGTGCACTGCTCCTGCTGGAGCTCCTGAGTCCAGGGCCTGCCGATATTGGAGTGGCAGCTCTTGCTGGCAGTGGGGGGGTGTTGGGGAGGTTCGGGGCGGTGGGTGGGGGGTCGCTGTCCTGATTTGGAAGGCAGCCCCACTGACAGCTATTTCATTGGCTGCTGCTGGGAAAACAAAGCCCCATCGCCTGTCCACGCGTACCAGAAACAAGCGTTTCCAATCGGCAAAGTTCAGGCCATAGGAACACCCTCGAGCCTAGTCTTTGTGTGAAAAGCTAGCTGTGTCCTGACTTCACTCCTGAATGGCCCAGCTCTCATTCTGAGGCCTGTATTATTCTGATATGTCTGTGATGTATCCACTTCAAGACCCAGAGTTTACAGGTGCTACCTGCCCTAACTCTAACTTGGCATCGCCCTCCCCCCAGCCAAGAGTGGCTTACCCCTGGGTGAGTGCTCACTGCAGGTGGAGGGAGTGACGCAGTGTGATGTGAAGTGAATGGCCCCTTTACCTCACTCCTGTAATCTCCCACCCTGTGGAAACACAGTGGGGGAAATGCATTGACTGGAATCTGCAAGACACTGCATGGAGCAGACATTCAGCAGCACTTGGTATGAGGCTGTGGCAACCAGTTAGCTGGCCATTGGCTGAATATCTGAGGAATGGAGTGATTTGTCAAGGGACAAGGAAGATAAAAGAATGGGTCCAAGGCTGCAGATTAAGGCACCAGTCCCATACCCCTTTCCAAATGACTGGTGTCCCAGTTTGTCCCGATTATCCCTCCAACCTGTGTCAACACCTGCCCTCAGCCCCCTCCCTTCTATTCCGGGCCTCCTTGCCCCACAATTAGAAGCTTTGAATGGACAGTTGGTTTCTGAGGCTGATCAGAGCCCAGAATTGGCCACCATGTTCCTTCACTGTCACTGGGTCAAAATCCTGGAGCTCCCTCCCTAACAGCACTGTGGGTGTACCTACACCACAGGGACTGCAGCGGCTCAAGAAGGTGGCTCAACACCACCTTCTCAAGGGCAATTAGGGATGGGCAATAAGTGCAGGCCCAGCCAGCGAAGCCCACACCCCATGAATGAGTGAAAACCTGCCACTCTGAGCAGCAGTGTAAGAGCAGGTAGCATGTAAATGGGTACAGGAGGAGTCTTGAATAGACTGAGCTACAATTAGTGACAGGGTTTCTGGGGTGGAGCGGTAGGGGTTATTGGTAAACATGAGTATATAGCTAAATAAGACAAAAGAATATGCGGGTGTACATCAGGCACATTGGATACATAAGCACTTAAAGGGTGTTGAATGTCCTTTCATTCTGGGAGGTTGTCCACTTTACTCCAAGCGCCGCGTTGACCTCCTCCCCCAGCTCTTTTCACAGTGTCCTGAGTGCCCTTTGCTGAGGAGGGGGCAGCTGGTGGGGTGGTGTGGGCTCTCCATCGTAACCCAGGATTGCCTTAACCCTCTCAACATGGCCTGCGGAACCCTCCCAGTGAAATGTGAAGCCCTGGCACATGTTGGGGTTCTGATGCATTTCTTTGGAAGACTCAGAGCAGCACCAGAATGAAAAGGAAACTCTTTCCCCACCCCGCAAAGCCCCCCCAAAGCCCCCCCAACTCCCCCCACCTCCCCCCACCACCCGCCAACCTGAGCACCATGTGCAAGGCCCAGCTCTGAGGTGTAGCTTTCCGAGCTCTGTGCTGAGATCTGCCAGCAGCTGAGTTCCCAGTGCATTGTGCTGGGAGCCTCTGACAAGCGGGATGCCAATGAGCGGGCCCCCCCCAAAAAAAACCCGGCACCCTCTCCCGAGTGCAATGGTGGCGGAGAAAACTGCGAGTCGCAAAGTGCCAGCAAATGTGGCTGGAGCGCAATTTCAGCCCCAGGGTATGCAAATTGAATGCACTGGATGTCCTGGGTAACTCTGTAACTGTTTCCTGTGCTTTGCAGCCTGCGCAAATGGTTGATGAAGAACTTGATAATCCCAAGCCTGGGGAAGAGCACGGGTCAGGAGGTAGGTCTGGGGCCAGCAGCATTGCATGGTGGTGTAAGATAATTCACTTGTGAACGTAATGTGCAGACAAACTCAAGCCCACCTTAACCCTTGGGTCATCTGTCTCAATATTTGCCACACAGCCCGCCCAGGACAGGGGGTTACGCTGCAATGGATCTCCGTGAGGCGCCCCATGGCCAACAACCAATCAGCTGAGAGTGTGTAACTTTTGCACTGAGGATATGGACACTTATTTTAACCTTGTCATTTTGAAATGTGTTAACACCATTTCCACAAATCACCAGCAGAAGTGACGACACAGGGAGAGCAGCCTTCAGCTTTGGCGGGAGCGCAGAGTGGGTGGTGTCAGATTAACTGCCCTGCCTGTTTTTGTGCCCTCCCATTTTTACGCCCTGCCAGTCTGTTGCACGCCTCGGTGCCCATTACACAAAGCCCATGAAATCACTGGAAAGGAAGGGTGGGCGGGCATGTAGTGGATGGTCAATCTGCCCCACCCATCTTTCACACCTGTCAGAGTCGGGTTTTACCTCGCAATATATTCTTGGTTTGGAAAATTCATGAGCAGACAAGAGGAGGAGATTCTGTTGCTCTGAGCTTGAATTCTTTGCCACCCAAATACCGCTCCTTCCAACGACACCCCCCTTGCTCCCTCACCCCCGCCTACCTGCCCTTGTGAGGTGTCACATACGTACAACTAACTCAGGGCCATTATTCGAGGGTTTTAATGCCCTTAATAACAATCCCCACCAACAGGAAACACCTGAAGTTAATGAGTGAGAGTCCTTTGTTTAAGAGAGATAGTAAAGTGCTACAGTGAGAAAACCAGAGACTGTGCCACAGCGAGGGCAGCTGGTGTGTTAGTGGTGCTGTCGGCCTCACTGCACGGGGGAAGTTTCCATGGTACTTTCACCGCGTTGAGAGTCAAGGCCCACAGGGCCACTCAGCAGGAGAGCACCACATCCAGAGGCCTCACATGGACCATTTGTCCTGTCACCTGACACTTCTGAAAACTGCCGGTGGAAACCGAGAGTTACCAAAGCCGTGCTTCAGTAATTCACATTTGGGCGAATGTTTTATTCCTTTTATAGTGTTGGAAAGCTTTCAAATAAGAAGACGAGTTTAATTATTTTTGAGCCTCCTCATTTTTCCACAGTCTACGAATGAACTGGCTCTCTGACCCGTTCCAGCTATTGGATCTCACCTAGAAGGCGGTCTTGGCTGTGATGTTGACTTTCCTTCGAATCTCCTTTGTCTTGGTGACTGGAACACCTCAGAAATAACACTGACCTTCTGATTATTGCAGGTGGAGAGGCACCGGACAAAAAAGACAAGAATAATCCCGATGAGGCCAAGGTAACTCTGTCGCTCTGTCTAGACGTGTCCAGTTGGAGTGTAGGTGAATGCCCTCTTCAAACACAAGGAAAGGCTGACCAACTTTCCTGGGTAGCAGAGGAGAAAATGGATAAAGGAGCAACGCTCTAATCTCTAAATGTCACAGATATTTCAAGCCATGCTAAACAGTCAGAAATCACTGGTTAGGCCTCAGCTGGAATATTTTGTCCAGCTCTGGGCATTGCATTTTCAGAAGGATGGCAAGGTTTTCAAGAGAAGATTTCCCAGAATGATGCCAGGGACAGGGGGACTTCAGTTCATGTGGAGAGACTGGAGAAGCTGGGATTGTTCTCCTTAGAGCAGAGAAGGTTACTGGGGAGATTTAGTAGAGGCGTCCATAATTCTAAAGGGTTTAGACAGAGTAAAATAAGGAGAAACGGTTTCCACTGGCAAGAGGGTCAGTTACCAGAGGTCACCAACTTAAGGTGATTGGCAAAAGGACAGTGTGCGAGCAGGGGCTGGGGGCTGGGGGGCCGGGGGTGTGAGAATTTTCTTTAATGCCACGATTGTGGTGATCTGTGCTCTGACTGAAAGGACAGTGGTAGTGGACTCAATAGTAACTTTCCAAAGGGGGCTGGATAAATGCTTGAAAAGTCAAAATTGCAGGGCTAAGGGAAAAGAGTAAAGCAGTGGGTTGAATTGGATAGCTCCTTCAAGAGCTAGCACAGACATAAGGGGCTGAATGGCATCTCCCAGTAAAATCAAAATAAAACACTGAAGAATATTGTCATGGCATTACCCTGGTATCAGAAGGTTCTACCCTCCGTAAACTTGAGCTCATCCAAACCTCCCTGCCTGTATCTTAACCCAAACCAAATCCCATCCCCCTGTCACCCCTGTGCTCTCTGACCTACAATGGCTCCCAGTCAAGCAACATCGTCATTTTAGAATTCTCCTTGTTTTCAAATCCCTCCATGGCCTTCTCCCTATCTCTGTAACCTCCTCTAGTCCCACAACTCTCCTTATCTCTGTAACCTCCTCCAGTCCCACAACCCTCCCTATCTCTGTAACCTCCTCCAGTCCCACAACCCTCCCTATCTCTGTAACCTCCTCCCGCCCCACAACCCTCCCTATCTCTGTAACCTCCTCCAGTCCCACAACTCTCCCTATCTCTGTAACCTCCTCCAGTCCCACAACCCTCCCTATCTCTGTAATCTCCTCCAGTCCCACAACCCTCCCTATCTCTGTAACCTCCTCCAGACCCTACAACCCTCCCTATCTCTGTAACCTCCTCCAGCCCCTACACCCCTCCCTATCTCTGTAACCTCCTCCAGCCCCTACACCCCTCGCTATCTCTGTAACCTCCTCCAGTCCCACAACCCTCCCTATCTCTGTAACCTCCTCCAGTCCCACTCCGAGATCTCTGTGATCCTCTAATTCCGGCCTCTTGATCATCCCCGATTTTAATCGCTCCACCATTGGCGGCCGTGCCTTCAGCTGCCTGGGCCCCAAGCTCTGGAATTCCCTCCCTACCCCTCTCCATCTCACTACCTCACTTTCCTCCTTTAAGACACTCATTAAAACCTAGTTGTTGTTAATTATAGTTTAGTTCCTCTTTTTGAGTCACAGGATACCTCCCTGCATTTCCCTCAAGCCCAACTCCAACCCTAATTACCTTTCTCTCTCCTAATTAAACTACAGTAACTACAGTAGCATTTGAAAGGCTGGAGAGTAGAGGGTGCGGGATAGGTGGTTAGGGATGGGGGATATGATGGGGGTAAGAGGTAGGGGGTATGAGGTTTGGCTTTGGCTATGGCATAGGGTATGAGAATTGCAATCGGAGGGTATGGGATAAGGGAAAGGGGTATGAGGTAGAGGTAGGAGATAGCAGGTATGGAATAGTGGACAAGATGGTATTAGACACTGGACAGGGGTTTAGGATAACGTTATGGGGAAAGACCAGGGGAGTGGAAATAATTGGATAGCTCCTTCAAAGAACATGATGGGCTGAATGGCCTCCTTCTGTTCTGTGTGATTCTATGATATTCCTGGTCCTTGGCCTGCTGCTTCATTCAGTTCCCTGCTTTAGTATAGAGCCAGCATCACTGCCCTTTGTAGGAGTAAGTTGTAGAGCTAAGCTCTCCTGGCAAAATGGCGTGCATGTTGGCAAAGTGGGTACATCTGCTTTACCAGTGGGCAATATTCCGAGGTTCTGAGGATCAGACTGGATATCATGGGGATCACAAATCAGATTCCTGATGTACAGCCCATCCCGAGCATAGTAAATCCTAAAATTCCACCAATCATTTCTTACTTTTGCCAAGAAATTTGACATTTTCTCTATCACCTACCTGGTGCCAATGAAATTCTTTTGTCTACTATTTCATTGGAAGTGTTGGCTTATTTCGAGACTGAAATTATGAGGACAGGTCACGTAAACTTATATACCTCAAGTTTCGATGGCTGTGAGGGCTGATCTGATTGAAGTGTTTAATATGGCAACAGAACTCGATTGGGTAGATCTGGAGAAATGATTTCCTCTGGTGGGAGTTGGCCCAGAACAGGCCAGCCTAATCTTACACTGAGAGCCAGGCTGTTCAGGAGCAAAACCAGGGAAAACATTCTCATGCAAAGGGTATTGAAAGACTACAACCCTCTCCCAAAAGGCTATGGATGCTGAGCTTTCGAGACTGAGATTGGTGGATTTTTGTTCAGTAAGGTGATAGAATTGATGTACAGATCAACAATGAGACAGAGCAGGCTGGAGGGGCTGGATGGGTGACTTCTGTTTCTGCATTTCCTTGTTTATGGGTTTTTTAAAATTCATTCATGGGATGTGGGTGTCGCTGGCTAGGCCAGAATTTATTGCCCATCCCTAGTTGCCCTTGAGAAGGTGGTGGTGAGCTGCCTTCTTGAACCGCTGCAGTCCATGTGGTGTAGGTACACCCACAGTGCTGTTAGGGAGGGAGAAATTGTAGCGGTTTGGTGTAACTGAGTGTCTTGCTAGGCCATTTAGAGGGCAGTTAAGAGTTAACCACATCAGTGTGGGTCTGGAGTCACATGTAGGCCAGACCAGCTAAGATTTCCTTCTCTAAAGGACATTAGTGAACCAGATGGGTTTTTACAACAATCAACAACGGTTTCACGGTCATCATTAGACTTTTAATTCCAGATTTTTTATTGAATTCAAATTCCACCATTTGCCGTGGTGGGATTCGAACCCAGGACCCCAGAGCATTACCCTGGGTCTCTGGGTTACAGGTCCAGCGACAATACCACCATGCCACCACATTAAAATGATAACAAGAGCATCGTCATTAACCTTCATACTTAAAGAGCCCGATTTCATGGTGCTGGTCATTGGCTTCTACTTTAACGCTGCCCTCATCTCCTACTGAGCATGGAACCTGCTTGGAGACTAATGCTTTACCCAGTGGGTACATGTGGTTTATGGTCTGGTACTGAACTGCAGAAGCCAAAGCTATCCTTTGTCCACACTTGGACCTGGGCTGATCTTGCTCCAAGTAAGGCTGGAGGGGAAAGTACAGGCTTTACATTTCCCTCAGAGAATGGAGGAGAAAAATCAGGCTTGACTGGCCCTTTATGGCCAAATAATCTGTCAACGTCTGTTACCTGAGCTCACCAAGAATAGCCACTTGCTGGAGGGCAGCCAGCATTAATGGGACCATAGCAGGGCAAGATTCTAGAGAAAAGGACAATGTTTGAGAGAAAAAAACATGTCCTAATTGAAGTCCAGACACATGTATTAGTTCAGTTCAGAAATGGTGCTTCTTTCTGCTAATGTACTCATGCAAAAACATGTCTTCCTTTCTCCTTGGACAGAACAAAAAGCCCCTGCTGGGTATGCGAGGTGGTTTCGCACAGACTCATTATTTTGTAGCATTGTACAGATACAAAGCGCAGGAGAAAGATGACCTGGATTTCCAGTAAGTTCTATCTCAGCACATCGTCTGATAGCTTCCATTCTGGACTTGGTCCGGCACTTTTGTACGAGACTTGTTAATCAGCCTTGAACGAGACAGTTCTCCCATCATATTCCCTTTTAAAGAGCTAGTCTTGCCATCTTTTTTAAAGATGGATCCTCCCTCCAGAGCCCCTTTTAAAACCACATTTACACAGTTATGGCAAAATAGTTTTGGTACTTTAATGTTTTAGTTTGAATTTAAATGACAGCCCTTTCTATGATTATATAAGAGCTGGAAAGTGGCCTTAGGATTAATAGCTGCTTTTCAACTAGTACAGACATGGTGGGCTGAAAGGACTCCTTCTGTACTATTAAATACTGTGGCTACAGGGCCAGGTCAGAGGCTGGGAATTCTGCAGAGAGTAACTCACATCCTGACTCCCCAAAGCCTGTCCACCATCTACAAGGCACAAGTCAGGAGTGTGATGGAATACTCCCCACTTGCCTGGATGAGTGCAGCTCCTACAACACTCAAGAAGCTCGACACCATCCAGGACAAAGCAGCCCTGCTTGATTGGCACCCCATCCACAAACATTTACTCCCTCCACCACCGACACACAGTAGCAGCAGTGTGTGTACCATCTACAAGATGCACTGCAGGAACTCACCAAGGCTTCTTAGACAGCACCTTCCAAACCCACGACCACTACCATCTAGAAGGACAAGGGCAGCAGACACATGGGAACACCACCACCTGGAACTTCCCCTCCAAGTCACTCACCATCCTGACTTGGAAATATAGAACACATAGAAACATAAAAACTAGGAACAGGAGTAGGCCATTCGGCCCTTCGAGCCTGCTCCACCATTCAATGTGATCATGGCTGATCCTCTATCTCAATGCCATATTCCCGCTTTCTCTCCATACCCTTGATGGCCGTAATATCCAAACTTCTTTCTTGAATATACTCAGTGACCCGGCCTCCACAGCTTCTGTGGGAGAGAATTCCACAGGTTGACCACCCTCTGAGTGAAGAAATCTTTCCTCATCTCAGTCCTAACTGGCCTGCCCCATATCCTGAGACTGTGGCCCCTGGTTCTAGACTCCCCAACCAGGGGAAACATCCTCCCTGCATCCAGTCTGTCCAGCCCTGTTAGAATTTTATACATTTCAATCAGGTCCCCTCTCATTCTCCTAAACTCTAGTGAATACAGTCCCAGTCGAACCAATCTCTCCTCATACAACAGTCCTGTCACCCCCGGTATCAGCCTCGTGAACCTTCACTGTACCCCCCTCTATGGCAAGTATATCCTTTCTTAGGTAGGGAGACCAAAACTGCACACAATACTCCAGGTGTGGTCTCACCAAGGCCCTGTATAACTGCAGTAAGACATCCCTACTTCTGAACTCAAATCCTCTTGCAATGAAGGACAACATACCATTCGCCTTCCTAACTGCTTGCTGCACCTGCCTGTTTACTTTCATTGACTGGTGTACAAGGACACCCAGGTCCCTTTGTACATCCACATTTCCCAATCTCTCACCATTTAAATAATACTCTGCCTTTCTGTTTTTCACACCAAGCGTATAACTTCACATTTATCCACGTTATATTGCATCTGCCATGTGTTTGCCCACACACACAACTTGTCTAAATCGCCCTGAAGCCTCCTTGCCTCCTCCTCACAACTCACAACCCCCGCCCAGTTTTGTGTCATCAGCAAACTTGGAAATGTTGCATTTGGTTCCCTCATCCAAGCCATTGATATATATTGTGAATAGCTGGGGCCCAAGCACTGATCCCTGTGGTACCCCACTAGTCACCACCTGCCACCCAGAAAAAAACCCATTTATTCCCACTCTCTGTTTCCTGTCTGTCAATCAATTCCCTGCCAGTATATTACCCCCAATTCCATGTGCTTTAATTTTGCCCACTAGCCTCTTATGTGAGACCTTATCAAAAGCCTTCTTGAAATCCAAATACACCACATCCACTGGTTCTCCCTTATTTAATCTACTAGTTACATCCTCAAAAAACTCCAGTAGATTAGTTAAGCATGATTTCCCTTTCATAATCCCATGCTGACTTTGTCTAATCCCGTTAATGCTTTCCAAGTGTTTTGTTACCACATCTTTTATAATAAACACTAGCATTTTCCCCACTGCTGATGTTATTCTAACTGGTCTGTAATTCTCTCCCTCCTTTTTTAAATATTGGGGTTACATTTACCACCCTCCAATCTGTAGGAACTGCTCCAGAGTCTATAGAATTTTGGAAGATGACCACCAATGTATCCAATGTTTCCAGAGCCACTTCCTTTAGTACTCTGGGATGTAGATTATCAGGCCCTGGGGATTTTTCAGCCTTTAACCCATTAATTTCTCTAGTACCATTTTGTTCACTAATACTGATTTTCTTCAATTTCTCCCTCTCACTAGACAATTGGTTACCTAACATTTCTGGGAAATTATTTGTGTCCTCTCTTGTGAAGACAGAACCAAAATATTCTTCTGCTTTGTTTCCCATTATAATTTCCCCCATTTCTGACTGTAAGGGACCTACATTTGTCTTCACTAATCACATATTTATAGAAACTCTTACAGTCAGTTTTTATGCTCCTTGTGATGCCAGGGTTCTGTGCGCACCTCCTTGGTAAATCACAGATGATGTACACACTGCTCCTGGAGTAGGTGGAACTAAGAGAAGTGCTCCTAGAAAACCTGTAAATTAATAAATAAACATTTTTGTGATTTAGAATTTACAACTTAACTATCATCGAGTTATTATTAAGTATTGAGTCTTTCTGCAGTATAATACTTCAAATTATTGTTAGGATGTATGGATGGACGGTTGGGTGGGTGGCAGGAGAGACAGACGGGTGGGTGGTGGGAGAGACAGACGGGTGGGTGGGTGGTGGGAGAGACAGACGGGTGGGTGGTGGGAGAGACAGACGGGTGGGTGGGTGGCGGGAGAGACAGACGGGTGGGTGGGTGGCGGGAGAGACAGACGGGTGGGCGGATGGTGGGAGAGACGGGCGGGCGGGCGGCGGGAGAGGCAGACGGGCGGGCGGGCGGCGGGAGAGGCAGACGGGCGGGCGGGCGGCGGGAGAGGCAGACGGGCGGGCGGGCGGCGGGAGAGGCAGACGGGCGGGCGGGCGGCGGGAGAGGCAGACGGGCGGGCGGGCGGCGGGAGAGGCAGACGGGCGGGCGGGCGGCGGGAGAGGCAGACGGGCGGGCGGGCGGCGGGAGAGGCAGACGGGCGGGCGGGCGGCGGGAGAGGCAGACGGGCGGGCGGGCGGCGGGAGAGGCAGACGGGCGGGCGGACGGCGGGAGAGACAGACGGACGGGCAGACGGCGGGAGAGACAGACGGGTGGGTGGATGAGTAGCTGGATGGATGGGTGTGTCAGTTGATGGATGGATAGGTTTTGTGAATCAGCAGATGAGAGTGTGACTGCTTAGTCCTCTTGCCTGTTCCCTATTCTCTCTCCCAGTTCCATTTACTCGATTAATGTGTCTGAAACATAGATTAAATGGCAAAAAGTGATAAAGTGATTGTTTTTTTCTAAAGCTCTAAGTACCGAACCCTTCACTTCCTGCTGCCTCTCGCCATCCAGTTCTGATTGGCTGAGAACTGGTTGAAAACTCTATAGTTTCTCTGCCATCTGAAAGCCCCGGAAATGGATATTGTAAAGGTCATCAGGTCAACCTGTGACAAGTTCAAAAAACCTTTCAAAGAACAATGCGGATATTCCCAGCGGCGGGCTTCTCAAACCTGGTGTCGTCTGGAAGTGTAAACTCAAGGGAGGCCTCTGAAGGGTTAAAATTGGAACTCCAGTCACAGTGATTGGGGACTGTGTGAGGCTTCACGACACTGAGGGGTTTCCAACCCTCTGGAATTGCCGTGGAGCCTCCAGGAATTCAACATTAATCTCCTGAACACCGCTGACAGCAAACACCTGTGAGAAAAAACATCATAGAGGCATTAAAACATTGCTGCTTCTTTTCCCTTGTCCTTGAACACATTTGTTCATTAGTTCTGGAGCTATTCGAGATGAGAGGAAAGGGCTGTTTGACCAGATGAAAGGCCCATGTGCTGAAAGATTGGGGAATGCTTCCACCCAGACTTGGCACCTCTAGTTTCTCATAATCGCAGCTCATAGAGAGGCTGCATCACATAATGAGTTTGGAGTTGAAAGCCAAATTGTAACTGCATTAAGGCTGTGTGTTGGGTGATAAAGGAGTGGTGACTGACACTGAGTAATACAATACTCACACTCATACTTTCTGTTACAGTGCAGGGGACAGAGTAACTGTCTTTGATGACTCCAATGAGGAATGGTGGAAGGTAAGTTCTGTTACAGAGTTGCTGTAGACTTCGTCCTGGGTCATTCCATCCCTGGGAGTGAAATGTGTGGTTTTAATAGTGAACGGGTGGAGGGGTTTGTGTGAAATTCCTCTGTCTGTTTCAGTAAAGAATGGTTTAGCTTGAGACTCACATTGTTCGCAGCCTGGAAGTTTCATCCAGGCTTTGCAGAGGGTGCACAGGAGGTTTAGCAGAATGGTGCGAGGGGTGAGGGACTTCAGTTATGTGCATGGAGAGAGCATAAGACATAGGAGCAGAAATTAGGCCCTTCGGCCCATCGAGTCTGCTCCGCCATTCAATCATGGCTGATAAGTTTCTCAACCCCATTCTCCCGCTGTCAGGAGAGCCTAGGGAAGCTGGGATTGTTCCCCTTTGGAGACTGAAGGTTAACCATGGGATCATAGAACGGCACAGCACAGAAAGAGGCCAATCAGCCAACCCTGCCTATGCTGGCTCTTTGGAAGAACAATCTCATTAGTCCCACTCCCCTTCCTCTTCCCCCTTGGCCCTGAAATTTTTCCCCAAGTATTTCTCGAATTCCCTTTTGAAAGTTATATTTGTATGCATTCAGCACTGAAATGTTAAGATGAAAAGCGTTGATCCATTGGTATTCTTTTCCACATTGTGTGTCACGACTCACTGGGGACAGTGCGCTGTAATATCCAGCCCCACTGCTCTCCGAGCCACGACAAATGTGGAAAAAGTTTGATCAAACCACCTAACTGTTTAATTTAGGTTAACAGAATACGAGCACCAGGTTTGTAAACTTAATAAGTAAATAACTGTTTATTGAACAAACTGTTGTTAACCAGTGGCAAAAGAAAGTGCTAATTTCTAACTCTATAACCTAAACCCTACCCCTTCTTAAATCCCTATACACACACATACAAGACACACAAAAACATGGATTTTAAGGGTGGGATAAAACAGTTCAATAGCACCAATTCCGGATTACAGAATCCGATGGGTTGATTTTGATCGATGTCTTCCAAATTCCTTTCAGTTCTCTGTTGATGACACGAGGTGGGTCTTCCAGCACTTTCAGTATTTAGCTCACTGGCTGAGCCCTTGCTTTTCAATGTCTCTAACAGTGATTTTCCCCTTTGCCTCTTGACAGGGGTTTTCAGAGAGAGAGCAGATTATAGAGATATGAGGAGAAAAAGCCAGCTGGCTATTATTGTCGAATTACTGGAATCTTCTACACACAGGAGAAAGAGGTTTTTTGTCTTTTCCCTTTCAGGCTAGAAGCTATTCTGCTGCACTGCTCTTACACAAACCGTGGTCACCTGATCAGGAGCCAATTAAAATGTTGTTGCCAGGCAGTTCTCCATTAGACCAAACTCCTCCTCAGCACCATCCTGTCTTTCATGGCACACTCTGTTCCAGGACAGCAACATTGTATATATCCCTCACACCGTTCCAGTAGACATGTCCTTCAAACTGCAGCCATTGTAATTTTAATCCACAGTCCAACAGAAATAAAAAAGATATGTTCTTTACAATTGGAACACCCTATTAGTGTTATAAAAGCTCCATTATTCAGGGTCTCCATCTCCTTTGTTTTTGACACCAGTGCACAACTCCCCTTCCCCATTGTTTGCAACTGATATTAAAGCTGTTATACTGAGTGTTGGGGTGGGGTGGGGGTGGGGACCTGGTAATTGGCTCTGTCTTGGAATGTAAAGGCAACTGTAAAGGAAGCCACTTTTAAGCAGATGTGAGACATTAATGCGGATTGTAGTGATCCAGAATCACCCAGTACAACTGAAGAAAAAGAGTTTGGAGGTTTGTTTTCTCCTCTCTCCCCGAACTCCTGCTGTTTCTGTGTGAAGAGAGCCACAGATCGAGGAGTGAAGCTGATGCCTAACAACAGCTGTAAGATGGCTGGATGGACTGGACTGAGAGGTGTAAAGGCAGACGGAGCTGATAGACATGCTGTGTCAAGGATAGCAGCAGGCTGTAGATATTATAGGATAGGGAGAGACAGACAATCTAGTTTTACTTAACTTACCTCAGGGGTGTGGAGAGGACAGAGAAAATCTTTCCACAGATGATAGAATAGACGGAATATAACCCATAGTCTGAAGGAATAATAATCTAAACAGCCCTTTCTTGTTTTCTATATTCAAAGACTTTGTTGAAATTGCTGAACATACAGAATTGTTACATTCAGATCATGATCGTATTAAATGGCGGAGCAGGCTTGAGGGGCCGAATGGCCTACTCCTGCTCCTAATCTGTATGTTTGTAAATCCATGGACCAATGATTAAGGCAGTTACAATGCAACACAGCCATTGGGAACCTGGGACTGGCTTTGGTGGATTCTCTAGGGGTAGGAAATGGGAGCTGTCTAGCCAAAGCTGGGCCAGCTCTCCCTCCCAGACGTCCCACTCACCCGGCTGCTCATGTCAAAGGAGCTGCTTGAGTAATTCAACAACAAAATAATTGCTTCCAATTATTTGGGAGTCCAAACCCTTACCCAGGCCTGGACCCCCCATACCCCTCCCGCTCCCTGCTAGGGTAGGCCCAACAGCTACTGCCTGGCCTGACATATCTCCACTGACTGCACATTGGTTAACAGTGTAGAGGCCAGGCTCTGAGAGTATGGAGTCCCTGCCTATGGCTCCACCCCAAGGTGATGTCAGCCATGTTTAGCTAACCCCCTACTCCTCACCAACAACCCAGCCTGGATGGTTCAGTGTGAGGCTAGTGCCCAACACATCTGGAACTGGGCCTTGCTCCCAGCTGCTACTTTTACTTGATTTGGACTGAGCAGCAGTTGTACACAGCAATGTGATAGCTTTCTGACTATTCAGTCAGGTTTATAAAACCATTTGATGTAAGGATGTTATCAGGTATCAAGGACAAGAAAGGCAGCAGAGGCTGCCTTAAACCTGTACGACAATTTGGCGTGACTGTGAGTTGTTGTGAGCATGTGGGGTGTTCTGAACAGCCGCATTGTGGCATAAAGAGGGTATTAGTTACTGATTGCAGAAGAATATGTATCTGAGCCAAACAATTCTCCATTTCAGGGAAGAATCGGAGAGAAGTCTGGCTACTTCCCAGCAAACTACATCATAAGAGTGCGTGCAGGGGAGCGTGTTCACAAAGTTATCCGTTCGTTTGTTGGCAATAAGGAAATGGGCCAGATTACTCTGAAGAAAGATCAGGTATGTTCAATGGAGACAATGTCAATTCAGATACCCTCTAACACTTGTTTCCGTGCCCAGTGCTAAGGGGCCATTTCTACAGGCAAACCCTTTGCTTCCTATGAACCCAAACCAAGGAAAAGTAACCCAGTAGGTGGTGTGCTCTGGGTGAACATGAAACCTTTATGGAATCACTGCAAACGTTAAGAGGGGAGCTGCTCAGGCTCTTGAGAAAGGCAAATATCTCCACCTCCTGATCGTAGGGGAGTTCACAGGGTAGTAAGAGGGATTGTAATCTTGATCCCTTGCAGCTTGCCTTTGGAGATCAGAGAGGAATTTCCCAGGCATTTCCCAAATTGGCTGAACGCTTTTCAACTGTATTGTCTATTTTCAATGATTGCCTGATTGTGGGGAATTTGGAGGGGGGGGGGAGGTGGAAGTCAGACTATGCCCAATGGGACAGGATCAAGGCACCAGCCCATCTTTCCTTCTCCTGTTTCAAGTGCTTGCATGTTTGGAACTGTCACAAAGCAACCAAGATGGATGTTTTTTTGTGAAATGCTGTTTTCGTGGAGTTTTCCCTAGCACCCCCTCTTTACCCTGAAAATCAAATTGGGATAAGTAAAGATCAAAAGACCATTTCTCACATTGGGATTCAAAGGCAAGTATCCCAGAAACTGTCTACAGTTAAAACCGTACAGCACAGGAGGCCATTCAGCCCATCGTGTCTGAGCTGTCTCTTTGGAAGAGCTATCTAATTAGACCCACTCCCCCCGCTCCCTCCCCATAGCCCTGCAAATTTGTCCCCTTCAAGTATTTATCCAATTACCTTTAGAATCTGCTTCCACCGCCCTTTCAGGCAGTGTGTTCCAACTCGCTGTGTAAAACAAAATAAAATTCTCCTCGTCTCACCTCTGGTTCTTTGGCCAATTGCCTTAAATCTGTTTCCTCTGCTTATCAAGCTTCCTAGCAATGGACACAGATCCTTCCTATCGTAGAATCATAGAACGTTTGCGGCACAGACAGAGGCCACTTGGCCCATGGTGTCTGCACCAACTGAAAAATGAGCCACCCAGCCTTTCTATTCTTTTAAAACTCTTCATGATTTTGAACACCATTCCTTAACCCTCTCTTCTCTAAGGAGAACAACCCCAGCTTCACCAATGTATCTACATAACTGAAGTTCTTCTTCCCTCTGAGTGTCCTTGGAGAGGGAGCATGTGGTGTCCACTGGTACACTTGCGACCTCCCGCGACCAGTGGGCGCTATGGGGGCTGGAGAGCTTCATCAGCCCTGGAAAAGTTATTTTAATTTGATAAGTTTCTTTTAAAGTTTTGGTTTTCCTTACTGTGCCCCTTTAAGGGGTGGTTCGTCAGTTAATTAGTATATTTGTTTATTTGATTTACTCAAAAGAGTATACCCTGAGGTCCCTCTGCTCCTGCACCTCTTTAGAATTGGATCATTTTGCCTCTTCCCAGGACAAACCTAAATTGTGAGCCTTGGCTGCACAAGTGCTCAATGGAATAGACAGTCACAAATGGTGAGCTCGGTCTCCACCTTGCAGTCAGTTAACACTATGAACTATGAATAGATCAGTCAGGATGACTTCCAGGTGACCTATCTGAGGGTTTCAGAATTAACAAGCAAACTTGGTGCAGGCAAATTGCTCCGGACAGCAGAGGGTTCAAAAATCATGGGTCACGAGTTTGAAATGAGGAAATTAGGGGTAAGGGGAGAAGTCAATTGGAACTGTTTCACCCAAAGGGTAAGTGTGGTGAAGTAGGTTACCAGGGAAGGACATTGAAACATGTGTCAATGGATTCAAGAGACAATCCGATGCATTTGGGGGATATAAGTGAGAAAATGTGTAAGTGGGGCTGATCTTTGAACAAGTGACTAGCTTATTGAACCTAATGGCTTTTACCGGTTTCGATCAGTGCTTTATCCAAGAGCTCTCAGTTACTTAAAATCACATCATCTAAAATTAGCAAAATGACACATGGGACAAATGTCTTTCCACATGTTTAGTTGGTTCCCCCGTCTATGAACTGAGGGTTGCAATGGGGAGGTCGGGTATGGATTCATAGCAGCAAATGCCAGAGAACTGGCCTGACCATTTTGGCTGAACCATTGGAGTGTGAGGGGACATGCTACGTTCAGATGAGGCCATTCCCTCCCAGGGAGGGGAGTAAAACTCGAGGAAAGGGCCCATGAGCCATCCTCACACACTGCAGTCAAGCAATCGGTTCGAGAGAAAGGTTGAAACAAGGCCTGAGAGTGAGTGCCTGAACATTTTACAGTGACCTTTCTAATTAAGAACAAAAACAAAAATACCTGGAAAAGCTCAGCAGGTCTAACAGCATCTGCGGAGAGGGATACAGTTGATGTTTCGAGTCCGTATGACCCTTCATCAGAACTAAGACATATAGAAATGAGATGAAAGCTGGTAGAGGGGGGTGGGACAGGAGAGCTCGATAGGGAGCCAGTGATAGGTGGAGGCCAAGAAGAGACTGCCAAAGATGTCATAGACAAAAGGACAAAGGGGTGTTGACGGTGGTGATATTATCTAAAGGATATGCTAATAGGGACATTAAGGGAAGCAAGCTAGTGGCAGATGGCCCTAGTGGGGGTGGGGTGGTGGGAAGGGATCGAAATGGGCTAAAAGGTGGAGATAAAACAATAGATTGAAATAAATTTGAAAAAAATATAGTGTAAAAAATATATAAATTATTGGAAAAAGAGGGATCGGAAAGGGTGTGGGGATGGAGGAGAGAGTTCATGATCTAAAATCGTTGAACTCAATATTCAGTCCGGAAGGCTGTAAAGTGCCTAGTCGGAAGATGAGGTGCTGTTCCTCCAGTTTGCGTTGAGCTTCACTGGAACAATGCAGCAGGCCAAGGACGGACATGTGGGAAAGAGAGCAGGGTGGAATGTTGAAATGGCAAGCAACTGGGAGGTCTGGGTAATGCTTGCAGACAGACCGAAGGTGTTCCGCAAAGCGGTCACCCAGTCTGCGTTTGGTCTCTCCAATGTAGAGGAAACCGCATTGGGAGCAACAAATGCAGTAGACTAAATTGAGGGAAGTGCAAGTGAAATGCTGCTTCACTTGAAATGAGTGTTTGGGCCCTTGGACGGTGAGGAGAGGGGAAGTAAAGGGGCAGGTGTTGCACCTTCTGCGGTTGCATGGGAAGGTGCCATGGGAGGGGGTTGAGGTGTAGGGGGTGATGGAGGAGTGGATCTTTCTAATTGTTCTCTCCTTCAACTTGTGGCAGATTGTTGTGCAGAAAGGCGAGGAGGTCAATGGCTACATCAAGGTCTTCACTGGCAGGAAGGTAGGGATGTTCCCTGTCGACTTCCTGGAGGAGATCTGAGCATGTGCATGAACAGGGAGAAGAAGCCTTGAGATGGCTGCTCGGAGCGTTTATCGGTGCCCAATTCCTCCATGTTTGAAGGACCTGCCTCTACCTGGCTGTGTAAAGGAAGCCGTATTTCATGGTTGTGTCTGAGGAATCTTCCAGACAAAAATGGAGGACTGTTGCTATGGAGATCTAAGCATACCTTGGTGTGTTAGGAAAACATTATTTTGAAGATAAAAGGATAGCTGATTTTCTTTGTGTACTTAGGGTAGTACAAACCTACCACCTTGCATGAGACTTCCTATTTTTAATTTTTGTTTCTCTTTGCAGGGATTTCTAAGAATATATTAATGAATAAGTGCAGGTAAATGGTGAATGTATATTTGCATAATTCATTCCCAAAACGAAAAGCATTTGTGGAATCCATTCAATAAGAGTTGTGACTAAATGACAAAACGATGGATTTTTCAATCTGGTTTATTGATTCAGCCAAACTGAACGGTGAAACTGTAAAACCACAATGGCATCGTCATATCCCAGGGTTAGGGCTGGAATGAGGGCCAAGAGATTTCATTCATAGCTGGCTCCATAGTCTTTTGATGCCAATACAGAGTTTTAAAACTGTGCTGGCCCTTTCTCTATCCAGAGAGCTTCACTCCCATTCGGAAAGTAATGGACAACACAAATGGCTCTTGGCTAGGGAAGCATTCCAGTCATGAAGCTGATACTTTGACAGCTGCTGTCATGGAAGGAATGTAGGAATGCTTCATGGTGTCAACAGACAGGGTTAGAGTAATGGTTTTTCCCCTTAGCCTTGGGAATATGTTTCCCAAATGGTAACCAGAAGAGAAGCAAACGCTACTGTTTCGACACGAGTAGCGTTCAGTTACAGGGAAGGGTGGTACATTTTGCTGCTGCCACACTGATTCTGTTCTGTTCTGTTGGCTTCAGCATTGACTGGCGATTGAATGACACATTAAAGGAAATAGATACTAACATATGACTAGGCTAAGCATTTTCCATTGTGAGCTATTTCTGTGAAGGTGGTAGACAGGGAATTGGAGGCATAGATCAGGGAGGAGGAATGTGGCGATTTAGAACTGTTTCTGTTGATTTTTATGTGTGTGGTTCAATCATTGGAAAGGTCTTTGAACATCTAAACTGTCATTATTCACTGCACAATAGCTTTTCATTATTTTTTGAACCCCTATCTTTATCAAATCTGTTGGCTGCTGTAATTTAGAAGCTAAAATATTTTTAGTTTTGCTGTGATAGTCGATTTATTTTTAGTTGCTTTGATCGAGGAAGCCTGCTTCTTACTTTCCATTACTCTCTTTCCAGTTCACTCTTCCCAATTTCAATGTATGCTCACCTTGAAGAAATGTTCACCTTCTCTATCCCATTTAGTACTTTGTATACCTCAATAAAGTATCCTCTCCATTTTCCTTCAATGGCCTGCAGAGTTGAATCTTCTTTAATCTTCCTCATAGTCAATTTCTGTTACACTTGTGTACACGTTCTTGTCACACTTCCCTCTCTGACGTGACCTTTTTGCAGTGCGCTGACCCACATTACACACAGCGGCCAGATGTGATATTACATTCAGCGGGATTGGCTGTGCACCCGCCGGTAACTGAAGTGCCTATTAAGGCTATTAACGAGCTAATTAACTTGAATTTGACGCTACCCGTCCAGCCTTACAGTCAGCGGGCAGGTGAAAAGGCCTTTACGTTTAAATAAAAGCTTTTTCTTTTGCCATTAAAGACGTGTGCCATCTCATGTGGCACAGTCACATGAGGGGACATGCTTCATCAAATTTTGAACGTCCTTGTATATTTTTTTGGAAAAATGCTTCAATCCCACCCCCCCCCGCTCCGAGGCAGCTCCGTGCCTCAGGGAGATTGTAGCGCTCTTTCGCGAGCTGCTCACCCACTCTCCCTCCTCCTCCCTCCCCCCGCCCGCACAGGTAGCGCTCAGTGCTGCTGCTCGAGATCCTTAATTGGCCCGCCCGCATGAAATCGCGGTGCCAAGCCGATCGTGGGCAGCGGGCGGATTCCTGACTGGTCCCCACACGCTGAATGTGAAGCTCTGGCCAGTAAGTACTCCTGATAAGGTCTACCCAACGCATTGGAAAACCTCAACGTAACCCCCGAGGGATATGTACCCCAACGTCCTGCTTGTATTTAATTGTTTCTCCGTATGTTATGATGTGGAACTCACTCCCGGGAATGCTAACGGCAGCCAGTTCGAAAGGGAATTGGATGATACTTGAAGAGGAAAAAACATGCAAGGTTGTGGGAAAAGGGTAGGATAATGGGATTAATTGGATTAGCGCTTTCAATGTTGCTCCCGTGAGTCCTGTACGAACCAATGCACACATGTCATTCTCCACCCAGGGAGTTGAGGTCAGAGTTGGAGTCAGAGGCACCACTACCTGAAGCAAACCCAGTGTGGGAATGGGGGTGGTCGGATGCCAACACAGGCAGGTTAGAAGGCCTGCCCCCATTCACTGGGACATCCACCCAGTTCTATTCATGACTGTTAGACACCACTAGCCCTCACACGCCCCCCTATGCCCCCTCATATCTCCCATGCCTCCTCCATACCCCCATGTCCTGCCCGTGCCCTCTCATATCCCCCGTGCCATCTCCATACCCCAATGCCTCCTCCATACCACTCACCCAGTATCCACTATGGACAGAATCAATTAACCCTCTTTCAGAATACTCCCCAGCCCACGTTAGTCTCAAAGGGTCATCATATGTGCTCCTGGTGGCTTGGGGAGGGGTGTAATTTCCATGCTGGATCCTTTGGCTGGAGATCGGTGGTAACCCAGCAGAAACAGCGTAAAGAAACATTCTGCTGATCTTCTGCTGAGGTTATGGTGGGAGATATAAGAGAGCACTGGCGGAGATTCCAGGCATCATGTTGTTCATCTCTTCACAATTGGGAATTAATGAGAGGCGGGGTGATGGGGAATGAAGTACACCCTCATCTTTTGTGAGGCCATAAGACCATAAGATATAGGAGCAGAAATTAGGCCATTTGGCCCATCGAGTCTGCTCCGCCATTCAATCATGGCTGATAAATTTCTCAAGCCCATTCTCCCACCTTCTCCCCGTAACCTTTGATCCCCTTACCAATCAAGAACCTATCTATCTCGGTCTTAAATACACTCAATGACCTGGCCTCCACAGCATTCTGTGGCAATGAATTCCATAGATTCACCACTCTCTGGCTAAAGAAGTTTCTCCTCATCTCTGTTCTAAAAGGTCTTCCCTTTACTCTGAGGCTGTGCCCTTGGGTCCTAGTCTCTCCTACTAATGGAAACATCTTCCCCACGTCCACTCTATCCAGGCCTTTCAGTATTCTGTAAGTTTCAATCAGATCCCCCCTCATCCTTCTAAACTCCATCGAGTATAGACCCAGAGTCCTCAAATGTTCCTCATATGTTAAGTCTTTCATTCCTGGGATCATTCTCGTGAACCTCCTCTGGACCCTCTCCAGGGCCAGCACATACTTCCTGAGATAAGGGGCCCAAAATTGCTCACAATATTCTAAATGTGGTCTGACCAGAGCCTTATAAAGCCTCAGCAGCACATCCCTGCTTTTATATTCTAGTCCTCTCAAAATAAATGCCAACATTGCATTTGCCTTCCCAACTACCGACTCAACCTGCAAGTTAACCTTAAGAGAATTCTGAACTAGGACTCCCAAGTCCCTTTGCACTCCAGATTTCTGAATTCTCTCCCCATTTAGAAAATAGTCTATGCCTCTATTCTTCCTACCAAAGTGCATGACCTCACACTCCCCCACGTTGTATTCCATCTGCCACTTCTTTGCCCATTCTCCTAACCTGTCCAAATCCTTCTGCAGCCTCCCCGCCTCCTCAATACTACCTGTCCCTCCACCTATCTTTGTATCATCTGCAAACTTAGCCAGAATGCCCTCAGTTCTTTCATCTAGATCATTAATGTATAAAGTGAAAAGTTGTGGTCCCAACACTGACCCCTGCGGAACTCCACTAGTCACCGGCTGCCATCCTGAGAAGGACCCCCTTATCCCCACTCTCTGCCTCCTGCCAGACAGCCAATCTTCTATCCATGCTAGTACCTTGCCTCTAACACCATGGGCTCTTATCTTACTGAGCAGCCTCCTGTGCGGCACCTTGTCAAAGGCCTTCTGGAAGTCCAAGTGGAGAACATCCATTGGCTCTCCTTTGTCTAACCTAGGCAGTCTGTTGAAGAATGGAGCCCAACCCACCTCAGCTTTTAAAACATTGAGGCCTGGAGCTTCCACTAGGGCCGCGATTGGTGAAATCCCTCCAGAATGTGCTGGGCACTGGTGAAGTTGCACACAGGTTTCTGCTCAGACTCATTGTTGTAAGTCCAATTACTCTGGGGACCCGGGTTCGAATCCTGTCACAGCAGATGGTGGAATTTGAATTCAATCTGGAATTAAAAGATGACCATGAAACTATCATCGATTGTTGTAAAAACCCATCTGGTTCACTAATATCCTTTATGGAAGGAAATCTGCTGTCCTTACCTGGTCTGGCCTACATGTGACTCCAGACACACAGCAATGGGGTTGACTCTTAAATCCCCTCTGAGCAAGGGCAATTAGGGATGGGCAATAAATGCTGATCTAGGCAGCGACACCCATATCCCAAGAATGAATAAAAACGATTGTAAAATTGTCCATTATCCTGCGTTATGAAGCGTGGTTGATTGTTGATTGAAACGTGGTCAATTGGGGCCTCAGAATTACTGAGTTAAACTCAGTTAAAGTCTGTTTAATGAATTGCAGGAGCTAAAGATCCAGCCGATCAGCGCTTTCAATTGCTGCTGGTCACCAGCCTTGTGTTCCAAGGGCAGGTTTGAGCTCAGTTTAATTTAATCGAAATAATTTGAAGTTGTTGTACAACAGTAAGGAAAACAGGCCTGAGGCTTCAGTTGACTGCTGGTGAGTGCAGGTCAGCTCATAGTGATGGACCCGTGACCATGGGTGCCTTTGCACCTGCGATTCTGGGCACAGTGTGATGAGCCACTCTTGGACAGGCGCAGTCGGAGGAAACTCCCCGTGGTGACCTGGTTTTGTGGGCAGGATCAATTCTGGCGAAGGGGCCTTTCAAACTGTGTAAAACACAGAAACTCCAGCATTAAGTGGTTATAGGCATAACTCAGGATTAAAATTCCCTGACCATTTGCACTGTTACATTTCATTCCAGCTAAATTCTGCTGTTATCTGGGCAGAAATCATGCAGAAACTCCAGGCCTGAAACTGCATTTTTGGATCTACTTTATGCTCAGAATGGGGAAAGGTCTGCTGGAGCTATTTACATAATAATAATAATTATAATAATGGAAATGAATGTTTGAAGAGTTTTCCCTATTGGCTCAGTGAACACACAAACCCTTGATCCCCACAGGAGCTGTGGGAGGGCCCTGGGCTGAGGAAGGATGGCAGTCGGATTCTGTTCACTATATAGTGGCCCTTGCTGGAAAAGCCATGCGTGTGCATGTCTGAGTTGGACAGATTGGACTCTGTTTGAGATTACATAGGGTTATATACAGCACAGAAACAGGTCATCACCTAACTTCTCCCTCATATACTTGTCTAGTTTTCCCTTAAATACATCTACACTATTCACCTCAGCCACTCCCTGTGGCAGTGAGTTCCACATTCTCACCACTCTCTGGGTAAAGAGGTTTCCTCTGAATTCCCTATTGGGTTTCTTGGTGACTATCTTATATTGATGGCCTCTAGTTCTGCTCTTCCCCACAAGAGGAAACATTCTCTCTGTATCCACTCGATCAAAACCTTTCAGAATTTTAAAGACCTCTATTAGGCCACCCCCTCAGCCTTCTGTTTTCAAGAGAAAAGAGACCCAGCCTGTCAATCCTTTCCTGATATTTACAGCCATGCATTTCTGGGATCATCCTTGTAAATCTCTGCATCCTCTCCAGTGCCTCTATTAACTTTTATAATATGGTGACCAGAACTGACAGTACCCAAGGGTCGATACGGGTTTAGCATAACTACTTGCATGTTCTGCAGTTGAATAACCTACCCACAGGGAGAAAGGCCACTTTAGGTGAGACACAAGTGGGTTGTAATGCTGAGTGGGTGCAGGAGATAGCAGTGGGCAGTGTGTGGGGGAAGGGGCAGAAATGTGGTGATGGATACAGGACAAATCCCTGGAACAAGAAAGCCCCAGCTCTACCATGCTTCTGCCATGGATCAGTCACATTGAGGCAGGCTGTACACATCCAGCACTCTCATTGCATTGCCAATCACAAGGTGGTATCAAACACTATGGACAATGCTCGCCAGGAGATTCACACGGCCTGTGATCCTGTACAGGGCAGTGAACAGCAGCAAGATGATCACCAACAAGATTGCAGAAAGCTCCCGCCCTGCCCCAGCTTTAGTATTAACGAATGTCTTTAATGTTGAAAAAGGTACAGCTCACAGCCAGCTGGTTCTCTCCCGCATTGTCTCCCAGCCTCCTCTCCCCCACTATCGAGATCGACAAATCCACATAACAGAAGACCTAGAAGAAACAGAGTCAGATATTTACTCACTACACAACCTAAAAATGGGTAAAACACAGCCAATCTACATGGCAGTGAAAGTCAACGAAAAGCCCATCCGAATGGAGGTGGATACAGGGGCAACAATGACAGTTATAGAGGAACACACGTTTAAATATCTGAATGGAGGAGACCACTCATTAAACCTGGAAAACTCAGATGCTAAATTAAAGACATATACTGGTGGAGACATTCGAGTAAGAGGGTATATGCAAGGTTCCAGTACAGTATGGAAATCAATTTACCCCTAATAGTGATAGCGGGCAGAGGATCGAATCTCCTCGGAAGGAACTGGCTAAGAGAGATTAATCTGGAGAGATCACTGAGATCTCAATCAGAAACAGGAAATGTTGCTGTTTGGAAAAAGGAACATGTAAAGACTCCACAAAAGGAACTCATAGAGCTGATGCTTCAGGACAGAGTTTGAGTTGAAGTCAGTAACCTCCAAAGGGAAAAAGAAAACTTGCTGAAGGACTTTCACATGTTGCAAGATTCCCTCAGATCCCAACTTGTACCATTAAAAAGGTATGAGGTAGAACAGGAAGAATTCAGCATTATCTCTGCCCGAGAGGAAGAATAAATTAGACGAGAAAACGCAACGATGCTTAATTCTTCAGGAAACAATATAAAAAAGACATGGAAGAGCTGAAGAATCAGTTATGTGGAAGCCAAGAAGCTTTAATAATAGAGACCCCAGAGTTTTTAAAGGAATTGACAGATGAGGAAATGCAGGAAGATTCAACCACCGAGTTCACTCAAGTTGAGCTCATACCTGAGCCTAGCCTGTCCAATATGGAAGGTGAAGAGGAAGCCGGGATTAAAGTCAGTGCTGCCAAGAGGAAAACCCATCAAAAGGAGACACGGAGGGAGAAAAAGCGGAATTACTAACAAGGGCCTGAATTTTTTTTACACGACAGGAAGCTGATCATTCCATGTTGAATTTAGCCTTGCCCAACATCCTCATCCTGAGAACTTCCCTGAGAGTTGACCTTCATATTGTCGAAATAGGAGGGGAGGGGCAGCAGGAGGATTGGGCCTGAAAGAGGATGAAAGCATTCCCGTTGGAGTCAACACCACATGTGGAAGGAACTCCCCTTGGCTCAAAAGTGCCTGTAGGTTCCGGTAAACCCGAGAGAGTCGAAGAAACAAACTGGGAGGTTTCTACCGGAAAGCCTAGTGGACAGATGACTTCGGAGAGGGAGGCCTCGGTTAAACCATCTGAGGTCAGAGAACTACGATGTTAGACACGTTTGAAGAAGCCACCAGAGAGACTGAATTTATAAAGTCTATTTATGTAAGTAACTGATATATTGTAAAGATTAGAAATTGTACTTTTGAGTAAAGGGGGAGGGATGTGGTAATCTGAGGTGCAATAGACCTTTCAGAGAATGTGTGCAGATTGACCACGTGACTGTATTACCCTATTGCTGTGTAGCATAGGCTACAATGTTAGTCAGTAGTTTAGAATAGGGCCTGGTTGGAGAAGCAGGCATTGTGTTAGTGCTGTGTTACTTGTGTTAATAAACAGCATGCGCTTCATCTTACATTGGTCTCTGCGTCTGCAGTACATTGTTTACCAACTCACTCACCGGTAGATAGGCGTGCAACCACGTTCATGACCAAAGCTACCCGACAGAAGGAACATAACACCAACTCACTCCTTCTCCGTCCTCTCCATCATCTCCACCCTCCCTCACTGTCTTGTCCACCCTGTCTTCCCTCTCCCCACACTACTCACCATCCTCACCTTCTCTCCTACCTCACCTCTCTATCTCGTCCTGCTCACCCTGCTTCTCCCTCTGCCTCTTCATTCTCTCCTCTCTCCACATCCCTCTCACCATCACACTCTATTCACAGTGCCCCTCCTTCTCCCCCTAACTACCTCACCACTGCCCAAACCCCCTCTCTGCCCCCTCTACTCCCCCATCCTCTCCTATCCCACTCGTCCCATCATTTCCCCCCACTCGCAGCATCCCTCCGCTGCTCCCTCTCCAGCATAATCTACAACTCTCCCTCTGACAATCTCACCACCTCATTCTTTCCCCTGCCTTTCTCTCTCCATTTTAGCATCTCGGCCGCACCAATTGCAAAGCAACTCCTCCATCTCTCCGCTCCCTCTTGCCTTGTCTCTCCCCTTTCGCTCACAACCACTCTTACTCTGTGCTCACCGCTCTCTTTCACTCCCCCCCACTCAGTATCGCCTCTCACAATGCTACAGTTCGATATTAACTACACTAATAGTGGCACAGTTCCATAGTATCTCCCCTCACGGTGATACAGTTCTATATTATCTCACCTCATGGTGATACAGTTCTATAGTATCTCCCCTCACGGTGATACAGTTCTATATTATCTCACCTCATGGTGATACAGTTCTATATTATCTCCCCTCACGGTGATACAGTTCTATATTATCTCACCTCATGGTGATACAGTTCTATAGTATCTCCCCTCACGGTGATACAGTTCTATATTATCTAACGTCATGGTGATACAGTTCTATATTATCTCCCCTCACGGTGATACAGTTCTATATTATCTCACCTCATGGTGATACAGTTCTATAGTATCTCCCCTCACGGTGATACAGTTCTATATTATCTCACCTCATGGTGATACAGTTCTATAGTATCTCCCCTCACGGTGATACAGTTCTATATTATCTCACCTCATGGTGATACAGTTCTATAGTATCTCCCCTCACGGTGATACAGTTCTATATTATCTCACCTCATGGTGATACAGTTCCATAGTATCTCACCTCATGGTGATACAGTTCTATATTATCTCCCCTCACGGTGATACAGTTCTATATTATCTCACCTCATGGTGATACAGTTCTATAGTATCTCACCTCATGGTGATACAGTTCTATAGTATCCCCTCCTCATGTTGATACAGTTCTATAGTATCTCCGCTCACGGTGATACAGTTCCATAGTATCTCACCTCATGGTGATACAGTTCTATAGTATCCCCTCCTCATGTTGATACAGTTCTATCGTATCTCCCCTCACAGTGATACAGTTCTATCATATCTCCCCTCACGGTGATACAGTTCTATAGTATCCCCCCTCTCGGTGATACAGTTCTATAGTATCTCCGCTCACGGTGATACAGTTCTATAGTATCCCCCCTCACGGTGATACAGTTCTATAGTATCTCCCCTCATGGTGATACAGTTCTATAGTATCTCCCCTCACGGTGATACGGTTCTATAGTATCTCCCCTCACGGTGATACATTTCTATAGTATCCCCTCCTCATGGTGATACAGTTCTACAGTATCTCACCTCATGGTGATACGGTTCTATAGTATCTCACCTCATGGTGATACAGTTCTATATTATCTCACCTCATGGTGATACAGTTCTATATTATCTCCCCTCACGGTGATACAGTTCTATATTATCTCACCTCATGGTGATACAGTTCTATAGTATCTCCCCTCACGGTGATACAGTTCTATATTATCTAACGTCATGGTGATACAGTTCTATATTATCTCCCCTCACGGTGATACAGTTCTATATTATCTCACCTCATGGTGATACAGTTCTATAGTATCTCCCCTCACGGTGATACAGTTCTATATTATCTCACCTCATGGTGATACAGTTCTATAGTATCTCCCCTCACGGTGATACAGTTCTATATTATCTCACCTCATGGTGATACAGTTCTATAGTATCTCCCCTCACGGTGATACAGTTCTATATTATCTCACCTCATGGTGATACAGTTCCATAGTATCTCACCTCATGGTGATACAGTTCTATATTATCTCCCCTCACGGTGATACAGTTCTATATTATCTCACCTCATGGTGATACAGTTCTATAGTATCTCACCTCATGGTGATACAGTTCTATAGTATCCCCTCCTCATGTTGATACAGTTCTATAGTATCTCCGCTCACGGTGATACAGTTCCATAGTATCTCACCTCATGGTGATACAGTTCTATAGTATCCCCTCCTCATGTTGATACAGTTCTATCGTATCTCCCCTCACAGTGATACAGTTCTATCATATCTCCCCTCACGGTGATACAGTTCTATAGTATCCCCCCTCTCGGTGATACAGTTCTATAGTATCTCCGCTCACGGTGATACAGTTCTATAGTATCCCCCCTCACGGTGATACAGTTCTATAGTATCTCCCCTCATGGTGATACAGTTCTATAGTATCTCCCCTCACGGTGATACGGTTCTATAGTATCTCCCCTCACGGTGATACATTTCTATAGTATCCCCTCCTCATGGTGATACAGTTCTACAGTATCTCCCCTCACGGTGATACATTTCTATAGTATCCCCTCCTCATGGTGATACAGTTCTATAGTATCTCCCCTCACGGTGATACAGTTCTATATTATCTCCCCTCACGGTGATACAGTTCTATAGTATCTCCCCTCACGGTGATACAGTTCTATAGTATCCCCTCCTCATGGTGATACAGTTCTATAGTATCTCCCCTCACGGTGATACAGTTCTATAGTATCCCCTCACGGTGATACAGTTCTATAGTATCTCCCCTCACGGTGATACATTTCTATAGTATCCCCTCCTCATGGTGATACAGTTCTATAGTATCTCCCCTCACGGTGATACAGTTCTATAGTATCTCCACTCACGGTGATACAGTTCTATAGTATCCCCCCTCACGGTGATACAGTTCTATAGTATCTCCCCTCACAGTGATACAGTTCTATATTATCTCCACTCACGGTGATACAGTTCTATAGTATCTCCACTCATGGTGATACAGTTCTATAGTATCCCCCCTCACGGTAATACAGTTCTTTCTTATCGGTCTGCGATGTTCTGATTGGTAAATTTTCACTTGTCTCTAGGTCCAAAACTGAAGTTTGGTTGAAATAGCTCCTTTTAAAAGATTGTTCCGAGACATGTGCATCATTTTCAAAACAGGCATTTATTGCTTTTGCTCATCACATTTGATGATATCTTGGTGATCTACCTTCCTGAACCGCTGCCGTCCATCTTATTCCAGTACACCCACAGCGCTGTTAGGGAGGGAGTTCCAGGATTTTGTCCGTGTGGTGTAGGTACACCCACGGCGCTGTTAGGGAGGGAGTTCCAGGATTTTGTCCGTGTGGTGTAGGTACACCCACGGCGCTGTTAGGGAGGGAGTTCCAGGATTTTGTCCGTGTGGTGTAGGTACACCCACTGCGCTGTTAGGGAGGGAGTTCCAGGATTTTGTCCGTGTGGTGTAGATACACCCACAGCGCTGTTAGGGAGGGAGTTCCAGGATTTTGTCCGTGTGGTGTAGGTACACCCACAGCGCTGTTAGGGAGGGAGTTCCAGGATTTTGTCCGTGTGGTGTAGATACACCCACAGCGCTGTTAGGGAGGGAGTTCCAGGATTTTGTCCGTGTGGTGTAGGTACACCCACAGCGCTGTTAGGGAGGGAGTTCCAGGATTTTGTCCGTGTGGTGTAGGTACACCCACGGCGCTGTTAGGGAGGGAGTTCCAGGATTTTGTCCGTGTGGTGTAGATACACCCACGGCGCTGTTAGGGAGGGAGTTCCAGGATTTTGTCCGTGTGGTGTAGATACACCCACAGCGCTGTTAGGGAGGGAGTTCCAGGATTTTGTCCGTGTGGTGTAGGTACACCCACTGCGCTGTTAGGGAGGGAGTTCCAGGATTTTGTCCGTGTGGTGTAGGTACACCCACGGCGCTGTTAGGGAGGGAGTTCCAGGATTTTGTCCGTGTGGTGTAGATACACCCACGGCGCTGTTAGGGAGGGAGTTCCAGGATTTTGTCCGTGTGGTGTAGATACACCCACAGCGCTGTTAGGGAGGGAGTTCCAGGATTTTGTCCGTGTGGTGTAGGTACACCCACGGCGCTGTTAGGGAGGGAGTTCCAGGATTTTGTCCGTGTGGTGTAGGTACACCCACGGCGCTGTTAGGGAGGGAGTTCCAGGATTTTGTCCGTGTGGTGTAGGTACACCCACGGCGCTGTTAGGGAGGGAGTTCCAGGATTTTGTCCGTGTGGTGTAGATACACCCACGGCGCTGTTAGGGAGGGAGTTCCAGGATTTTGTCCGTGTGGTGTAGATACACCCACGGCGCTGTTAGGGAGGGAGTTCCAGGATTTTGTCCGTGTGGTGTAGGTACACCCACAGCGCTGTTAGGGAGGGAGTTCCAGGATTTTGTCCGTGTAGTGTAAGTACATCCACGGCGCTGTTAGGGAGGGAGTTCCAGGATTTTGTCCGTGTGGTGTAGGTACACCCACAGCGCTGTTAGGGAGGGAGTTCCAGGATTTTGTCCGTGTGGTGTAGATACATCCACAACGCTGTTAGGGAGGGAGTTCCAGGATTTTGTCCGTGTGGTGTAGATACACCCACAGCGCTGTTAGGGAGGGAGTTCCAGGATTTTGTCCGTGTGGTGTAGGTACATCCACGGCGCTGTTAGGGAGGGAGTTCCAGGATTTTGTCCGTGTGGTGTAGGTACATCCACGGCGCTGTTAGGGAGGGAGTTCCAGGATTTTGTCCGTGTTGTGTAGGTACACCCACGGCGCTGTTAGGGAGGGAGTTCCAGGATTTTGTCCGTGTTGTGTAGATACACCCATGGCGCTGTTAGGGAGGGAGTTCCAGGATTTTGTCCGTGTGGTGTAGGTACACCCACAGCGCTGTTACGGAGGGATTTCCAGGATTTTGTCCGTGTGGTGTAGGTACACCCACGGCGCTGTTAGGGAGGGAGTTCCAGGATTTTGACCTAGTGACAGTGAAGGAACAGTGATATATTTCCAAGCCAGGATGGTGAGTGACTTGAAGGGGAACTTCCAGGTGGTGGTGTTCCCATGTGTCTGCTGCCCTTGTCCTAGATGGTAGTGGTTGTGAGTTTGGAAGGTGCTATTGAAGTAGCCTTGGTGAGTTGCTGCAGTGCATCTTGTAGATGGTACACACTGCTGCTACTGTGTGTCGGCGGTGGAGGGAGTAAATGTTTGTGGATGGGGTGCCAATCAAGCGGGGCTGCTTTGTCCTGGATGGTGTTGAGCTTCTTGAGTGTTGTGGGAGCTGCACTCATCCAGGCAAGTGGAGAGTGTTCCATCACACTCCTGACTTGTGCCTTGTAGATGGTGGACAGGCTTTGGGGAGACAGGAGGTGAGTTACTCGCCACAGAATTCCTAGTCTCTGACCTGCTCTTGTAGCCACAGTATTTATATGGCTAGTCCAGTTCAGTTTCTGGTCAATGGTAATCCCCAGGATACTGACAGCCATGTATTCAGTGATGGTGAAGCCATTGAATGTCAAGGGTAGATGGTTAGATTCCCTCTTGTTGGTGATGGTCATTGCCTGACACTTGTGTGGCGCGAATGTTACTTGCCACTTGTTAGCCCAAGCCTGGATATTGTCCAGGTCTTGCTGCATTTGGACATGGACTGCTTCAGTATCTGAGGAGTTGCAAATGGTGCTGAACATTGTACAATCATCAGTGAACATCCCCACTTCTGACCTTATGATGAAAGGAAGGTCATTGATGAAGCAGCTGAAGATGGTTGGGCCGAGGACACTACCCTGAGGAACTCCTGCAGTGATATCCTGGAGCTGAGATGACTGACCTCCAACAACCACAACCATCTTCCTTTGTGCTAGGTATGACTCCAACCCGCAGAGAGTTTTCTCCCCGATTCCCATTGACTCCAGTTTTGCTGGGACTCTCCTTGATGCCACACTCGGTCAAATCCTGCCTCGATGTCAAGGGCAGTTGCCCATCTTGCTTCTGGGATTCAGCTTTTATCTCTTGTTCCGAATGAAATGTCTGAGGGTAATGGCTGGGGCAGTGCTCGGGACAGTGAGTGGCACACTGCCCCTCCCAGGCGTGCCCACTACTGCCTGTACCTCAGCAGCATGGGGGCTGTAAATGTCAGCTGGCACTATGTTGACCTAGCCACCTGTGCCCTCACCCATCCCTGGCGTTGTCTAAATCTCCAGAGTGGGAAATAATCAATAGCGCGGGGTCACTCTGCAGTAAAGACTGTGGTGTACATAGGGCTGCCAGCTCTGGCTGGGCATATTGCGGAGTTGTTGGCGGAAGAGATGTGACAGGAGCTGGCAGTGTGGTACGAATCAGTGTGGCTACTGGTGTCATCTAACAGGCTGGGCGATGGGCACGACACCCATTCTGCATCAAAGAACCCCAATTTACCTGACGTCATTGAGGTTCCTGCCTGCCTTTAATGGGAGCTTCCGTTCACAGTGAAACGCATGCAGTTAAAACAGCAGTGAGCACTGGGCACATCAACCCATCTCCCTTTGACCGTCCTTCATTCCAGCGCTGGTCTAGATGCCCAATACCCAAATTCTCCATATGAGAACTCGGCCACGAAAAGAGAAATAAAAAATCGCTTGTTCTCTTCCCATCCCCACGAAAAGATGCCCCAGGAATTCTTACAGTGTTCCTGCCCGCAGCCCCTCACAGAAATAGCAATCGGAAGCTCAATTTTAACCAGCTAACCCATCATTCTGTCAGTATACTCGTCTGATTTTAACTGCTCGGACAGCCTGCTCACACCGTGCAGGAGGGGATTAAAATCCCCCCGAGTTGAAGCATCACAGTCGAATCCGATCCTGACCTCACCAGATGTCCACATGTCTACAGGATTACCAGCAAAACTTGGGCAAATACTGGAGTTGAATAAGAATCTTTGGCCAAACGAAGACATTACAGTCGTCTGGTGTGGTGCCTGTACCAAAATTGCTAGCAGTCTCCAGCTCTGTGTTTTTAATGAAACGAAGTAATCGAGCCCCCACTCATACCGATCTCACCCAGACTAACACTCAATTCTCACGCCTGATCCCACAATGAAATTCTAACAAATCCCATCGCAGGCTGTAAAATCCCAGCCAATTGGAGTCCCCCTGGCTATTATTTTTTTTTGGTTTAAGGTTTAAATTTGATTGGATGGCCAGAGGTGATGTCACTGCGCGGGAATACCTCGTGATGGGAGTTGCACTTTCTGCCCTTCTTCATGGTTACTGATGATGAATTCTGGGACTGGTTAGTTTAAAATGCCCTTTTAAAATTTCCCAGAATGCCTTCTTTGTCCACTGGGAGAGTGATACCAATCCCGGTAAACTCCCAGACATTCCAGGAGGGTTGCAAACTCTAGTTGCACACAAACACAGCCGCTCAGCCCATCAAGTCTATGCTGGCTCTAAGTGCAGCAATTCAGTTAGTCCCATTCTGCACTCTGTCCCCGTAACCCTCGAAGTTTATTTCCTTCCTTCTGACATCATTGAACATTTCCACTTCTCCCACCCTTGAATGCAGCCAGTTCCAGGTCATTACCACTCGCTGTGTAAAAAAGTTCCTCCTCACATTCCCTCTGTACCTCTTTCCCTAAACCTTAAAGCTGTGTCCCTGAGTCCTTCTACCATCAGATAATGGGAACAGTTTTCTTCATCTACCTTATCCAAACCTGTCATAATCTTGTACACCTCTATCAAATCTCCCTTCAATCTCCTTTGCTCCAAGGAGAACAACCCCAACTTCTCCAGCCTAACCTTGTAGCTAAAATCCCCCATCCCTGGAACCATTCTGGTAAATCTCCTCTGTACCCTCTCAAGGACCCTCACATCCTTCCTAAAGTGTGGTGACCAGAACTGGACACAATACTCTAGTTGGGGCCTAACCAGAGCTTTAGAAAGGTTCAGCAGAACTCCTCTGCTTTTGTACTCAATGCTTCTATTTATGAAGCCCACGATCCCATTGCTTTGCTAATTACTCTCTCAATATGTCCTGTCACCTTCAAAGATCTCTGCACATGAACCCCCAGATCCCTCTGCCCCTGCACACTCTTTAGAATTGTGCCATTTAGTCTATATTGCCTCTCCCTATCCCTTCTGCCAAAATGCATCACCTCACACTTTTCTGTATTAAATTCCATTTCCCACTTGTCTATCCATTCTGCCAGCCTATCGATATCTTGCTGTAGTTGATTAGTATCATCCTCAGTGTTTGCCACTCCTCCAAGTTTGGTATCATTGGCACATTTTGAAATTTGACTCTGCACTGCAGTATCCAAGTCATTCATATCTATCAAACAAAGCAGCGGTCCTAGCACTGACCCTTGGGGAACACCACTGTCTACCTACCACCCTCCAGTCTGAAAATAACCATTTACTGCGACTTGCTGTTTTCTGTTCCTTCAGCCAATTTTTTATCCAAGTTCACACTGACCGTCCTATTCCATGAGCCACAGTTTTGTTAAACAGCCTTTTATGTGGCACTTTGTCAAACACTTTCTTAAAATCCATAGACAACATCCACTCCATTCCCTTCATCAACCTCTTACTTCATCAAAAATCCAGTGAGATTAGTCAAACAGGGTCTGTCTTTTACAAATCGTACTGGCTCTCCTTCATTAACTCAAACCTCTCCCAGTGCCTGCTGATTTATTTTCCCCGATTATTGTGTCTAAAACCTTACCCATCACTGATGTTAAACTGACTGCCCTGTAGTTACTAGGACTGTCCTTATTCAAGGAAGGGTGTAAGGGTGTCACATTTGTCACTTTCCAATCCTCTGTCACCTCCCCCATATCCAGGGAAGATTGGAAGATTATGACAAGTCCTTCCGCTCTCTCAATTCCCACTTTCTTTAGCAACCTGGGATACCAGTCATCTGTACAAATCGATTTATCCACTCAAAGCCTTTCCAGTACCTCTTGCCTCTCAATTTTCACACCATCCATTACCTCTACCATCTCTGCTTCGACTGATATTTTGCCAGCATCCTCTTCCTTGGTAAACACTGCTATAAAGAGCTCATTAAGGATTCTAGCCTCACCCTGCTGCTCGAAACAAATATCACCCTCTTTATCCCTCATCAACTTTACCCTACCTCTTACTACCCGCTTACTATTTACACTCTGGGAGAAGATTTTTGGATTCCTTTTCTGTTTAACTACCATTTTATTCTCACACTTTCTCTTTCCCAGTCTTAATTTCTACTTCACTTGCCTCCTCAATATTTTTGTAATTGACATGATTTTCAGTTGAAGAATTCGCCTGACATGAATCATGCAGCCTCTTCAAGTTATTTTGCTCACTCACTCTTGGCTGTTGAAGCTCAATAACACAATAGACAGGACAGCTCCACATCAACTGCATCAGCATTTCAAACTGTAACAGCCTCAACTGTCAACCCAACATTGCAGCTCCTCCTGTGAACTGAGGTCATCTTCAGCACAGGGGATGTGCTGCGTCAACTGGATTATACTTCATTCCAAATATCCAGCTCACCAGGAGAGGCTAATAAAAGATATTTATACTCTCTCGTAGACGTGATGTTTACACTTTCTTCACTGATGTGTTAAAGGAACGTCAGAACGCCAGGATTGCTAAACACACAACCAACTGCTTGGGTCTAAAATGATAGAGGGAGAATGCTGCAAAAATATCGAGTCTGAAATATTTGAGCAAACATTTTCAGGCAGGGAAAGCATGTGTGAACTCGAAACTACACTTCCAACTAACATAACACCGCATAAAACTCAACCTTCTGAAATACAGGGGCTGCTCTGTCACCGTTTCACACCTGCCTCTGTCTTTGAATTCTGCCAACATGTCAAAGCAGTTTATCAGTGAGTAAATCCCGAAATCTAGCGTCATCATCAAACACTCCCAGGACAGGTGCAGCACGGGGTTAGATACAGAGTAAATCTCCCTCTACACTGTCCCCATCAAACACTCCCAGGACAGGTACAGCACAGGGTTAGATACAGAGTAAAGCTCCCTCTACACTGTCCCCATCAAACACTCCCAGGACAGGTACAGCATGGGGTTAGATACAGAATAAACCTCCCTCTACACTGTCCCCGTCAAACAGTCCCTGGACAGGTACAGCACGGGGTTAGATACAGAGTAAAGCTCCCTCTACACTGTCCCCATCAAACACTCCCAGGACAGGTACAGCACGGGGTTAGATACAGAGTAAAGCTCCCTCTACATTGCCCCCATCAAACACTTCCAGGACAGGTACAGCACGGGGTTAGATACAGAGTAAAGCTCCCTCTACACTGTCCCCATCAAACACTCCCAGGACAGGTACAGCACGGGGTTAGATACAGAGTAAAGCTCCCTCTACACTGTCCCCATCAAACACTCCAAGGGCAGGTACAGCACGGGGTTAGAAGCAGAGTAAAGCTCCCTCTACACTGTCCCCATCAAACACTCCCAGGACAGGTACAGCACGGGGTTAGAGACAGAGTAAAGCTCCCTCTACACTGTCCCCATCAACCACTCCCAGGACAGGTACAGCACGGGGTTAGATACAGAGTAAAGCTCCCTCTACACTGTCCCCATCAAACACTCCCAGGACAGGTACAGCACGGGGTTAGAGACAGAGTAAAGCTCCCTCTACACTGTCCCCATCAACCACTCCCAGGACAGGTACAGCACGGGGTTAGATACAGAGTAAAGCTCCCTCTACACTGTCCCCATCAAACACTCCCAGGACAGGTACAGCACGGGGTTAGATACAGAGTAAAGCTCCCTCTACACTGTCCCCATCAATCACTCCCAGGACAGGTACAGCACGGGGTTAGATACAGAGTAAAGCTCCCTCTACACTGTCCCCATCAAACACTCCCAGGACAGGTACAGCACGGTGTTAGATACAGAGTAAAGCTCCCTCTACACTGTCCCCATCAACCACTCCCAGGACAGGTACAGCACGGGGTTAGATACAGAGTAAAGCTCCCTCTACACTGTCCCCATCAAACACTCCCAGGACAGGTACAGCACGGGGTTAGAGACAGAGTAAAGCTCCCTCTACACTGTCCCCATCAACCACTCCCAGGACAGGTACAGCACGGGGTTAGATACAGAGTAAAGCTCCCTCTACACTGTCCCCATCAAACACTCCCAGGACAGGTACAGCACGGGGTTAGATACAGAGTAAAGCTCCCTCTACACTGTCCCTATCAAACACTCCCAGGACAGATACAGCACGGGGTTAGATACAGAGTAAAGCTCCCTCTACACTGTCCCCATCAAACACTCCCCGGACAGGTACAGCACGGGGTTAGATACAGAGTAAAACTCCCTCTACACTGTCCTATTCAAACACTCCCAGGACATCTTATGCAGTTATAAGTTTTGGTCACTGCTCTCAGGAGCCATGTGTGCAGAGGTCAGCTATGTCATTGAGTTACTGGATCATTTCCAGCACAGAAGGAGGCCATTCAGCCCATCGAGTCCATGCCAGCTCTCTGTAGAACAACCCAGTCAGTCCCACTCCCCTGCTCTATCCCCATAACCCTGCAGCTTTGTTTCCTTCAAGTGTCCATCCAATTTCCTTCTGACATCATTGATCATCTCCACTTTCCCCTCCCTCGTGGGCAGTGAGTTCCAGGTCGTTACCACTCACTGTGTGGAAAAAGCTCCTTTGCACAGTTCCCCCCGTATTTCTTTCCCAAAATCCTAAATCTGTGTCCCCCAGTCCTTCTACCATCAGCTAATGGAAACAGTTTTCTTTATCTACCTTATCTAAACCTGTCATAATCTTATACACCTCTATCAAATCTCCCCTCAATCTCCTTTGCTCCAAGGAGAACAACCCCAACTTCTCCAGCCTAACCTTGTAACTAAAATCCCCCATCCCTGGAACCATTCTGGTAAATCTCCTCTGTACCCTCTCAAGGACCCTCACATCCTTCCTAAAGTGTGGTGACCAGAACTGGACACAATACTCTAGTTGGGGCCTAACCAGAGCTTTAGAAAGGTTCAACATAACTCCCCTGCTTTTGTACTCAATGCCTCTTTTTATGAAGCCCACGATCCCAGATGCTTTGCTATATCCAGCAATGCCTCCTTCCTCATCAGACCAGGAACATACTGATCAAGGAGGTTCACCTGAACACATTTCAGAAATGAAGAATATGAAGTGAAGCATAGTATAACTGATAAAGCAAAGACACTGTTGCTAGCAATGCAAACCACTAACCCTCTTTAAGAAGCCTATTTGAGCAGGCCAAGTCCCAGGACTCCTGATGCATTCCGTGTTTATCGGTGAAGAGCATGCTGTGGTAATTCTGGGTTACAGTACCTTCTATCCTTAGCATTAAAGCAGAGGTCAATGCTGAGACCATAGTTGGGGCATGGCTGTGTGTTAACAGCCATTATTATCTACCAATTCCCCACCTTCACTCCCGGCCTGGCCTGGATTTACCAATGTTGACTCAGATCCTGTCAATCCAACACAGAGCAATATTTGGAGAAGTGACTGCGCCCTGTAGCCTGCCATAGGCTTGTCATAGCCATGTGACCTCTGATGTCATCCTTGGTATATAAAGCTGTGGGAACAGAAGCCATTTTATCCATCATTTGGAACATGGTGTCAGGAGTGTACAGCTCAAATTGAGTGGATTTGTATAACTGGCAGAGAACTAGCTGCTGTAAGAAGCAGCAGAGAATAATTAAAACTTCAGTCTGCAACTTTGTACAGGACATTGGTCACTGCGTGAGTCAGTATGGATTTGAATATTCCAGTACCTGTTCCTATGGAGGTGAAGACAGATTTGAAAATAAATTGGAAATTCTTCCAGTCTCAATGGTGAAACTAGGAAATAGCCACAGAATTAAACAAGAAACCTGAACAAATAAGAATAGCACCTCTGTTATCAGTGCTGAGGAAAGAGTGCTACCAGCTATATTGCACCCGAGACCTCACTGAGGGTAGAAAAGCCAGTCTTGTGAAATTTCTGAGGCCGTGATGGCCCACTTTGAACCCTCTGCTAGTGTTATTTATGAATGTCAATGTGTCCAACACCAGAGCTCAGGAAGAGGGGCGAATATTGATCAGTATGAGACTGCACTGAGACGTCTAGCCGAATGTGGAGTTTGAGCAACTGAAGGATGATCAGATCAGAGATAGGATTGTCTTAGGAGCTAGAGATCTCACCATGAGAACACATCTGCTGAGAGAAGAGAAACTTACTCTCAAGAAAGCTATTGACATGTGCAGGGGCTCTGAAGTGGTCGATGATCAGCTGCAGGGTACTGATGGGGGAACTGACGAGGCTTTGCAGTATGTGGAGAGGCAGTTCAGGCCTTCCAAGCACACGGCGATGGAGAAAAGGAAGAACGATTTGCAGAATGGCCAGCTGCAGAGGACACCACACAAAAGAAAAGGAAGCAATTCCAGCCTGAGAAAAGCAGTGCTCTAACTGCAAGGAGCTGAATCACTTGGCACGCTAGTGTTTTTCTGGGAAGAGGAAAAGCAAGCCTGGTTGCTGGAGAGATGGTGGATGATGATTCTGATGAATCACTCTACATCCTAGAACAGGTTGGCACTGTCGAGTCTCAGGGTAGAAAGTGGTTTGTGACTATTGGAATGATGACTGCAGAAGCAGAGCATCAAGTTATTGTGAAGCTATTGAGCTTCACCGACCTGTGTGAGGTTGCTCGAGATGGTGACCTGGAAATGAAGCCGTTGACGGTAAAGTTGAGGCTATATGATGGAACGATGCTCACCCCAAAGAGGGCAAACTAAGCTGAGAGCCCAATGCAATGGGAAGAAAGAGGATTTGCAGTTCCAAACAGTAGACACTAAGCAAAATCCACTCATCTCAGCTGAAGCAAGTCAAAAGTTTGGACTGGTAACTTTCACATGGCTCAAAGCCACAGGCTGCTGAATAAATCCGAAAAAAATTACACAGATATTTTCACAGACTTTCAATGTCTTCCTGCTAAATATCAACTTGAGGTAGATGAGAGCGAGAGACTAACTTAACATCCTCCGAGGAAAGTTCCATCTGCTCTCAAGTCCAGTCTGGAAGACAAGACAGAGGAGCTGGGAAAGATGTGAATAATCCAGAAAGAGAGAACTCCTACAGGCGGCATTAGCAGCATGGTAGCTGTGAAAACCCCTGGAAAGCGGACAGTGTACATAGATCCAAAGGACCTCAATACAGATTTGAAGAGATCTCACTACCCTGCGCCAACCATTGAATAAATGTTTCTGTAACTTACCCAGGTAAAGGTCTTTCCTACCCTAAATGTGAAGGATGGATGAAAGCAGCAGTTTTCTGACTATGTCCTGGATGTCATTTGTCTATGGATGTGGAGATATGATGGAAGAAATCATCACGGACCATGATCAGAATCTAGTAAGACTGCTAGAGAGAGCTCACCAGGTGAGCCTGAAGCTGAATAAGGAGAAACTGCAACTGAAGATGACTGAAGTCAAGTACAAAGTTCATGCACTGACAGTGAAAGGAGTTTGCCCTGATCCTGATAAGGTGCAAGCTGTAGCAGAGATGCAGCAACCAACAGATGTGAAGGCAGTTCAAAGATTTGTTGGATTTGTGAACTACCTTGTTAAGTTCTTGCCCAATTTCTCATCGGAGTGTGAACCTCTACGTAAGCTCACTGCAAATAATGTTCAATGGTATTGGGTCACGGAACAAGAAGCAGCTTTCACTCACACCAAGCAACTAGTGATGACAATGCTGGTGCAGAGGAAGTACGATGGTAACGATGAGGTCACCCTGCAGTGTGATGGCAGTGAAACGTGACTTGGAGCAACCCTCATGCAGCAAGGACAGTTAGTTGCACTTGCATCCAGAGCATTAATGCAAATGGAATAACACTATGTACAGATTGAGAAAGAGTGCCTGGCTATTGCCTTTGCTTGTCAGCATTTTAATCAGTACCTGTTTGGGAGAGAGGCAGTGACGATAGAGTCAAACCATTTCATAGCATCTTTCTCAAACCACTTCTATCTGCTCCAAAGTGTTTGCAAAAGATGTGACTTCATTTGCAGAGGTATCATTTGGAAGAGCTGAGAAAAGAGATGCTGAAGCACATCCAGGCAAGCTATCAGGGAATCATGAATAGCCTGAGGAAGACAGGAGACGTGCTCTACTGGCCAAACATGAGCATTAAGATTAAGGGCCCACATCAGCCAGTGCAGTACATGTAATGAACATCAAGCTAAGCAAGTTAAAGAGCTGTTCATGACTCATGGATTCCAGACAGACCATGGGTGAAGCTTGGAGTAGACCTCTTCACTTTTACTGGAACTGACTATCCTTGTCACCATTGACTACAATTCAGACAACTAGGAATTAGACAAGCTGAGGTCAGTGACCACCAGTGAGATCGTAGAATGCCTGAAAGCACACTTCAGTCATTATAGTATTCCAGACATTGCGATGAGTGACAATGGCCCTCAGTTCACGAGTGAATAATTCAGCCGCTCCATAAATGATTGGGAAATTCAGCACTACACATCTCCACACTATCCCCAGTCAAATGGAAAGGCTGAGGCAGTGGTGGAAATTGCCAAAGGGATCATCAAAAGATTGAGTAGATCCAGCACAGATGTGTACAAGACAATCCTAGAGTGGAGAAACAGACCTACTGAAGGCATGGTAAGTAATCTAGTTCAGTGACTAATGTCATGCTGCACCCAAGCTTCTCTTTCAATAGTTGAAAGTACTGGAGCCAGAAGTAGTAACAGGCATGAGTGAAAAAAGTGAAACGACAGAAAGCCAAATTTCACTTTGATAAAGCTGCCAAATCATTGCCAGAGCTGAGAAATGGAGAGCCAGTTGGAATACATTCAACATCCTCAACAAAAGTCAGCCCACTTGGCAACTTGTGTAGGGAAGTTGTTACCTCGATCTCGATCGTACATGGTGAAAGTGAAGGATGAGATATATCGTTGTAACCACTGACATATACGTAGAAAGGAGAAGCTGCTCCATCAGAGCAGACAGCTGATGAGGAAGATGTGAGTTCACCAACTGCACAAGGAACTGAACGACCATCAGTCCCAGAGATCAACCGTTCCCCAACAAATCAACAGCAACAATTACCACAGCCGTAACAATCGCCATGGCAACAACATTCCCTAGAGAGGCAACGTCACAGCAAGAACCAGCCAATGAACAGCCAATAACAACCCACACGCATTGGATTCGAAGACCTGAAGGCCTCAAGGATTATGTGTGCAATGTGTGTGTCGGGACAGACAAAAGTGGGTCAGATTAGAATGAACAAATGCTTATGCGTGAATATCATGCCTGATGATATTCAATGCAGATCATGTATATGCCTGACTTGCAACGGCAAATGATAGTGTATGTAGGTTGTTTTCTGTTTATGAAAAGGGGGATTTTTGTAGAAATGCCTTTGTGCAATGTGGCCATAGTCATGTGGCCTCTGATATCATCCTTGGTGTAGAAAGGCTTGGGAGCAGAAACCATTACATCCACCAGTTGGAACAAACAAGATATTTGGTCACATGTTGACCAGCATCCAATGACATTGCTAGAATGTGACCCCCATGGTCACATGATGACTATTGCCCAATAGGTTGGCTTAAAATCAACATTTTTGTTCATAATATATGGAGATATTTTGAAGTAAACCTTGTCTTTAATGTATACTAGGCATTAAATAAAAGAATTCAATGGGTTGAAGAGGTCTTCTGCTGAACTTTTTGGACACAGTGCCTTCTAAAACAAGTGCTGCTGCTTTAAATGGGCCCCATACATGTGTATCCTGCTTGGTATGGAATGACTGAGAGACGCCAGGGGAACTGGGGTCAGGCCAGTGAGACTGGTGTGAAGAATGTGAGCAGATGTGACTGTCACTCAGCAAATGATAGTGTATGTAGGTTGTTTTCTGTTTATGAAAAGGGGGATTTTTGTAGAAATGCCTTTGTGCAATGTGGCCATAGTCATGTGGCCTCTGATATCATCCTTGGTGTAGAAAGGCTTGGGAGCAGAAACCATTACATCCACCAGTTGGAACAAACAAGAAATTTGGTCACATGTTGACCAGCATCCAATGATGGTTTGTTCAATTCATTCTGTGCAGTCTTCAGGAAATGCCGGAGTCACAAACATGGCCGACATTCCAAATTCTTGGTATCGTCTGTGTCACAAAGAGCTCCTCGCAGCTGAAAGGACATTTCTCCATGAAAGCTTCAGTTGCAATAGATTGCTGGACTGTTGTGGAAACGTGTCAGCAACTCTCAACGAAATTGGTGTTTCTTGCTGATTTGTGAAACTCAGAAAACAAATGAATGAACTGATAAATAGAGGGCAGGCGACAGACAGGTCCTCCAATGGAGGACATATCGGGGTTTACCACAGCAGTTAGAACGAGAGTAGTGCAGTCAATAGGAGCGACAGGACCTGACTCTCTTCCATACAATTTGGCTTGTGACAGTTTAGCACAGAGTGCGATCAGGGTTTTAGACTAGCCTCAAGTCAGCTTGCTGAGTTTGAGCCATGGCTCCCCTTACATATGAGATATCTTTAAATGTAACCAGCGGTAATAGATATAGTGAAGCAACAATGTCTAGCTGAGGTGTGAATGGCTGGATAGCAGCTGTCTGAATACAGAGTGAAGGAATAAAGAAATGCAAATAAACCAAACCAGCAGAAAAAAAACGAAATAAGATGGAGGCAGAGGTTAAGGTTTGGAATTGCTGAACTCAGTGTTGAGCCCAGAAGGCTGTAAAGTTCCCTGTTGAAAGATGGGCGCTGTTCCTCAAGCTTCATTGGAAGCAGGCCAAGGACAGAAAGGTCAGAATGGGAGCGAGGTGCAGAATTAAAATGACAGGCACCAGGACGTTCAGGCTTGTGGACTGAACAGAGGTGTTTCACAGAGTGGTCACCCAGTCGGCATTTGGTCTCCCCAATGTAGAGGAGACCATGCCATAAACAGCGAATGCAGTGAACTAGCCTGAAAGAAGTCTAAGTAAATCACTGTTTCACTTGGAAAGGGTGTGAGTGGAGGGTGGGAAGAGGAGGTAAAAGGGCAGGTGTTCTACCTCCTGCCTTTGTACAAAAGGGTGCCGTAGGCAAGGGAGGAGGTGTCAGGGGCGATCTGAGAGTGGACCAGGGTATCGTGGTGGGAACCCTCCCTTCGGAATGCCGAAAGGGGGAGGAGGGGGCAATGTGTTTGGTGGTGGCATCATGCTGGAGATGGCGGAGGATGATCCGTTGAATACGGAGGTTGGTGGGTGGAACAGGAGGACAAGGTGAGGACTATCGTGGTTCTGGGAGAGAGGGGAAGGGGTGAGAGTGGAATTCCGTGAAATAGGACTTAGACAGCGGAGGAATCCTCGGTTCAGGGAAAAAGGAGACATATTTGCAGCATGAGTATGGATGGTTACATCACACGAACAAATGTGATGGAGATGTAGGAAGTGGGGAAGTGGAATCAAGTCTTTTGAGGAAGTGGGGTGTTAGGAAGTGTGGTCAAGGTGGCTGTGGGAGCCCATGGGTTTGTAGAGAATATTAGTTGATCGTCTATCTCCAGAAACATGAAGTCGAGGAAAGGAAGGGGACAGTCAGAGATATACCAGGGGAAGGTGAGAGGAGGGTGGGAACTAGAAGCCAGTTAAATTTTCTAGTTCAGGGCGAGATCAGGAGGTGGCACTGATACAGTCATCGATGTACCAGAAAAAGAGATGAGGGAGGGGGCCTGAGTTATACTGGAATAATGACTGTTCCACATATCCCACCAGGAGACAGGCATAACTGGGATCCATGTGGCTACCCATAGTGACGCCTTTTATCTGGAGTAAGTGAGTGGAGTTGAAGGAGAAGTGTTCAAAGTAAGAGCAAGTTCAGCCAGACAGAGGAGGGTGGTGGTGGATGGAGACTGGTTTGAGGAAGAAGCTGAGAGTGGGGGATGGAGGTATAGAAGGATTGGATGTCTATAGTGAAGAGTAAACGGTTAGGGCCTGGAAACTGGAGATTTGTTACAGTGACCTGGGACACTGGAAGAGTCTTGGATGTAGGTGGGAAGAGACTTGACAAGGGAGGAGAGAATCAAATACAGATAGGAAGAAATGAGTTCCATGGGGCAGGAACAGTCTGACATGATGGGTCTGCCAGGACAGTCCTGTTTGTGGATTTTGGGAAGCAGGTAGGAGGGTGCAGAGGGTTGGACGCTGTGGGAGGAAGATCTCCAGAGGAGATGAGCTCAGTGATAGTCCTGGAAACAGTCGCTTGATGTTTGGTGGTGGGGTCATGGTCCAGGGAGAGGTAGGAGGAGATGTTGGAAGGTTGGAATTCAGTCTCTGCAACAGCCAGACCAACATTCTCCAACACTTCTCTCAAGATCCTCTCTCCACAGCCTCCAACCAATCTATTTAATGTGCATCAACTCTTACCTCTTCCCCTGCCTCCCAGAACCATGACAGGGCTCCCCTTGTCCTCACCTTCCACCTCGCCAGCCTCCAACATATCACCCTCCACCATTTCTGCCACTCGCAGTGTGATGCCACTAAACACATCTCCCCCTCCCTCCCCTTTCAGCATTTCCTGCTGATCCACTCCTCGGTCACTCCCTTCCCTATGGCAGCTTTTGGTACAAGCACAGGAGATGCAACTGCTGCCTTTTACCTCTTCCCTCTTCACCATCCCCGGCCCCAAACACCCTTTCCAAGTGAAACAGTGATTTACTTAGACTTCTTTCAGGCTAGTTTACTGTATTCGCTGTTTATGATATGCTCTCCTCTACATTGGGGAGACCAAATGTAGACTGGGTGACCACTCTGTGAAACATCTCTGTTCAGTCCCCAGCACAACCCCGAGCTTCCCATCACCTCTCATTTTAATTCTCCATCTTGCTCCAACTCTGACCTTTCCGTCCTTGACCTGCTGCACTTTCCAATGAAGCTCAACGCAAGTTTGGGGAACAGCACCTAATCTTTCTCACCTCACCTCACATTTGCTTCTTTTGCAAAACCCCTTAAAACTGTGCCCTCTGACCCTTAGCCCATTGACCGACTGGGAACGTTACAGCCTCCTGGGCTCAAGACTGAGTTCCACAATTTTACATCACAACCTCTGCCTCCATTTTGTTTCATCTCTGTTCCTGTTTTTTATTCTCATTTCTTGCTTTATTCCTTCACCTTGCTGCTGAACGGCTGCTATCCAGACATTCACACCTGGCTCCAAAACTGGTAGCCCATCTGCCATTTTGAACTTGATAAAGAAAGCCCGTTTAACTCATTAGCAAAGCAATAAGAAGGTGGGTTCACGTGGCACGTGCTCAGTAGGAAGCTCAGTTTTATTTTTTTCCAGGCCTTGAGAAAGGAGAGATATAAAGGCTGGAGGTGGGCGTCTGCCTGACTTTAGCAGGAGAGGATGCTGACAGTTATTGCTGTAGGAAGTCCTTGCTGCTCATAAACCTCTAAACATGGTCAGGGCCACCCCTCAGTGGAGTGTCCAGAAACATCTTGATCCAGTCATCTATCATCGCGGCACTATTGGTGCTGAGACCCCCTCTCCTCCATGGGTATTGTGTATTCTTTGAGAGGTACCTCCTCCAGTGAGGAGGAGAGGAGGAGGAGATGGAGGAGGAGGAGATGGAGGAGGAGGAGAAGGCGATGGAGGAGGAGGAGGAGATGGAGGAGGAGGAGAAGGCGATGGAGGAGGAGGAGGAGATGGAGGAGGTGGTGGAGATGGAGGAGGAGGTGGAGATGGAGGAGGAGGATGAGATGGAGGAGGAGGATGAGATGGAGGATGAGGAGGAGATGGAGGAGGAGGATGAGGTGGAGGAGGAGGATGAGATGGAGGATGAGGAGGAGATAGAGGATAAGGAGGAGATGGAGGAGGAGCTGGAGATGGAGGAGGAGATGGTGGAGGAGGAGGAGATGGAGGAGGAGATGGTGGAGGAGGAGGAGATGGAGGAGGAGGAGGAGATGAAGGAGGAGGAGGAGATGGAGGAGGAGGAGATGGAGGAGGAGGAGATGGAGGAGGAGGAGATGGAGGAGGAGGAGATGAAGGAGGAGGAGGAGATGGAGGAGGAGGAGATGGAGGAGGAGGAGGAGATGAAGGAGGAGGAGAAGATGGAGGAGGAGATGGTGGAGGAGGAGGAGATGGAGGAGGAGGAGGAGATGAAGGAGGAGGAGGAGATGGAGGAGGAGGAGATGGAGGAGGAGGAGGAGATGGAGGAGGAGGAGATGGAGGAGGAGGAGATGAAGGAGGAGGAGGAGATGGAGGAGGAGGAGATGGAGGAGGAGGAGATGGAGGAGGAGGAGGAGATGAAGGAGGAGGAGGAGATGGAGGAGGAGGAGATGGAGGAGGAGGAGGAGATGGAGGAGGAGGAGATGGAGGAGGCTGGTTGACCAGCGGCAGGAGCCACATGATTTGAAGAAAGGAGGTGAAGCTGCTGAGGAATGAGGGACTCCGGAGGGGAGGTGAAGCTGCTGAGGAATGAGGGACTCTGGAGGGGAGGTGAAGTTGCTGAGGAATGAGGGACTCTGGAGGGGAGGTGAAGCTGCTGAGGAATGAGGGACTCTGGAGGGGAGGTGAAGCTGCTGAGGAATGAGGGACTCCGGAGGGGAGGTGAAGCTGCTGAGGAATGAGGGACTCTGGAGGGGAGGTGAAGTTGCTGAGGAATGAGGGACTCTGGAGGGGAGGTGAAGCTGCTGAGGAATGAGGGACTCCGGAGGGGAGGTGAAGCTGCTGAGGAATGAGGGACTCCGGAGGGGAGGTGAAGCTGCTGAGGAATGAGGGACTCTGGAGGGGAGGTGAAGTTGCTGAGGAATGAGGGACTCTGGAGGGGAGGTGAAGTTGCTGAGGAATGAGGGACTCTGGAGGGGAGGTGAAGTTGCTGAGGAATGAGGGACTCTGGAGGGGAGGTGAAGTAGCTGAGGAATGAGGGACTCTGGAGGGGAGGTGAAGTTGCTGAGGAATGAGGGACTCTGGAGGGGAGGTGAAGCTGCTGAGGAATGAGGGACTCTGGAGGGGAGGTGAAGTTTCTGAGGAATGAGGGACTCTGGAGGGGAGGTGAAGCTGCTGAGGAATGAGGGTCTCTGGAGGGGAGGTGAAGTAGCTGAGGAATGAGGGACTCTGGAGGGGAGGTGAAGCTGCTGAGGAATGAGGGACTCTGGAGGGGAGGTGAAGTTTCTGAGGAATGAGGGACTCTGGAGGGGAGGTGAAGTAGCTGAGGAATGAGGGACTCTGGAGGGGAGGTGAAGTTGCTGAGGAATGAGGGACTCTGGAGGGGAGGTGAAGTAGCTGAGGAATGAGGGACTCTGGAGGGGAGGTGAAGTTGCTGAGGAATGAGGGACTCCAGAGGGGAGGTGAAGCTGCTGAGGAATGAGGGTCTCTGGAGGGGAGGTGAAGTTGCTGAGGAATGAGGGACTCTGGAGGGGAGGTGAAGTTGCTGAGGAATGAGGGACTCCAGAGGGGAGGCGAAGCTGCTGAGGAATGAGGGACTCTGGAGGGGAGGTGAAGTTGCTGAGGAATGAGGGACTCTGGAGGGGAGGTGAGGTTGCTGAGGAACGAGGGACTCCAGAGGGGAGGTGAAGCTGCTGAGGAATGAGGGACTCCGGAGGGGAGGCGAAGCTGCTGAGGAATGAGGGACTCCGGAGGGGAGGCGAAGCTGCTGAGGAATGAGGGACTCTGGAGGGGAGGTGAAGCTGCTGAGGAATGAGGGACTCTGGAGGGGAGGTGAAGCTGCTGAGGAATGAGGGTCTCTGGAGGGGAGGTGAAGTTGCTGAGGAATGAGGGACTCTGGAGGGGAGGTGAAGCTGCTGAGGAATGAGGGACTCTGGAGGGGAGGTGAAGTTGCTGAGGAATGAGGGACTCCGGAGGGGAGGTGAAGCTGCTGAGGAATGAGGGACTCTGGAGGGGAGGTGAAGTTGCTGAGGAATGAGGGACTCTGGAGGGGAGGTGAAGTTGCTGAGGAATGAGGGACTCTGGAGGGGAGGTGAAGCTGCTGAGGAATGAGGGACTCTGGAGGGGAGGTGAAGTTGCTGAGGAATGAGGGACTCTGGAGGGGAGGTGAAGTAGCTGAGGAATGAGGGACTCTGGAGGGGAGGTGAAGCTGCTGAGGAATGAGGGACTCTGGAGGGGAGGTGAAGTTGCTGAGGAATGAGGGACTCTGGAGGGGAGGTGAAGTTGCTGAGGAATGAGGGACTCTGGAGGGGAGGTGAAGTTGCTGAGGAATGAGGGACTCTGGAGGGGAGGTGAAGTTGCTGAGGAATGAGGGACTCCGGAGGGGAGGTGAAGCTGCTGAGGAATGAGGGACTCTGGAGGGGAGGTGAAGTTGCTGAGGAATGAGGGACTCTGGAGGGGAGGTGAAGTTGCTGAGGAATGAGGGACTCTGGAGGGGAGGTGAAGTTGCTGAGGAATGAGGGACTCTGGAGGGGAGGTGAAGCTGCTGAGGAATGAGGGACTCTGGAGGGGAGGCAGCAGCAGACACTCAGACTGAGGCTGTGTCGGTGTTCCTCGGGTACAATGGTATATCTGCAAAAGGCAGAGCATCAGTGTCTCCAGAGACTTTGCCTGTCACGTCCCAAGTCTCGTGCCTGCTCCTGCGATGGTCTCCATTGTGTGGCTGCTCACCCAATGTCCGCAGCATTAAAAGTCACAGTGACACTGAACTCCTTCACCTCCCGCCCACTTCAGGCTGCCCATCGAGACCTCCCAGCTTGCACATCGCTGCAGAAAGATATTGGCAGGTACCATGTTTCGCCACACCCAATAATTCATTTCCTTCACTACAGACAACACGAGTCAATTGGAAAGAGGCTTGGCAGCCATGGCTGGATTCCCAAGGGTGCAAGAGGTTATTGATTGTCATCATCAAGGCACCAGCAGGGCAGCCGGGGGCTTGTATATATCGTCAGGGTAACCACTCCATCAATGTGCCGACAGTGGGAGACCACCCACAATGGATCATTGCAGCTCTGTGCAGCCTCAGGCACTTGCAGCTGTCAAGGATGTTTAGGGGCCCAGGCACACTGGAAGGATGGCTGCTCGGTGGTGAAGATTAATGCACTGACTGCAGGTATAACCTTTCCGACTGCCTTTGGGGGTCACGTAATTGTTCTGACCAATGAGCCCTAAGTGCGGATGATCCAGGGGGTGGGGCTTTCTAGTTGAGGACCTGCTTCAAGCATGTAGCTTCTGAAAAGCTCTCTGTAATAAACTTATCTGTTTCAAGTAGTACCCTGTCCACTCCGTCAAGTCAGTACACTTGGTGATGAGGGTAAAATAGCTCCGACTCTGCACCTCAAAAAGAACAGTATACTCACCAGTCATGCCACTCTTCGGCAGAATCAATCCTTATGAAGTGACTATTGAAGACTGGAGCCAGTATGTACAGCACCTTGGTTTGTATTTTGTGGTGAATGAAATTACCGTGGAGGAGAAGCAGAAAGCAATCATTTTGAGTGTATGTGCGAGCAAGATGTACAATCTCATCTACAGTCTGACAGCCCCGAACACACCCAATTCTAACTCTTTTAATGAATTAGTAGACCTTGTGAAAACACATTTTCAGCCAAGCCATCCGTTATAATGCAGAAGTTTAAGTTTAACTCTAGAATAAGGGCCCCTGGTGAGTCCACCACAACTTATATAGTGAAGTTGAAGCAGTTGACTGAGCACTGTGACTTCGGACACACACTCAATGACACACTGAAAGACTGATTAGTGTGTGGCCTTCACAATGATGCCATTCAGCGCTGTTTACACGCAGAATTCAACATTGATTCGAAGCACGCCATGGAAATAGTTCTAGCCATGGAAAGTGCTGTGAGAGGCTTTACAGAATGTATAACATGAACCTGTTCTTCAGACAGGGCAGGAACCTACACTGGGCAGGAACCTACACTGGGCATGGCGTGAAAACCAGAGAGACAGCAGCAAATCGAGAGACAGTCTCTGCTGCTAGAAAAATGAAAAGGCCGAGTTTTAGCAGTGACTCCAAGGTTAATCTGTTATAGATGTTGGGGTAACCACGTACCGGACACCTGCAGATTCAAGCAGGCAGAATGCAATTACTGGCATAAGAAAGGTCACGTAATAAAGCAATGCCGTGCGAAATCGAAACAGCCCATAAGGCAGCAGACCAACATCATGAATAATATAACACAGCCTGAAGCTGCCGATACCGATATCTATTCCCTGTACAATGTCACAGCAGTAAAAACCGAACCTATTACCATCACAGTCCAAATGAATGGGAAGCCACTAATAAAGGAGGTCAATATGGGAGCCTCAACCACAGTGGTGGGAAAGCACACAATTAAATACCTAAATAAAGGTATCCAGCCTCTGAATCTGGACCGAACAAGGGCTTAACTGAAGACATACATTGGAGAGTTCGTACAGGTAAAGGGCATTGCCATAGTGCCTGTGTCCTATAGGCAACAGACAGCCCAGCTTCCAGTGATCATAGTGACAGGTGAAGGACCTAGTCTTCTGGGCTGAGATTGGTTACAAAAAATCAAACTCAACTGGTCTGAAATATTTCACTGGAGAACAAGAGGAGTTCCTGAGCTGCTAAGGAAATATGACAGTGTATTTTGTGATGAGTTAGGAGAATTGAAGCACCTTCACATGATGCAAGGATCCCTCAGCTCAGAGTTGGTTCTACTGGAAAATCATGAAGAGAAAAAAAAATATAGTTCCACTCTGAACAAACTCAAGAAAGAGTTGGCAGAGAAAACTCAACAATGTTCAATGTTCCAGGAAGAAGCCAAGAATAGACATACCTGATGTCTCTATTGAATTACCTAATACTGAACTGCCATTGTCTAAGGATATCCCTGATGCTGCAGGTCCTGATCATGTCGATCCAGTGGGAGAATCTCCAAGTTGTAGAGCTACACTGCTCTAACCGAGTTAGAAAACCACCTCAGAGACTTAATCTTTAATCGCATGACCTGTGTATATAGGTACATGTTGTGGATTAAAATGTTCTTGTAAATAGGAATGTAAAAAAAGCTAAAGGGGGAGGAAATGTAGTGATTGAAGGTATAACCTTTCCTACTGCCTTTGGGGGTCACGTGATTGTTCTGACCAATGAGCGTGGGTAATCCAGGGTGGTGGAGCTTTCTAGTCATGGACTTGGTTCAACCATGTAGCTTCTGAAAGAGCTCTGGAATAAAGTTATCTGTTTCAAGTAAGAAACCTGCCCAGTACATCAAGTTCATCCCAATTACCCTTTGAAAAAGTGTCTGATGACTCCAGCTTGAGCTACTAGGAGGGAACTCGAGTGCCACTATAACAGGAGACCAGGCCCATCATTGAGCAGTCCGTTATTCTGCTCGAGCTTAGGTTCAGATGCCTTGATTGATCAGGTGGACATTTCCAGTATGTGCCAGCAAGAGTACCCCTCATGTCATGGCCTGCTGTATGACCTGTCCATTCAGAGAGAGGAACCAGCGTCAGAGGAGGAACCCAAGAAGACAAACCAATCCTCTGAGGTGTCAGAGGGAGTGGAGACGGAGCCACAGCAGGAGGATGTACAGGCTGGTCTCAGGGAGGGTCTCGATGGCCGTGAGACATGGGAAGCTCTTATCACGAGGCGACTCCTATACGATGAGTCGCCACAGCTTTATCAGCATCATTGACATTGGTTTGTTCTTCAGGCTTCTCCATAACAAGAAAACCAGCTCCTCACATGGACAATATCAATCAGTTAACCACCAAGACTCACATCATCATATGGTCCATTGTTAAAATTCCTCTCCATACATTCCCACACATTGTCAATAACCAGTCAGAGAAAATGCGGAAAACAGAAATATACACAGAAAGTCATTAACATGTTCACATCTCACAAGGAGAAATACACCCGTGTGTCACTACAGTGGGGTTTTCTTGAATCTTTTCTAGTTGCTACACTGTGGTACTCCCCCCTCACTGCCAGCTGCCCGTGGAGACAGGCTGCTGACCCTTATGCCCCCTTGCCTGGGATGACTTTGGCGGCCGTCCTCTGGTTGCCGAGGCCTTGAGGGTCTGGGCATGCTGGGTGTATCGTGCACAGTGGCAGGATGTCCATCTATTGCTGCAGCACTCAGAGGCGTCTGTGCCAATGACAGAGGGGTGGAGGAGAGGCTGCCCCATCAGACGTGCCCTGGGAGGTGCCCCCTGGCATCAGATGCTGCTCACCCTCTACCATGAGGTCCATTTGGCCTTCTTTGCTTTCCTGAGAGAGGCCAGGAGCTGGATGTGGCTCCTCGTTCCTCTATCAGCCTGGTTCTGGGCCCCAGAGCTCAGAGACAAGGTGATGGAGTGAGATCGGAATGCATATGCACTATCCTATCGGTGAGCTGCTGGGTTTGGTCCTTCATGGCAGTCTGTTAATGGAGGGAGCCGTGTGTTCTGTAGAGTGGGTGACTACAGCACTGGATGGACTCCCCCAGTGTCCACACTAGAATGCGTAACCCCTCTGGTATCTCCGCACACTTCGCACTGGACGTCCAGCATTTGCCACCTAATGGAAACTCCAGAGGCTTATCATCAGACTGGGACTCAGCATCTTGGTTATCTCCAGGACTCTGGCTGCCGGAGGCTTGCTCCATCTCAGTCTCCAACAGCAGCATTTGCGACTGTGATGTGCCTTCACCAGTGCATCTATCCATTATAGCTGAGTCGTGTAACCCACCAAGGTGTGTGTATCTGTATTGGTGTTGGGTGCGGAGTTAGGATGTGATACCGCACCCTCTAAGTCTTCCTCCTCAGAGGTTAAAGTCAGACCCTTGGGGCTAGCGGTACCAACAGTCGATGTTGCACTTGTGGTGGAAACAACTAGTAGGAGATTTAGGAGCATCTTCATCATTTGAGGCGAGTTTGCTGAGACAGGCTTCCTCATTGCAGATACTGGAACCACTGCAAGATATTAACCAGTGTTTGAACCCTGGACCATTCAACATCCAGCCACACCTTCCTCCCCATCACAAACCATCAATGCTTCATCCCTAACAGCTTGCCCAACATCGTGCACCCTCCCCTCCCCAGTCCTCTTGGCATAAGTTTGTTTCAATTCTAAAATGCTCCCTTGCAACCTCACCACCCCTTGCCTTCCTCCTACCTCACCTCAACCAATGGCCCAGCTGCAATTATTGGCAGCAGACTGTGCCTCCTCCTCCTCGATGAGAATCAATGTGGCCAGGTTTAGCACATCGCTTCCAGCTCTGTTTCTCTCCCCGGGGCCAGGGACATGCATCATGCAGCCTCCCACACACAGGCCACACACAAGGCAACCCCGCCTAATGGACCCGTCTGCAGACTGGTGACACCCACAGGATTTCAGAAGCTCATTGAGGGGTTAGCGGTACTGAATCCCGGCTCACTGGGTGACACTGAGACTCTGAGCTCTGTCCGGGCTGCAATGCTCAGGCTGGGAGGGCTCCTCCTCCTGTCAGCGGGCATTAGCACTCGGTGCCCATCACTAACAGCCTGGAGGAGGGCTCAGCCCAAGTCATTGTCAAACCTTGGGGCCGTTGTTGACCTTTTGCACCCCCCCCCATTACCTGGCTCCATCCCCTTGGCCATCTGCGGAGAGACCCAGAGAGTTAACATCCTGATGCTCAACAGCTCCATAAACACTTGACATTCATCAGAGTAATGGGTCAGCTGCATTCTGCCACTATTACTTTCCTGTCAGAGGTCCTGATGGCTCCCCAGCTAGAAAAACACCTCTACAGTTTCAAAAGGAATCACTTGCCAACTGAAATAATTTGCGTAAAATCAGATTCACCAACAAAACATTCAAATATACCCAAACAATGTTTCCTGGTGCTGATGAAGAGTCATACGGACTCGAAACGGTAACTGTGTTCCTCTCCGCAGATACTGTCAGACCTGCTGAGTTTTTCCAGCTATTTTTGTTTTTATTTCCTGGTGCAGCTTTTTTTCCTTTATTCACAGGATGTGGGCTTCACTGGCTGGGTCAGCATTTATTGCCCATCCCCAATTGCCCCTTGAGAAGGTGGTGGTGAGCTGCCTTCTTGAGCCGCTGCAGTCCATGTGGTGTAGGTACACCCACAGTGCTGTTAGGGAGGGAGTTCCAGGATTTTGACCCAGTGACAGTGAAGGAACAGCGATATATTTCCAAGTCAGGATGGTGAGTGACTTGGAGGGGAACTTCCAGGTGGTGGTGTTCCCATGTGTCTTTGTCCTAGATGGTAGTGGTCGTGGGTTTGGAAGATACTGTCAAAGGAGCCTTGGTGAATTCCTGCAGTGCATCTTGTAGAAGATACACACACTGCTGCTACAGTGTGTTGGTGGTGGAGGGAGTGAATGTTTGTGGATGTGGTGCCAATCAAGTGGGGCTGCTTTGTCCTGGATGGTGTTGAGCTTCTTGAGTGTTGTGGGAGCTGCACTCATCCAGGCAAGTGGGGAGTATTCCATCACACTCCTGACTTGTGCCTTGCAGATGGTGGAGAGGCTTTGGGAGGTCAGGAGGTGAGTTACTCACCACAGGATTCCCAGCCTCTGACCTTCTCTTGTAGCCACAGTATTTATATGGCTAGTCCAGTTCAGTTTCTGGTCAATGGTAACTCCCAGGAATGTTAATAATGGGGGGGATTCAGCAATGGTAATGCCATTGAATGTCAAGGGGCGATGGTTAGATTCTCTCTTGTTGGAGATGGTCATTGCCTGACACTTGTTTGGTGTGAATGTTACTTGCCACTTGTCAGCCCAAGTCTGGATATTGTCCAGGTCTTGCTGCATTTGGACATGGACTGCTTCAGTATCTGAGGAGTTGCGAATGGTGCTGAACATTGTGCAATCATCAGTGAACATCCCCACTTCTGACCTTATGATGGAGGGAAGGTCATTGATGAAGCAGCTGAAGATGGTTGGGCCGAGGACACTACCCTGAGGAACTCCTGCAGTGATGGCCTGGAGCTGAGATGACTGATCTCCAACAACCACAACCATCTTCCTTTGTGCTGGGTATGACTCCAACCAGTGGAGAGTTTTCCCCAATTCCCATTGACTCCAGTTTTGCTAGGACTCCTTGATGCCACACTCGGTCAAATGCTGCCTTGATGTCAAGAGCAGTCACTCTCACCTCACCTCGGGAGTTCAGCTCTTTTGTCCATGTTTGAACCAAGGCTGTAATGAGGTCAGGAGCTGAGTGGCCCTGGCGGAACCCAAACTGAGTGTCAGTGAGCAGGTTATTGCTAAGCAAGTGCCGCTTGATAGCACTGTTGATGACCCCTTCCATCACTTTACTGATGATGGAGAGTAGACTGATGGGGCGGTAATTGGCCGGGTTGGATTTGTTCTGCTTTTTGTGTACCGGATATGCCTGGGTAATTTTCCACATAGCTGGGTAGATGCCAGTGTTGTAGCTGTACTGGAACAGCTTGGCTATGGGCGCGGCAAGTTCTGGAGCACAAGTCTTCAGTACTATTGCTAGAATGTTGTCAAGGCCTAGAGCCTTTGTTGTATCCAGTGCCTTCAGCCGTTTCTTGATATCACCTGGAGTAAGTCGAATTGGCTGAAGACTGGTATCTGTGATGCTGGGGACCTCCGGAGGAGACTGAGATGGATCATCCACTCGGCACTTTTGGCTGAAGATTGTTGCAAAAGTGCTGCAGGACTGTTCGAGAGTGGCCCGGACATTGGAAGCATTGCTTCAGCTTTGCAATGGTCTGCTCTGTGATGTTTCATTTGGCAGCATTGCACTCTTTATGTTCAGCAGTGTCATGAGCAGGTGGTAAGCCCTTGTAACCCAGCAGCCAGCCTCTGGTTTGAGACTGAGGGAACAGCACCATGGGGTCGAATGAAAGCACTGTGACTGCTGCTGGGATAGCAGGCACTCATTATGTACTGAGCATGGTTACATACACCTAAGGGGCATTCATGGGGAGGCAGTGGCACACTGGTATTGTCACTGGACCAGAGACCGAGAGACCCAGGGTAATGCTCTGGGGACCGGGTTTAAATCCTGCCATAGCAGATGGTGGAATTTGAATTCAATAAAAATCTGGAATTAAAAGTCTAATGATGACCATGAAACCATTGTTGTTTGTTGTAAAAACTCATCTGGCCTGCATTAGGGAAGGAAATCTGCCGTCCTTAACTGGTCTGGCCTTCATGTGACTCCACAGCAATGTACTTGATTCTTAAATGGCCTAGCAAGCCCCTCAGTTGTATCAAACTGCTGTAAAGAGGAATGAAACTGGAAGACCACCCAGCGTCAACCTCGCCACTGGAAACAAAGTCACATGGCATCAGGTCAAACATGGGCAAGGAAACCCCCTGCTGATTACCACGTACCCCCCTCCCTCAGCTGATGAATCAGTGCCCCTCCATGTTGAACACCATTTGGAGGAAGCACTGAGGGTGACAAGGGTGCAGAATGTACTCTGGGTGGGGGACTTCAATGTCCATCACCAAGAGTGGCTCAGTAACACCACTACTGACCGAGCTGGCCGAGTCCTAAAGGACATAGCTGCTAGACTGGGTCTGCAGCAGGTGGTGAGGGAACAAACAAGAGGGAAAAACATACTTGACCTCATCCTCACCAACCCGCCTGTCACAGATGCATCTGGCCATGACAGTATCGGTAGGGGTGACCACTGCACAGTCCTTGTGGAGTGAAGTCCCGCCTTCACATTGAGGATACCCTCCATCGTGTTGTGTGGCACTACCACTGTGCTAAATGGGATAGCTTTCAAACAGATCCAGTAACTCAAAACTGGGCATCCATGAGGCGCTGTGGGCCATCAGCAGCAGCAGAATTGTACTCGAACACAATCTGTAACCTCATGACCCAGCATATCCCCCACTCTACCAATACCATCAAGCCAGAGGATCGACCCTAGTTCAATGAAGAGTGTAGGAGGGCATGCCAGGAGCAGCACCAGGTGTACCTAAAAATGAGGCATCAACCTGGTGAAGCTACAACACAGGACTACCAGCATACCAAACAGCATAAGCAGCAAGTGATAGACAGAGCTAAGCGATCCCACAACCAACGGATCAGATCTAAGCTCTGCAGTCCTGCCACATCCAGTCGTGAGTGGTGGTGGACAATTAAACAATTCACAGAATGGCTGCAGGGCATTCTGAAGAGGGAGGGTAAACAGCCAGAGGTCATGGTCCATGTTGGGACCAATGGCACAGGAGGAAAGAGAAATGAGGTCCTGCAAGCAGACTTCAGGGAGTCCGGTAGGAGATTGAAAAGCAGGACTTCAAAGGTAGTAATCTCCCGATTACTCCCAGTGCCACACAGTAGCGAGTATAGGAACAGAAGTATAGAGCAGATTAATGTGTACCTGGAGAGATGGTGCAGGACAGAGGGCTTTAGAATCCTGGGGCATTGGAACTGTTTCTGGGGGAGGTGGACCTGTAAAAGTCGGACGGGTTACATCTGAACAGGAACGGGACCAACATCCTCGCGGGGAAGTTTGCTAATGCTGTTGAGACAGATTTAAACTAAATTGGCAGGGGGATGGGATCCTGAAAAGTAGTTTAGAGGGGAGAGAAGCTGAGATGGAATTAGAAGTTAAAATGCTAGTAAGTGAGTCTGGAAGGCAGGGGAAATAGGCTGGATAAGAAAGAAGTGAGTTTAGCAAGGCTAAATGGAATATATTTTAATGCAAAGAGCCTGAGGAATAAGACAGACGAGCTGAGGGCACAGATAGGCACATGGGAGCATGATAGCATAGCTATGATCGAGACTTGGCCAAAAGGGAAGGATTGGCAGCTCAACATTCCTGGTTATAGGGTATTCAGACGAGATAGAGAGGAGGGTAGAAGAGGATGGGAGGGTCACAATATTGATCAAGGAATCGATTCTAGCAGTGAGGAGGGATGGTATCCTGGAAGGATCATCAAATGAGGCCATATGGGCAGAAGTAAAAAACACAAAAGGGATAAACACGCTTTTGGGTGTTTACTATAGGTAAGAATAATAAGGCAGTAATGGGCGGGGAGGGAGGCTAAAGAGACGGAGCAGTTACAAGAACAAGTTCCTGGTATTTTTCCATTGTGTGTGGTGACCAGAGCAATGGCTAAACAAAGTCCATCACCAGAGGTCACAGTAATACCACGAGCAGATGTTAGAGTAGCAGAAACTTTCTTTAAGGGTGAGGATAATTCAAAGGAAGTGTTCGGCAGGTCTTCATTAATCGAGGCTCAGAAAGCAGATCCAGAGTTAAACAAGTTGGCACAGTCAGCTCACACTGAAGCTGAGGCTGAAGGAGTTCCGGAGTGCAGTTACATTAAAAACAGAGTTCTGGTGAGGAAGTGGAGACACCCTCACAGACCTGTGGATGAGGAATGGACAGTTATTCATCAGATAGTGGCACCGCCCAAATATCGTAAGGAGATATTGTGAGTAGCACATGAAATCCCTATGGCAGGACATGTAGGAATACAGAAAACATGTAGGAATATGGAAAACCCAAGCACCAATAAACAGGCATTTTACCTGGCCAAGACCTCATAAGGACGTAGTTTTGAAGCAATATCATATCAATATCAGAGAAGATGATGGGAAAGACCAAGTGTGCCAGGTGGTAGGAGTAATGGAGGGTGACAGAGACAGTGAGAGTAAGGTAGAAGGAGAAGTAGACAGTGCACAAAGCGAACCTCCTACAATTTGACAAGACAATACTGGGACAGTTAGACACTGTGCTCTCATATTTAGAGGAAGGACCAAGGGAAGATCTAATAAGTTACTTAGGATGTATGAGGGAATTTGTAGGGATACACCTGGATGTACTACATTAGCTAAACATGATGTGGATGTAGGAGACTCAGTGTCAATAAAACAACATCCTTATCAGCTGAGCCCCAAGGAACATGCTCAGGTAGAAACAGAGGTCCAATATATGCTGGAAAATCAATTGATTGAGCCCAGCAAAAGCAGCTGGAGTTCACTGGTAGTGTTGGTTCCTAAGCCAGATGGGTCAACTAAATTTTATATAGACTACTGGAAAACGAATATAGTAACAAGGACAGAATCGTACCCAATTGCTCGGTTAGAGGATTGCATCAATAGGGTTGGCAATGCCTCATTTCTTTCTAAAATCGATCTATTGAAGGGGTACTGGTAAGTGCCATTAACATCAAGGGCTAGAGAAATATCGGCCTCTGTTACACCCAGCGGATTGTATCAATGTTGAGTCATGCCATTTGGGTTTAAAAACGCCTTAGCTACATTCCAGAGACTTATGAATCAAGTTGTAGCTGAAGTGCATAACTGTGTGGTTTATTTAGATGATGTTGTAATATATAGTAATACATGGGAAGAACATGTAAAGCAATTAGAGGACCTGTTTAAGCAATTGCAGTTGGCTGGCTTAGTCATAAATCTGGCCAAAGGTGAATTTGCAAAAGCAAAGGTAACCAAGGGCAAGTGTTGCCAAGAACAGCAAAAGTGAAAGCTCTAATAGAATTCCCCATTCCTAAAACTAAATGAGAGATCATGGGGTTTTTGGGAATGTGTGGGTTTTATAGGAAGTTTGTGCCTAACTTCAGCACAATAGCTGTACCTCTCACCAATTTGTTAAGAAAACAGGCAAAAGTGGTATGGTCGGCAGAATGCCAAGCAGCCTTTGAAAAGCTGAAGGCAATCTTGGACGCCCCTGACTTTACCAAATCTTTTAAAATAGCAATTGATACTAGTGATTTGGGGGTAGGTGCAGTCCAATTACAAGATGATCAATTAGGGATATAGAAGCTGGTGGAGTGCTTTTCCAAGAAACTAAATCAATATCAGATGAAGTACTCTACCGTAGAAAAATAAACTCTAGCATTGTTGTTGTCTCTTCAACACTTTGAGGTTTATGTCCGACATGATAACAAAGAAGCACTGATCTACACTGACCATAATCCATTGGTGTTCATTGAAAAGTTTAAAACTCGAAATGCGAAACTGTTTAGATGGAGTCTATTGTTTCAACCATTCAATGTAAAGATTGTTCACATTGCCAGCAAAGATAATGTGATCACGGATACATTGTCCTGGGTGCAAAATACTAAAATAAGTTAAAGGGGTAAGAGATGTTGAAGATTGTATAAGATTGTATAAGGGGAGGAAGGAAGAATGGAAATAAATCTCGTGTTTTGCTGTCCATATGTCACAAACCATGTGATGAAACACATTTTTGAAATTGCGTTTTAAAGGGTTTTAAGGGTGGAGGCATGTAAGGAAAATATATTTTATTTCTGTTGGACTGTGGATTAAATTTACAATGGCTGCAGTTTGAAGGACACATCTACTGGAACAGTGTGAGGAATATATACAATGTTGCTGTGCTGGAACAGAGTGTGCCATGAAAGACAGGATGGTGCCAAGGAGGAGTTTGGTCTAATGGAGAACTGCCTGGCAACAACATTTTAATTGGCTCCTGATCAGGTGACCAGGGTTTGGGTAAGAGCAATGCAGCAGAATAGCTCCTAGCCTGAAAGGGAAAAGACAAAAAACCCTCTTTCTCCTGTGTGCGTAAGATCCCAATAATTCCACAATAATAGCTAGCTGGCTTTTCCTCCTCATACCTCTATAACCTGCTCTCTCTCTGAAAACTCCTGTCAAGAGGCAAAGGGGAAAATCACTGTTAGAGACATTGAAAGGCAAGTGCTCAGCCAGTGAGCTACAGACTGAAAGTGCTGGAAGACCCACCTCGTGTCATCAACACAGAACTGAAAGGAATTTGGAAAACATCGATCAAAATCAACCTATCGGATCCTGTAATCCGGAATTGGTGCTATTGAACTGTTTTATCCCACCCTTAAAATCCATGTTTTTGTGTGTCTTGTATGTGTGTGTATAGGGATTTAAGCAGGGGTAGGGTTTAGGTTATAGAGTTAAAAATTAGCAGCTCATATTTCTTTCATTTGCCACTGGTTAACAACAGTTTGTTCAATAAACAGTTATTTACTTATTAAGTTTACAAACCTGGTGCTCGTATTCTGTTAACCTAAATTAAACAGTTCGGTGGGTTGATCAAATTTTTTTCATTTGTCACGGCTCGGAGAGCAGTGGGGCTGGACATTACAGCGCACTATCTCCAGTGAGTTGTGACAATGTGTTGGAGTTATACACTACAATGCCCTAAAATGAAGAATGTTTTAAGGGTAAATAAAACATTGAAAAATTAAATCTGGAAAACTGTGAATTAACTTCCCATCCTCAGGTGACCCAAAGAACACAAAACTCATAATTTTTAGTAATGTTTCACACGCTAATCTTTCTGTTGGGTATTCTGGTGCAGCTAATGTTGCCTTTTAACTTGAGATGCTAAGAAAATAAAAGGGGTTGTTAAATTACTTTGGCTGGTGAAACACTGTCTCTTGTGGAGGCAGTGGATATGGGATTCTATTTATCAAACATTTTTAATGAGATTTTGTACAATGGGTGTACTGAAGATATTGAATGCTATGCAGATAATTGTTCATTGTGGGATAATATACACTGTCTGAGGAGTGTAAGTGAGGAGAAGGTTATGGGTTGACCTTGCTGATTCAAAACAATGCTGTAGAAAAATAAATTTTCTAAATTAAGTGGGTGGATGCAAGTCATCAATAGTCTGATTTTACATCCATTCCCTTTTGGATAACAAATAAATTGTTAGGCATCCTAGAAGAAGGGTGTTTTGCAAATTATAATGCTTTGAGAGAATATGGAGGTCTTTGATTTAATCTGTTTTGAAATTTTGGTTTGCTATTAATTCTAATTTTGATTTATAGAGAGAGAAGAGAACCTGTTGAGGCGAAGGAACTGAGAGAATGGGATGGAGTCCTTACAGGAAGCGGGGTGTGAGGAGCTGTAGTCGAGGTAGCTGTGGGAGTTCATAGGCTTGTAATGAATATTGGTGGACAGTCTATCACCAGAAATTGAGACAGAGAGGTCAAGGAAGGGAAGGGAAGTGTCAGAGATGGACCATGTGAAGGTGAGTGTGGGATGGAAATCGGAAGCAAAAGTGATAAATCTTTCCAGGTCCAAACAAGAGCACGAAGCAGCACCGAAACAGTCATCGATGTACCGGAGAAAGAGTTGTGGGAGGGGGCTGGAGTAGGACTGGAACAAGGAATGTTCCACATACCCAATAAAGAGACAGGCATAACTGGGGCCCATGCGGGTACCCATAGCCACACCTTTTATTTGGAGGAAGTGAGAGGAGTTAAAGGAGAAATTGTTCAGTGTGAGAACAAGTTCAGCCAGACGGAGGAGAGTAGTGGTGGATGGGGATTGTTCGGGCCTCTGTTCAAGGAAGAAGCGGAGAGCCATCAGACCATCCCGGTGGGGGATGGAGGTGTAGAGGGATTGGACGTCCATGGTGAAGAGGAGGCGGTTGGGGCCAGGGAATTGGAAATTGTTGATATGATGTAGCGTGTCAGAGGAATCACGGATGTAGGTGGGAAGGGACTGGACAAGGGGAGAGAGAATGGAGTCAAGATAACGAGAAATGAGTTCCATGGGGCAGGAACAGGCTGACACAATCGGTCTGCTGGGACAGTCCTGTTTGTGGATTTTGGGTAGGAGGTAGAAGCGGGCCGTCCGAGGTTGGGAGACTATGAGGTTGGAAGCTGTGGAAGGAAGATCTCCAGAAGAGATGAGGTCAGTGACAGTCCTGGAAACCATGGCTTGATGTTCAGTGGTGGGGTCATGGTCCAGGGGGAGGTAGGAGGAAGTGTCAGAGAGTTGGTGCTCAGCCTCTGCGAGGTAGAGGTCAATGCGCCAGACAACAACAGCACCACCCTTGTTAGCGGGTTTGATGACAATGTCAGGGTTGGACCTGAGAGAACGGAGTGCAGTAAGTTCAGAGAGAGACAGGTTAGAGTGGGTGAGAGGAGCAGAGAAATTGAGACAGTCAAGTTAGCAAAAGATCAAGAGCAGGTAGGAATCCAGAGGGAGGGGTCCAGGTGGAGGGAGAATATTGGAGGTGGGTAAAAGGATCCGTTGAACGGGGAGAGGACTCCTGCCCAAAGAAGTGAGCACGGAGACGAAGACGGTGGAAGAAGAGTTCAGCATCGTGCCGAGCGTGAAATTCATTGAGATGAGGGCGTAAGGGTATGAAACTGAGTCCTTTGCTGAGCACTGAACGTTCAGCATCAGAGAGGGGAAGGTCAGGGGGTATGGTGAATACACAGCCGGGGCTGGGTTTGGAAGACGGGGTGGGGATGGAGGGACAAGCAGGGGTGGAGGGTCCTGGATGGGTGTTGGTGTCGATGAATTGTTGGAGCTTGCGTTCCTTAGCACTTGAGAGAAAGAGGAAAAGTTTCTTGTTAAGGCAACCTTTGTAACTGGAAAGTTGTTGATGTATATAATGTTGATGGAGGTGGGGACAGGGGGGTTGCTTCCTGTTGCTGAGCAGGTGTCCAGCTGTGTGTGTGTTGAAACAAGCCTGTTAGCCAGGGAGTGATGTCCAAAGGAGCAGCTCTGATGTCAAATCAGTGCTGCACATGGACTGGCGCCACAACCTGCCTACTCTGCACTTGCCTGGCGCACATGTGACACCCTCACCAAATGGCGTTCACTGCAGGCAACATCAGTTTGTGGATGCAATGCAAACACCATTCTGCTTCTAAAGCAGCATGCACAGTGTCATAGGGACAGTAAATAGAGTGAAGTGAGCAGACAGTGAATGGCTCTCAGAGAAGTGATTGGAGTTACAGGACACACAGTACTCACTTTCAATAAGGACAGGAACCAGAACATATGCAGCACATGGTACATATTGAGATCAGCATGTGTTATTATGTTTGTAATGTACAGCACCCTGTACCTGGGGCTTGGGTTCACTCCATAGTGAATTAATTGCCTCTATTGGTGAAATGGATATTTCCCTGATGTACCCAGAATCCACTGCCAGCTTCATGTGTACCATGACATTAGCCCAATACACTGAGCAACTTCCTAAATATGGATGAAAGCAGCTGTTTTCTTTTTGAAAGCAACACCTGTCGACCGTATCAAGCTTCAGGGTTAAAGGGCTATTCTTGGAGGGGTAGCTGAATGAGATCAAATGTTCCAGTGCCAAATTAAGCCAGTGAGATGCCTGAGGATTCATGTCTGCTGTGTCACAGGCTGACATGTAGTTGCTGCTGGTACATCACACCCCAATTAAATGAGTAACGCAATATCCAAAATAGTCCCTGCACTGGTCAAAATCCAACCTTCAGAAGTGTTGGTCGAACATGTCAATCCAGAAATATATTTGGCTGCTTCGAGGGGTTTGTGAGGATCGAGCTGCCCATAAAATTTCTCTCTGCCTATTTGTTAAACTGGTTAACTGGGACCTAAAATTCATGGGTTATGCCAGGATCATGCCCACCAGTGCCCGACAACCCTGACCCCAGTGGAATTGGTGTGGGTTAGGAGGATGGCACCTCACTTCCATTATTACGGGCATTTCTTGGGCATCCACCTTCCTTCTTAGCTTCTGCTGCTTGACAACTGATGAAAGGGTGATTGGGAAGACTGCCCAACTAATTCTGAGATTTGCCCCATTGATGCCCTTTGTCAAGGGGCTGACAGTAACATTTATATTTTCATTGCCCATGTTCAGGGGTCAAGCCTAGCACCTCTGGCTTGGAACTGCCCCCATTCAGTAAGGCCCACTGGAATCTGGTAAGCCTCATCTGACTCAACACACCTGCCTCCAGGCTTGGGACAGGCTCCCCTGTAGGCCAGGGAAGTGGGCATCTTGGCCTATGGAATCTCCCACCAATGGGCACACCTCCTACCCATCGATGGCTTTGCCCTTTCCAAGGCCGGGTAGGGTATTCTGACTGAGTTTGGCAGCCAGAGGCCTGGTCCCCGGCCTATTTCTGAATCAAACGCCTGCTGGAGTGAAGGAGCAAGTCTGGCATAATGGCTGAGGGAGTTCAGGCTGCCCCTATCTTTGGGTATCAAGAGAGGCCTGAATTTCCTCTAAGCATCAATGGCAGCTTAGTGGGACCTCCACTTTCCCTTGCCCATTTCCCAGGTTGGGATTACTATATATTGAGGATGGGTCAGGGTCATTAACAGCCTGGTGGAGTGGACGAGGGGGAGGGAGGGCTGTTGAGGGATTACTGACTTGCCTCTCTGAGACGCTCGTGATTGGCTAAAGACTTCAAATTTTGAAAAAAGTTGTCCATTTTTTGAAATTCATGCCATATATAATGTGATCGATTGCACTCGGCAAGCTAGCCAGTCAAATTTTAACCCCTGACACAAATGTTGTTATGGGACAAATCTGGCTTCAACCATCACCTTCGACAGCACCTTCCAAACCCACGACCACTACCATCTAGAAGGACAAGGGCAGCAGATAGATGGGAACACCATCACCTGGAAGTTCCCCTCCAAGCCACACACCTTCCTGACTTGGAAATATATCGGCCGTTCCTTCACTGTCACTGGGTCAAAATCCTGGAACTCCCTCCCTAACGGCACTGTGGGTGTACCTACACCACATGGACTGCAGCGGTTCAAGAAGGCAGCTCACCACCACCTTCTCAAGGGGCAATTAGGGATGGGCAATAAATGCAGGTCTAGCCAACGAAGCCCACGTCCCGTGAATGAATAAATAAAAAACATTGGAAGTGGGGGGCAAGTGGAAAGCTGACAGAATTATAAGAGATATGACAGTGAATCCTTATGCCGGGCATCCTATTAGCTTAAAGCCATAAAATGGAGCAATCACATTTAGTATCAAGATAGACTTCTATTCACCTCTTTACAATATTACCCTAGACTTAGGACAATCGGCATTAACAACATTTCTTTCCCCTGAATACTCTGCTGGTGACTCTTCCATTTGATTGAAAGAGAACATAACATGACATTTTCCTTAGTGCGTTTGTTGGTGGGCCTGGAGTATAATATTGAAGTTTGCTGGTAATACAACATCGTTTAAATAGTGAGTAGGATAGAAGCAGACTTCAGGAGGATATAGACAGGTTGGTGAACTGCGCAGACACACGGCAGATACAGGTACAGAAAACGCAGGGTGGAGCTTAAGAGAGCAATTAGGAGAGTAAAGAGGGGATATGAGAAAGCTCTGGCTGGTATAAGTAGGGAAAATCCTAAGATATTCTATAAGTATATCCATGGGAAGAGGATAACCAGGGAAAGAGCAGGGCCCATTAGGGACCAAGGGGGCAATCTATGGGTGGAGCCAGAGGACATCGGTAGAGTGTTGAATGAATACATCACATCCGTCTTCACCCAAGAGAATGAGGATGAAGGTATCGAACTCGGGCAGACAGGCTGTGAGGTTCTTAAGCAAATTGATATAGGGAGTGACAAGGTATTGGAGGTGTTGGCAGGCTTAAAAGTGGACAAATCTCCAGGTCCGGATGATGTGTGTCCCAGACTGCTGAGGGAGGCAAGGGAGGAGATCGCAGGGGCTCTGACCCAAATTTTTAATTCCTCTCTGGCCACGGGGGAGGTGCCAGAGGACTAGAGAACAGCTAATGTGGTTCCACTATTTAAGAAGGGTTGTAGCGATAAGCCAGGGAACTACAGGCCAGTGAGTCTCACGTCAGTGGTAGGGAAACTATTGGAGAAAGTTCTGAAGGAGAGTATCTATCTCGACTTGGAGAGGCAAGGTTTGATCAGGGATAGTCAGCATGGCTTTGTCAGAGGGAGGTCATGCCTAACAAATTTGATTGAATTTTTTGAGGAGGTGACCAGGTGTGTAGATGAGAGTAGTGCAGTTGATGTAGTTTATATGGATTTCAGCAAAGCCTTTGACAAGGTCCCACATGGGAGACTTATAAAGAAGGCAAATGCACATGGGATACAGGGTAATTTAATAAGGTGGATTCAAAATTGGCTTAGTTGTAGGAGGCAGAGGGTGATGACAGAGGGATGCTTTAGTGACTGGAAGCCAGTGTCCAGTGGCGTACCACAGGGATCTGTGCTCGGTCCCCTATTATTCATCATTTATATAAACGACATAGATGACTATGTGGGGGGTAGGATTAGTAAGTTTGCGGGTGACACAAAGATTGGCTGGGTGGTTAATAGTGAGGTTCAGTGTCTTGGGCTGCAGGAAGATATAGACGTGATGGTCAAATGGGCAGACAAGTGGCAGATGGAATTTAACCCTGAAAAGTGTGAGGTGATACACTTTGGAAGGAGTAATTTGACAAGGAAGTATTCAATGAACGGCATGGCACTAGGAAGTTCTGAGGAACAAAGGGACCTTGGTGTGTGTGTCCATAGATCTCTGAAGGCAGAGGGGCAAGTTAGTGGGGTGGTGAAAAAGGCATATGGGACACTTGCCTTTATCAATCGAGGCATAGATTACAAAAGTAGGGAGGTCATGTTGGAGTTGTATAGAACCTTGGTTAGGCCACAGCTAGAGTAATGTGTGCAGTTCTGGTCACCACATTATCGGAAAGATGTGATTGCACTGGAGAGGGTGCAGAGGAGATTCACCAGGATGTTGCCTGGGATGAAACATTTAAGTTATGAAGAGAGGTTAGATAGACTTGGGTTGTTTTTGTTGGAGCAGAGAAGACTGAGGGGTGACCTGATCGAGGTGTACAAGATTATGAGGGGCATGGACAGGGTGGATAGGGAGCAGCTGTTCCCCTTAGTTGAAGGGTCAGTCACGAGGGGACACAAGTTCAAGGTGAGGGGCAGGAGGTTTAGGGGGAATGTGAGGAAAAACTTTTTTACCCAGAGGGTGGTGACGGTCTGGAATGCGCTGCCTGGGAGGGTGGTGGAGGCAGGTTGCCTCACATCCTTTAAAAAGTACCTGGATGAGCACTTGGCACGTCATAACATTCAAGGCTATGGGCCAAGTGCTGGTAAATGGGATTAGGTAGGTCAGTCAGGTGTTTCTCACGTGTTGGTGCAGACTCGATGGGCTGAAGGGCCTCTTCTGCACTGTGCGATTCTGTGATTCTGTGATTGATCTGAATTAGTGTGGATAGGTTTGAAGTGATGTGCTTTGGGAGGAACAACATGGAGAGGCAGAAGAATGGAAATGGTTCTATTTTGAGGGGGGTGCAATAGCCGGTGAGGCCTGAGGGTATGGTTTCACAAAGCTTTGGAGGTGATAGGGAATGTCCATGAGGTTGTTGAGAAAGTGTATGGGATACTTGGCTTTAGAAATCAGGGCATTGAATACAAAAGCATGGAAGCCATGCTAAACCTTTCCAAATCTCTCGTTCGACCTCAGCAAGATTATTGTGTACAATTCTGGGCACCACGCTTTAGGGAGCTGTCCAGATCTTGAGGAGGGTACAGGGAAGGTTTACCAGGAAGATCGCAGAGCTGAAGGACTTCAGTTATGTGGAGAGATTGGAGCAGCTCGGATTGCTCTCCTTGGAAGTGGGAAGAGCAAAGGGAGCCCTAATAGTGGTATTCAACATTTCTGAGGGGTTTTGATAAAGTGAGTGAGGAGAAACTATTTCTTCTGGCAAGTGGGTGTGCAGCTAGAGGCTGTAAGTTTAAAATAGTCCATCAAATCTGGAATACATTATCTGGAAGGTGGGATCTGATTCCCTAAGAACCTTCAAAAAGCAATTGGGCACGTGTTTGAAGAGGAGGAATTTGCAGGGTTATGTGGAAAAAGGTGGGTTGTGGAAATAAATTGGAAAGCTCGCTCAAAGAGCTGGCGCAAGCACAATGGGCCAAATGGCCTCCCTCTGTGCTGGAAGATTCAATTCTATTCTATGAAGGAGGCCAGGAAAGAAGCCACAACACAACAATGGCATGATCAGCAATGGGAGCATTACTTATGGTGAGAGTTGTCAGATTTTTGACCTTGGAAAATGGAGTCAAGCCTGGGGAAATCTTCGTCAGATGCTGCACATTACCAGAGCCTTTGAGAGGGTACATCTGTCCAAGCTCAGCTATAGCTTGCGCTATATCGGCTGGACTGGTATCTTTGCACATCTTGCCACAGTGGGATTAGAGCTCCCAACCTTTGCACTTTTATCCAAGTGACATAACAACAACGCTATAGCACCTCCATGTAAAACAAAAACCGAGCTATTCTTTCCTGTCAGTTGGTTGTTTGATCTGCCCTATCCACTTCTGCTTTTTAGCCATCAGGACTTATAAGCCAGGCTGTGAGCCAATGGCGATGAGTAGACATTCGGATGGGATGTGGCAGCTAATGCCAGCTCTTGGCAACAAGTCTCTGCTTGAGATCCTTCCAATTTCTTGTGTTGCAAACTTTGGTCTTGGCGTGTCTTTCCAAGATACCAGTGAAGTCCGGCATGCTAAGTGGTGCCTTCATAACATTGGAATTAAACATAAGGATTGTTATTTAAGCTTGTCCTGAGCTTACATTAGGTGCAGTGATCAAAGGGATGACTGAGGAGAAACATTTTGCTACCTGTCGGATCTTAGCAGAATGTCAGGTAGAAATACTCAAATGAGGCATCAATGATGTGGTGAGGTCATTCATATTTCTCATCATGAAAACCTCAGGAGTCCTAATAAAAATATCCTGCATTTATATAGTGCTTTTCACAACACAACGGGTGTCTCAAGGCGCCGTGCAGCCAATGAAGCACTTCTTGTGTAGCCACTGTTGTAGGAAATGCGGCAGCCATTTTGCACACAGCAAGCTCCCACAAACAGCAAAGGGATAATGATCAGGTAACTTGTTTTTGTGCTGTTCTTGTGGGGTGATGTTGAATGGGACGGGGAAAGGGTGCACAGTTCTCCCCCCTCCCCGCTCTGAGACCCTGGGTGACTGAAAATGGCACTAGCCATGGAAGACAAGGCCTCAATGCCTCTACTCCACCAGCCCTGCCATTGCCAAGCTTGGGCCAAAATAATGCCATTTTGTACGTGGAATTGGGTTCATGTTGGCAAGAAAGATTAAAATAAGTCTAATCGTCGACACAACCCATTCCCCTATAGCTCCCAGTGTTTAATTAATTTAGATACACAGACTCAGAGAGCCATACAGCACAGGGGGTCATTCCCTCCACCCGCCCCCACCACTCTTTCCTCATCACTTTGCAAGTATGTGTCCAATTCTCTTCTGAAAGTTGGTAGGGAATCTCACATTCCAAATCGCTGCTTGAGAGAAAAATCTCTCCTCACCTCCGCTCTGATATTTTGCCACTTACCTTCTGTCTGTGTTCTCTGGTTACTGGCCCTTGTGCCTGGGGTAATAATTTCACCTCATTAAGATTTATAACTTGTAAGATGTTGATGTATTATTCTTCAGGCTGAGCTCATATCAAAAGAAACCTTAAAATTAACATTTTAATAATTTAATCCCATTCATATTTCAAGAAAGTCTAATCCCCCAGGGGACAGCCCGATCTCATGAATCAAACACTTATACACACACATGGAAAGGGGTAAGAAAACAAAGAGCAAAAGTGGTGTTTCTCAACAAATATTAAACTCAGGACCGGATTTCATTGAGGCCTAGTGGGCAGGATCTTGTGCTGTGTCTGGTGGTGTGCCTGGAGGCGGGAAGGGTATGTAACTAGGTGAATGGTGGTGTACTGGAACCTGCTATCTTCCCGGCTCCGCCAGAATTAAGTTCTGGGTGGGAATGCCCATGGTCGACCTTCCCAGCTCGTCGCCAATTGAGGCCCTTAAGAGGCAACATTCAACCTGCAAAACCTCCCACATCCCTCGCCTGTGGCCTGGGTCATTCTGTGATCCTGGGACCCCGATGTCTGTCCCTCCAGCAGCCACTACCTCCCCAGTGGTGCACCACGAGCTGCCGGTCCCTGATTGGCCAGCAGCTCTCGCTGGGTAAGACTTTCCCCTCCCCCGTGGGCCTTGATTCCAACCCTCCGCTGGCCTGGCCGCTGCCTGATTGGCTTGTGGTTCGGTGAGCATTAACGGAGCAGAGGCAGTGCGATCGCTCACTGGCCCTCCAGCCGGCAGGCAAGACCCCCGATGCCTCAACCAGATTCCGCCCCTACAAATATGCAATCATTCAGTAAGCATCATAGCACACACTGAAACACCGGCATGTGCACTTACGCAGAGTCGATCTCCTCAGCTCTGGGCTATTCTGACCCACTACTTTATGTCTACATCTTGCCAAATGGCCCAAAGCGGATCACACTCTAGTACATTTGGAAGTAGCTGATAAAACAACGAGGAGCATAGTTTTCAGGAGAATGTAGACAGGCTGGTAAAGTGGACAGGTACGTGGCAGGTGAAATTTAACCCAGGGCAGGGTGGAATGGTACAGTTTGGTAGGAAGAGTGAGAAGAGGCAGTAGGAACTAAATGGGGGTGGTAGCAATAGAGAGACCTCGACTTGTATGTGGACAAGTTCAGAAGGTGGCTGGACAAGTTGGGAAGCCTGTTTAAAAAAGCGTACGGGATCCTTGGCTTTATTAATAGAGGAATAGATTACAAAAGCAAGGAAGTTATGCTAGACCTTTATAAACACTGGCTAGGTATCAGCTGGAGTACAGTGCTCAATTCTGAGCTCACTTTAGGAAGGATGTGAAGAACATAGCGAGACTGCAGAAGAGATTTGATAGAATGGTACCAGTGACGTGGGACTCCAGTTACACAGGAAAACTGGAGAAGCAGGGATATTCTCCTTAGAATACAGAAGGTTAAGAGGAGATTTGATAGAGGTGTTCAAAATCATGAATGGCTTTGATACAGTATATTAGGAGAAACGGTTTTCAATAGCAGAAGGACCGATAGTCAGATGACACAGATTTAACATGACTGGCAAGAGAATCAGAGGTGAGATGAGGGAACATTTCTTCACCCAGTGAATTGTGATCGAGAATGCACTGCCTGAAAGGCCGATGGAAGCAGTTTCAATAACAACTTCCAAAGGAGAATTGGATAAATACTTGAAGGGAAAGAAACTATAGGGAAAGAGCAGAGAGTGGGATTAATTGGATAACTCTACCAAAGGGGCAGCACAGGCACAATGGGCTGAATGGTCTCCTCCTTGCTGTAAGAGTCTACAATTCTATGGAAATGACTGATCATTGCGATTGGGCAGGTTTTGCTCTGGGCACTGAGATTGGGTAGTTAGGGTATGGATGGCAATTTTAACATCACCTTCAATACAGAGTGAGGAATTGGATTTAAATTCTCAGGTTGTGAGCATCACCGACAAGACTGGCATTTAGTTCCTGTCCTCACTGCTGGGATTAAGTATGGCTGAGTGGCTTACCAGGCGATAGCTCAACTCCACCTACCTGCAGTCTCATCCTCAGTCCCTCCTGCCTCCAGATAGGCATTCCATTGCCTCTTGAACCGATTGACACTCACTGCTTCAAGGTCCTTCCCTGCTAATTTATTCCACTACTCCCTGACCCTATGGTGTCTGACTGCCCTCCTCGTTCTTGCTGTTCCCTTCACCACAGTGAACAACCTGCCTGGACCTTGAAGAGCCCTCAGAGGCTCCTCCTGGGCTCCATTGGTCAGGGAGGAGGTAACAGGGTGCCTGGTCTCCTGTGCTGACTTATGCGTCTGCCTGAGAGACAGGGTGAACCAAATTGAAGCTCAAAATCCCCCATCGCCTGCCACTTGGAGCTGTTCGGCCAAGAGTTGAATCACCAGTGACTGTTTCTTTCTGCTCATGTCAAGTTATTTATTAACTGCATGTGGGACAGAGTTTGATGGAGGGGATTTTACTTGCCGTTTGTAGGAAGCCTGGTTTGAAGTGAAACATTTCCTCACAAGCGAGTGCCTGTTTCGGAGATGGAGCCCCTGTGAGTTTATGGTCGTTGAGGTGTCAGTGTTCATTTCCCTCAGTCTGTCAAAAAGCTCATTTCAAGGTAGCTGCTTGTTTAAAGTAACGTTTCCAACTCTCCCCTTCGACTGGGGGTGTTTTGGGGGGAGTGCAGAGGAGAAGGATCGTAAACATTTGTATGACACCCTGGTGACCCAGGCTGGCACAGCGCAGCTGGCACAGCGCAGCTGGCACAGTTTCTGATGAATGTGGAGGAATGAGCTCGAGGCCACAAATAGTCGAGAATTGGAGATCTCGGAGGGTTTACTCTCCTGCTGAACAGAGCGGAGAAGCAGCTGTCTTGGCTATTTATTGTGTCAGTCTCGGGTCACTGCTGCCCTCTGTTGCTTTCCATATGTAACACTGTACAGAGGGCACCCGGCCTCTATACACTTGCATCTGTTCTGCCCAGGATAAATTATCAGCTGGGTGAAGAGGAGAGAGCAGAATTGGATGGTACTTTATGCCCCTCTCCCTCCCCACCAGCCCGCCCAGGACATGTCCCGGTGGTTACTTCCTCAGGCATGTTTGGAAGAGTGATGTGCATTGCAAGTCATTGAGGGAGTGGGCAGGCTAAGTAAGAAAAATGGAACAAATAAGTGACCAAAATGAATTGCTAAATCTGAAGCTTTTATTTCTTTTATTAAATACAAAATGGAACAATGGGAGAGGAGATTATGTGTATGTATACAACTCCGGCATCCACATACCTCAATATACAGCTAGAAAATACAATGAGCTTCTTACCTGCATCTTGACCACCTTCCCCCAACTCAACAGGGTGTGGAGGGATTCCGGCTGATTCCAGCCAAGGTGGGCAGGAGGTGCCAACAGTTTGAATGGGTCCTGTATCTGGACCTAACCATCTGGAAGAATGGGACAACCAGAATAACCTCTTCTCCCTCCCCACTTCTCATTGTGTCCCCTGTCTCTATAGTTACCCTTCCCTCTTGTTGATAATGTTCAGTATCTAAAACCTGCACAACTTGATTTTATGTGCCCTACTAATAAAGAAAGTCAGACAGAAAGGAATGTTAAGGAGTCCTGAACTGTATTAGATGCCATGTTGGAATCAGGAGAGTCTAAATGTTACTTTACCTTTGGTCCTTAAGAGGCCTGTCTGTCTATTTTAGATGTGGTTTATTATTATTAACCCTAATGACGAAGCAAAGCTGTAATCCAATTACTGAATCCAAACAAGTCACCAATTCCATTTTATTCCTGTACATCGACTACCAGTCAGCCGAACTCTCTCCTCATCACTCCCATTATTGTATTTATATATACACCCCAATGAACAAGATCATTACTGGTTTTCTCTGGTGATATATAATTTCAATGTTCACTGCTAAATGACTATGTACCATTAATTCTGATGGAGCAAACCACTCCCTCTGTGAACCATGTCATTTAGCCTAGTCCCATCATGTTCACTCTCATACAGAGTTGCTGATTCAGACAGTTTGCATGCTGTGAATACAGGATTTGACCTAAAGCATTAAATGTTCCCAACTACTTGATTTTCCATGGTTTATATTTGATACTATCTGCCCAGCACCCATCAAGCAAGTTTGCCATACTTACATGTGATCTTCTTACCAATGTGACATTATGAAATACTATATCTGGTTGTAGAAGTTGCAGTTATTCAGTGGGCTGAGGCACAAATATTACAAGTGATCCATGTTTAATAAACTGTCTTGAGAAATTCTAATGTGGCATTCTATTTCTTTAAGGTAGTATGTGTTTATTGGGAGAGACAGACAGGTGTTAGACCTGTCACAAAAATGAATACTAAATACCATTACTGTCTCTTGCCTGGTCAGTGTTTTAGTTATCTTCCTTTGAAGAAACATTTAAGTGAATTCTCCTCACATCTAGGAAGAAGTACTTGTAAGATATCACTGCCTCTCAGTTAAATGGAAACGTTCAATGAACATGCAATTAGTTAATTGACCCCAAAGCATGCAAGTTCATTCCTCAAATATATCCCAGGTATTTTTCAATGTCAGTCCAAGTATCACATGGTAGTGTTAGAGCAATAAGCATATTGTAATAGTTTACTTTGTGATCCCAACAGATTCTTGAGTTTGAGAGATTGGAGGAGCTACACTTACATGCTAAAGTGTTGGGTGAACTGAAGTGTGTAATCAGGAAAGGGAGTGAAAGGTTGAAGAATCTGGAAGATTAAAGGGGTCACATGTTGAAGAGCATTGAACTGAAGAATCTGCACACTAAAGGATCTGACAAAGTAAAGGGTCCAGTAGATGAAAGTGTTTTGTCGAACTGAAGAATCTGGTATCTTCGAATTGAATGGACTGAAGAATCCCATAAACTGAAGAGTCCAATCCAATGAGGAGGTTGATAGTTGAAGAATGTGACTGAAGGGCTTGCCTTGGCAAGATCACTTTTTGGATCCAGTTGATTTTGTGCATGGACCCATCAACATTGGCGATTGGTTTTTGTGGGTTATCTTGATCTGGAGGAGAGACACAAACAGAAGACATTGAGTACATTGGACACAATTCTTTACATACTGCATAAACCAAAAGGTCTCCTTCATTCTTTGCCGGGAATGTTGTGCTCAATCCTCCTAACTCAGTACTGTTTGTTTTCAGGCTTTGCGGCATCGATTTTTATTTATTTATTCATTCCCAGGATGTGGCTGTTGCAGAGAAAACAGGCAATGTTTGAACATCGCCAATAGTCCTTGATGAGGTGATCTTGAATACAACCGAGTTGCTTGCTAAACCATTTCTCAGCGCATTTAACAGTCAGCCCCATTCCTGTTGGCCTGGAGTCACATGGGTAAGGACAGCAGGCTTCTTTCGCTAAGGGGCATAAGTGGACCAAACAAGTTTACTAGAAGAAGGTTTGCTAGATCGGGATGAGGGGATTGCCCTATGATGGGAGGCTAAGAAAATTGGACCGACACTCTCTGGAGTTTAGGAGAATGAGAGGTGATCTCATTGAAACATAAAAGAGTACGAAGGGGTTTCACAGGGTAGATGCTGAGAGATTGGGGCCAATCATTTGGGACTGAGATGAGGGGAAATTTCTTCATTCAGACCCATATCCCCGAAGGTTGTGGTTCCTCCTTTGTTGAGTTACATTTAAGGCTGGAATAGACAGATTTTTGGTCTCTCAGGGACCCAAGGGATATTAGAGAGGGGGGAAGGGGCAGGAAAGTGGAATTGAGGAAGAAGATTGACCATAATCGTATTAAATGGCACAACAGTCACAAGGGTCCGGAGGGTCTATTCCTTCTTCTATTTCTTGCGTTTACAACAATCCAGGTAGCTTCATGGTCACCATAACTAATAAAAACTTTTAATTACAAATTTATTTAACTAACTGCATTTAAATTCCCCCAGCAGTCTTGGTGGGTTTTGAACTCTTAATCCCAAACCGTTAGTCTAAACCTCCGGGATGCAAATCCAGTAATATTACCACTATGTTATACATCAGATAGTCAGTTGGTAAAGGATGAAACTAGAATCAGTCTTTACACACTATGAGAAGCATTTATTTACAGAGTTACATACTACAAGCATGCACCTCTGAACCCAACAACCACAGTTTCAGTCTGTGTTTATTTATAGGGGCACAAGCGAATCCCCAGTTAAAAATCAATTAAATTAATTAAAACAATAATATACAATTAACAGATTCTCTTCTCTCTTCAAAGAAAAATTACTGTAAAACCAAAATATCAAAAGAAATTAAAACAAAAATCTGAATTTTCTGTACATTGTGAGACACCCCTCCACTAGAATCCCTGACAATTTATTTCTACACGCAGTTCCTTCTGTAAAATAATCCGACCATTGGGGACATACATCTACCCAGCAACCAGCCAGGTCAATACATAATATTTACACCATTTCATTATCACTCTAATGAATGATTATTTAGATAACATTGAATGGGTATACAATCTTCAGAGCCCCTTATTTAAAATCTCAACTAAAATATGAGAATAAAAAAGAGGGTGTATGACGCATGTCCGGTGAATTCTTCAAGTGGAAACCAGGCCAGATACAATAAAATGAGAGAGGAAGTGAAGAATAAAATGAGATTGGCAAAGAGAGAGTGTTAGAATAAAATGGTAGTTAAACAGAAAAGGGAATCCAAAAATCTTCTCCCAGAGTGTAAATAGTAAGCGGGTAGTAAGAGGTAGGGTAAGGTTGATGAGGGATAAAGAGGGTGATATTTGTTTCGAGCAGCAGGGTGAGGCTAGAATCCTTAATGAGCTCTTTATAGCAGTGTTTACCAAGGAAGAGGATGCTGACAAAATATCAATCGAAGCAGAGATGGTAGAGGTAATGGATGGTGTGAAAATTGAGAGGCAAGAGGTACTGGAAAGGCTTTGAGTGGATAAATCGATTTGTACAGATGACTGGTATCCCAGGTTGCTAAAGAAAGTGGGAATTGAGAGAGCGGAAGGACTTGTCATAATCTTCCAATCTTCCCTGGATATGGGGGAGGTGACAGAGGATTGGAAAGTGACAATATGTGACACCCTTACACCCTTCCTTGAATAAGGACAGTCCTAGTAACCACAGGGCAGTCAGTTTAACATCAGTGATGGGTAAGGTTTTAGACACAATAATCGGGGAAAATAAATCAGTAGGCACTGGGAGAGGTTTGAGTTAATGAAGGAGAGCCAGTACAATTTGTAAAAGACAGACCCTGTTTGACTAATCTCACTGGATTTTTGATGAAGTAACAGAGGCTGATGAAGGGAATGGAGTGGATGTTGTCTATGGATTTTAAGAAAGTGTTTGACAAAGTGCCACATAAAAGGCTGTTTAACAAAACTGTGGCTCATGGAATAGGAGGGTCAGTGTGAACTTGGATAAAAAATTGGCTGAAGGAACAGAAAACAGCAAGTCGCAGTAAATGGTTATTTTCAGACTGGAGGGTGGTAGGTAGACAGTGGTGTTCCCCAAGGGTCAGTGCTAGGACCACTGCTTTGTTTGATAGATATGAATGACTTGGATACTGCAGTGCAGAGTCAAATTTCAAAATGTGCCAATGATACCAAACTTGGAGGAGTGGCAAACACTGAGGATGATACTAATCAACTGCAGCAAGATATCGATAGGCTGGCAGAATGGATAGACAAGTGGGAAATGGAATTTAATACAGAAAAGTGTGAGGTGATGCATTTTGGCAGAAGGGATAGGGAGAGGCAATATAGACTAAATGGCACAATTCTAAAGAGTGTGCAGGGGCAGAGGGATCTGGGGGTTCATGTGCAGAGATCTTTGAAGGTGACAGGACATATTGAGAGAGTAATTAGCAAAGCAATGGGATCGTGGGCTTCATAAATAGAAGCATTGAGTACAAAAGCAGAGGAGTTCTGCTGAACCTTTCTAAAGCTCTGGTTAGGCCCCAACTAGAGTATTGTGTCCAGTTCTGGTCACCACACTTTAGGAAGGATGTGAGGGTCCTTGAGAGGGTGCAGAGGAGATTTACCAGAATGGTTCCAGGGATGGGGGATTTTAGTTACAAGGTTAGGCTGGAGAAGTTGGGGTTGTTCTCCTTGGAGCAAAGGAGATTGAGGGGAGATTTGATAGAGGTGTACAAGATTATGACAGGTTTAGATAAGGTAGATAAAGAAAAGCTGTTCCCATTAACTGATGATAGAAGGACTGGGGGACACAGTTTTAAGGTTTTGGGCAAGAGATACAGAGGGAACGTGAGGAGGAACTTTTTTCACACAGTGAGTGGCAATGACCTGGAACTGGCTGCCTACGAGGGTGAGGGAAGTGGAGATGATCAATGATTTCAGAAGGAAATTGGGTGGGTGATTGAAGGAAATAAACTTGCAGGGTTATGGGGACAGAGCAAGGGAATGGGACTGACTGAATTGCTCCACAGAGAACCAACAAAGGCTTGATGGGCTGAATGGCCTACTTCTGTGGTGTAATGACTCTGTGACTTGATGACCCCTTCTTTTACAATGCACCAAATCTCCTGAATTGAAATTTACCTCCGATGACCTTTTCCGATGCCTCAGTGCTCTCAGAATCTCCTCCAAGGCCTCGGTGTGGATGATGTGCCCTCTCATTATATGTAAAGTATTCAAGTGAGCAGACAAAATGAATGGGATTGTGTTACCTCTGAGAGTAGGAGGACTATCACACAGCACCAAAGGCAATCTGGGATTTCAGCCATAGACTGAGTGACAGGGACTCTACCCTCCAACCACCTGGAGTGAATTTTTTGTCTGGAGTGCCCATGGCAGGGCAGCTGGCAACACTCACTCTGGCTCATCAACTCAAATTTGATGGAGCGTTTGATCAATCACTGCATGATTGCTTTCACAGAATCCATTTCTGGAAGGGCTTTTAGCTGCAGTATTCATGTCCATGATGTTCATGTTTTCTAATGTCTCTGACGTGTCATTGGCAAATTCCCCTCCATTATCAGTCAGAAGCTTGACTGGTGTCCCAAGTCTGGTCCCTATCTATTTTGGAATGATTTTGTCTATAATCCCTTTGTCTTTACTAAATATTATTGTAGAAACACTAAATTTGGTTGCCGGGTCTACAAAATGTAGAATGGAAGTATCTCTGTCCCTGTCCCATACCTTTAGATCCATGGAAACGAGATCATTAAAGCCATGTGCCAATGGAAGGCTTACAATAGGACATGGCAGCATCCTCCAATACTTTTCTTTTTATAGATTTCACACTTCTCACTAATCTCTATTAGCCTTGTATATTCTCCATCAACCACATCCGCATCTTTTAGCAGCGTTTTTAAACCTTGGATGAGTAGGGTGAGAAAATTCTCCGTGTAACTTTAAGACTTTCTCTCTGATTCTTATCACCTGATAGTATTAATACTTCTCTAACATTCTGATGAAAAACGTCAGGTTTTGCCAAGGGGAAATAACATCCTGACTGGGTACATTGAAGATCCACTGACTTTCCAAACATAATTGCTTCATCATGCTCCATGTCAAGTCTAATTTATGTCTTTTCTATAGAAGTTTTACTGAACAGCCATTGGGATCTCACTGGAGGTTACATCAGTGCTTATAAAATGGCAGACTCCTGCTATTGTGCCAGGAATTGAACTCTCTTTAGTGGCCAAACCTAAGCAAGCAGTACATTTACATTAATAACAGACAGCCTTCCACTGGGAGCTCCACCTCCTGTGGGTGCAGTGCCATGGTGTGCCCAGACAGCTGGCGAGGGTGAGGAAGTGGAGGCTGTGGAAGGGGAACCCGTACAGGACACCCCCTCTGCGCAGCAAGGAATCGCTCAGATTGTGGGGCCGAGGCTCCCAGGGGAGGTTTTGAGTCCTGGTGCTGATGGGAAGTTCCATCTGAATGGGGCTGAGCTCAGACAGGAGTGCTCCACAACGCCCAGACCACCTCAACAGCACATTTTTAAGATTCTCAACGGCTTTTGCTGCAAGCTGGACACTACCCAGGGACACATTGTGCTAGTTCCAGGGACACATTGTGCTAGTTCTTCCGGGGAGGTCCAACCTGCCCATCCACCTGTACATCTCTGACTGGTCACTCCAGCAGCCCGAGCACTCTCCTCCACCAACCACAGGAACCCGTACTGATGGATATACCCATTCCCGAGCAGCAGCTCCTGGACAATAGCCGCCACTCCTGATGGGAGGGAGGTCCGGCTGGAGATGACCATGCCCCAGATCCAGATCACTTACTGGCCAAAGACAGGCAACTCCCACAAGGAGTTACAGAGACTCCCGAGGTTTATAAACAGGAGCTTTGTGTCAAACTTGAGACTGTGGATGAAATATGTCACCAGCGCACACCATCGAGGAGGAGGCTCGATGTTCAGGTATCTCTGCAGGGTCTGAAGGCAGGAAGTCACTGCCTGGGTGTGTAGGCACACCAGCACCTAACTGCCCACCCTAGGTGGGAGACTTGGCATTGTGGCAGAGACCCAGTGCGCCCTTTTGTCCCAGAAGAAATCAACTAGATTCTTCAGTATCTTGGTGACAAACTCAGGGACGGATCAATGTGACCAACTGGTGCCACAGCATAGCAGCCACCAATTGGTTTATGTCCTGTAGGACAGCATTCGGAGCAGTCCTGTCCAGCTCCTTAGACGAGTGGTGACCTTGGCTTCCAGCTCTTACCAGTTTGCTGGCCAGAGTTCCTCGGTAGACCTAAGATAGACTCCCAGATAGAGGAGGTGGGCAGTGCTCCAGCCAAAAGGCCTGAGCTCCTCCGACGAGGAGTCCAGCCACCACTGACCCACCAGGAGTTCAGAACATTTCTCCTAATTGATCCTGGTGGAGGACATGGTGAAGTAGACATACTGACAGTCGCGCAACCTACACACTTCAACAGGATCTGTGATCATGAGGAGAAAGTCATTGGCATAAGGCAAGGGGGCGAATAGGCCCTGTTCCACTGGCAGCCGATTAGGTCCTGTTCCACTGGCAGCCGATTAGGTCCTGTTCCACTGGCAGCCTTCCAATGGCACAGGACCTAATTGGCTGCCAGTGGAACAGGACCTATTCAGTTTCCAGTGGAACAGGACCTATTCAGTTTCCAGTAGAACAGGACCTATTCAGTTTCCAGTGGAACAGGACCTAGTCGGCTTCCAGTGGAACAGGACCTAGTCGGCTTCCAGTGGAACAGGACCTAATCGGCTGCCAGTGGAACAGTGCCCAGTCAGATGACAGTGAAACAGGAGCTAATCGGCTGCCAGTGGAACAGGAGCTAATCGGCTGCCAGTGGAACAGGAGCTAATCGGCTGCCAGTGGAACAGGAGCTAATCGGCTGCCAGTGGAACAGGAGCTAATCGGCTGCCAGTGGAACAGGAGCTAATCGGCTGCCAGTGGAACAGGAGCTAATCGGCTGCCAGTGGAACAGGAGCTAATCGGCTGCCAGTGGAACAGGAGCTAATCGGCTGCCAGTGGAACAGGAGCTAATCGGCTGCCAGTGGAACAGGAGCTAATCGGCTGCCAGTGGAACAGGAGCTAATCGGCTGCCAGTGGAACAGGAGCTAATCGGCTGCCAGTGGAACAGGAGCTAATCGGCTGCCAGTGGAACAGGAGCTAATCGGCTGCCAGTGGAATAGGATCCATCATCCTATTGTTATCACTTCTTGCTCTGGTCTGGACCATGACTTGCTGGAGAATGTCTGAGCTGGAAGATGGATTCCTCATGCCTGAGTTAAAGCAGACTTACCGTACATGGGGGCTGCAGCCATGGCTCCCCATCAATCTGCATTGGCAGCAACCTTTTTGTCCTGAGGGGGAAGCAAAGAGAGGGAAAAGTTTTAGAGATGGTCCAACATCCTGGCTCAATGAAAGAAGGAAACTCGATAGAAATTCCTGTCAAGTTTGAATGTGTCTTTTCGCTCCATTTAGCACAGAGGCTGTTCGACTTCATTCACAACATTCACTCCATTGCTGTTACCTGATGGTGACGTCGGAGCATTGAGCCAATCGCTTCCCTGCATTCTTCAGTCCTGCATAAATCTGTCCCATTTCAATCACTCCTTCCAGCCCCACCACTTCCAACAGCTGGTCACTCAACTCTGCAACGAAAAACATTGCAACAACTTTTTACCAGGATCAAACACATCCTTTCTGTACAATAAACCTCTAGGCTTGGGAGTCTTGCCTTGACATATTGAAATGGATCATTTGATGGGGATATCTGATGTATGCCTACTCTGACGAAGGCATTCTGGGATGTTTGACAACATGATGTTCTGACCACATGACATGGATCGTGTGACATCTGATCACACATGCCATCTACAAAGGGTGTTGCATTTACCTACCAAGGTTGGGCATCTAGTAGTAGGACAGCGACTGTAGGGTAAGGAAGTCTGAGAACCAGGAGAAATCCACTAGCAAGGGGAAAATCCAAGGCTGTGGATGAATGGAAACCCAATTAGGAGAGAGTAATTTGCGGGGGAGGTGAATGCAGTGGTGGGAGGAGCTTTAATACCTGAGCAGCTCCGAGTTCACCATCAGCTGCAGCCCAGCAACAGCATTCTCACCTCTGACACAGATGCTTGTGGCTTCAAGTCTAATTTGAGGATATAATCTAAACTGACACTTCCTGAAGCATTTGTCGGATATCATTGTGCACAGAAGCCGCTCTGCTCACCCACATGACACCAGGCGCTGTGTTTGAAAGTGAGTTGGGGAGATGTGCTATATATGATCCCTATTAGGGGGAGGGGGAGATGTAGCGGTATTGTCGCTGGACTAGTAATCCAGTAGACCCAGGGTAATGCTCTGGGAACCCGGGCTCAAATCCCGCCACAGCAGATGGTGGACTTTAACTTCAATAAAAAACCTGGAATTCAATGATTATGACCATGAAATGACTGTCAATTGTTGTAAAAACCCATCTAGTTCACTAATGCCCTTTAGGGAAGGAAATCTGCTGTCCTTACCCAGTCTGTGACTCCAGACCCACAGCAATGTGGGTGACTCTTAAAAATGCCCTCTGAACAAGGGGTGGGCAATAAATGCTGGCCTAGCCAGTGATGCCCACATCCCACAAACAAATATATAAAAAATCTCTCATTCTAAATGCAGATGCAAACAGCATCTGGGTACTTGTACATCAGAACAGTAAGAGCCTCACATGGCTTTGATCCTTACCAATGAACTCTTATTTGCTGAGCTACTGGGGTAACTCACCTTGTAGTGGACCATTCCTACAGTAAGACTGTTTGGCCCATCATTGTTCAGTCATTAGACATATATATAAAAAACAAAAGCTTCAGAACTGCTTCTGAATTAGTCAAAGATTTGTAAACAGTTTTGTCAACTGTTTTGCAAATGCCCTTCCCAGCGAGGCACATACAGGTGTGACTAGGAATGGCAATGCCCTTCATAGGAGCAACATGAGGCTATTCAGCTAGGTGAGCCTGCTCTGCCATTCAATAAGAACATGGCTGACCAGCAGCTCAACTCCATTAACCCACCTTTGTCCCACATGCCTCGATACTGTTACCTGATCCCAATCAGCTGTCGATCTCAGTCATGGAAGCTCCGATTAACCCTCAGCATCCACAGCTTTGAGAGCAAGAGAGCTCCAGATTTCCACTGCCCTTGTGTGATAAAGTGCTTCATGATTTCACTCCTGGACGGCCCAGGTTTCATGTTAAGGTCATGTCCCCTTGTCCTCGATTCCCCCTTCACGTCGACCCTATCAAATCCCTATAGCGTTTTAAACACAGGGCAGCTGTCGTGGTGGCTGTGAAATTCTATACCTTCCTGTTCTTTGACCCGGGTTGCCACGGTTACCCACCTTGTGTGCATGACTTGAGGGCCTCGGAGTCGGTGATTGCTGCGTAGGTTTTGTTTGGCAGGGCCTTGTACTCTCCTTTTCTGTTTTCGCCCCATAGGTTTGAGCCCCCGTGCATGCTGGGAATGTTGAGGATGGCGATTCCCTCCAGGGAGAGATTGCTCAAGTCTAAGAGGGTCCCAGAGCACTGTAAAGCGTAAAGGAAACAAAGATCAGCCATGTGTCTCCATTCCAAACTGACCACAGCGCTCAACAGAGGGAGGGAGGGGGGCAGAGACGCTTTTCAACAACTGAGCACCCACTTCTCACCCGAAACTAGGGTGGCTCCCCACCCTTGGCTGTTCTATTGCTGCCCAAGCCCACGCAATGCAATTTGTAGGCACCTCGGTGCTCGGGCAAGCAACCCGCTCCGCCAAAGCTGGCAGGAGGATGCCTGAAAACGTAAATTGAAGGGGCATGCTAGGTATCGAGCTTCAGTTGCAATTTTCAAGTGCCAGTCGGTGTAGCTCCTCCCATTTCTACCCGACCTGTTCACCAGCCCTACAAGGGGTGGCTGGAGGGCACTCCGGAGGCTTGTCTTTAGGGTGTGCCTGGTCCACCTGGGCAGTGCCCTCTGGCCCCCTTCCTCCCCACCCTGTGAAGATGGCATAATGCGGCTATGGAGTGAAGAGTAGAAATTATATGGACAGACTATTAGGCCTGGGAGTCTCCCTCGGGAACCAGTGATAAACTAGCAGCGACATTAAGCTGTGGGGGACAGGAACTCACTCACTTCGATCTCCAAAACCTCCTGCAGGTTCTTGCATGTGGCAGAGACGGTTTCTGAGGTGGCAAACTCAAAATACCACAGCTTATTCTTCATCCTTTCAAAAGGAGGAAATGAGAGTTTAGGATCAGTTGAGATTTACATCC
>NC_135917.1:16408371-16447487 GCF_964194155.1 Cetorhinus maximus | reverse complement strand
TCTCTCACCCACACACAATCTCTCTCCACACCCCATCCTCCTCTCACACACACACACTCTCTCCACCACTCCACACACACACCTCTCTCTCTCACACACACACACTCACACACACACACACTCTCACCTCACACACACATCCTCACACACAACACCCTCTCTCTCTCACACACACAATCTCTCTCACACACACACAATCTCTCTCTCACACACACACCACACACATCTCTCTCACACACACAATCTCTCTCACACACACACAACTCACTCTCTCACACACACAATCTCTCTCTCACACACACTCACACCTCTCTCACACACACACAATCTCTCTCACACACACACACATCTCTCTCTCACACACACATCTCTCTCACACACACAATCTCTCTCACACACACACAATCTCTCTCACACACACACAATCTCTCTCTCACCACACACACACACAATCTCTCTCACACACACACAATCTCTCTCACACACACACAATCTCTCTCACACACACACAATCTCTCTCACACACACACAATCTCTCTCACACACAATCTCTCTCACACACACACAATCTCTCTCACACACACACAATCTCTCTCACACACACACAATCTCTCTCACACACACACAATCTCTCTCTCACACACACACAATCTCTCTCACACACACACAATCTCTCTCACACACACACAATCTCTCTCTCACACACAATCTCTCTCTCTCACACACACACAATCTCTCTCTCACACACACTCAATCTCTCTCACACACACACACAATCTCTCTTTCTCACACACACACAATCTCTCTCTCACACACACACAATCTCTCTCACACACACACAATCTCTCTCACACACACACAATCTCTCTCAGACACACACAATCTATCTCTCACACACACACAATCTCTCTCACACACACACAATCTCTCTCTCACACACACACAATCTCTCTCTCACACACAATCTCTCTCTCTCACACACACACACAATCTCTCTTTCTCACACACACTCACATCTCTCTCACACACACACACAATCTCTCACACACACACAATCTCTCTCACACACACACATCTCTCTCACACACACACACAATCTCTCTCACACACACACAATCTCTCTCTCACACACACACAATCTCTCTCACACACACACAATCTCTTTCTCACACACACAATCTCTTTCTCACACACAACAATCTCTTCACACACACACAATCTCTTCCTCACACACACAATCTCTCTCACACACACACAATCTCTCACACACACACAATCTCTCTCACACACACACAATCTCTCTCACACACACAATCTCTCTCACACACACACAATCTCTCTCACACACACACAATCTCTCTCACACACACACACACACAATCTCTCTCACACACACACACACACAATCTCTCACACACACACACACACACACACACAATCTCTCTCTCACACACACACAATCTCTCTCTCCACACACACACAATCTCTCTCACACACACACACAATCTCTCTCTCACACACACACAATCTCTCTCTCACACACACACAATCTCTCTCTCACACACACACAATCTCTCTCTCACACACACACAATCTCTCTCTCACACACACACAATCTCTCTCTCACACACACACAATCTCTCTCTCACACACACACAATCTCTCTCTCACACACACACAATCTCTCTCTCACACACACACAATCTCTCTCTCACACACACACAATCTCTCTCTCACACACACACAATCTCTCTCTCACACACACACAATCTCTCTCTCACACACACACAATCTCTCTCTCACACACACACAATCTCTCTCTCACACACACACAATCTCTCTCTCACACACACAATCTCTCTCTCACACACACACAATCTCTCTCTCACACACACACAATCTCTCTCTCACACACACACAATCTCTCTCTCACACACACACACAATCTCTCTCTCACACACACACACAATCTCTCTCTCACACACACACAATCTCTTCTCGCACACACACACAATCTCTCTCTCGCACACACACACAATCTCTCTCTCGCACACACACACAATCTCTTTCTCACACACTCACACACATTCTCTCTCACACTGACACAATCTCTCACACACACACAATCTCTCTCACACACACACAATCTCTCTCACACACACACAATCTCTACACACACACAATCTCTCTCTCACACACACACAATCTCTCTCTCACACACACACAATCTCTCTCTCACACACACACAATCTCTCTCTCACACACACACAATCTCTCTCTCACACACACACAATCTCTCTCTCACACACACACAATCTCTCTCTCACACACACACAATCTCTCTCTCACACACACACAATCTCTCTCTCACACACACACAATCTCTCTCTCACACACACACAATCTCTCTCTCACACACACACAATCTCTCTCTCACACACACACAATCTCTCTCTCACACACACACAATCTCTCTCTCACACACACACAATCTCTCTCTCACACACACACAATCTCTCTCTCACACACACACAATCTCTCTCTCACACACACACAATCTCTCTCTCACACACACACAATCTCTCTCTCACACACACACAATCTCTCTCTCACACACACACAATCTCTCTCTCACACACACACAATCTCTCTCTCACACACACACAATCTCTCTCTCACACACACACAATCTCTCTCTCCACACACACACAATCTCTCTCTCACACACACACAATCTCTCTCTCACACACACACAATCTCTCTCTCACACACACACAATCTCTCTCTCACACACACACAATCTCTCTCTCACACACACACAATCTCTCTCTCACACACACACAATCTCTCTCTCACACACACACAATCTCTCTCTCACACACACACAATCTCTCTCTCACACACACACAATCTCTCTCTCACACACACACAATCTCTCTCTCACACACACACAATCTCTCTCTCACACACACACAATCTCTCTCTCACACACACACAATCTCTCTCTCACACACACATACAATCTCTCTCTCACACACACACACAATCTCTCTCTCACACACACACACAATCTCTCTCTCACACACACACACAATCTCTCTCTCACACACACACACAATCTCTCTCTCCTCACACACACAATCTCTCTCTCTCACACACACACAATCTCTTCTCACACACATACACAATCTCTCTCTCACACACACACACAATCTCTCTCACACACACACAATCTCTCTCACACACACACAATCTCTCACACACACACACACAATCTCTCTCTCACACACACAATCTCTCTCTCACACACACAATCTCTCTCTCACACACACAATCTCTCTCTCACACACACAATCTCTCTCTCACACACACACACACAATCTCTCTCACACACACACACAATCTCTCTCACACACACACACACACAATCTCTTTCTCACACACACACAATCTCTCTCTCACACACATACACTCTTTCTCACACACACACAATCTCTCTCTCACACACACACAATCTCTCTCACACACACACACACACAATCTCTCTCACACACACACACACACAATCTCTCTCACACACACACACAATCTCTTTCTCACACACACACAATCTCTTTCTCACACACACACACACAATCTCTTTTTCACACACACACAATCTCTCTCACACACACACACAATCTCTTCTCTCACACACACACAATCTCTCTCACACACACACAATCTCTCTCACACACACACAATCTCTCTCACACACACACAATCTCTCTCTCACACACACAATCTCTCTCTCACACACACAATCTCTCTCTCACACACACAATCTCTCTCTCACACACACAATCTCTCTCTCACACACACAATCTCTCTCTCACACACACAATCTCTCTCTCACACACACAATCTCTCTCTCACACACACAATCTCTCTCTCACACACACATCTCTCTCTCACACACACAATCTCTCTCTCACACACACAATCTCTCTCTCACACACACAATCTCTCTCTCACACACACAATCTCTCTCTCACACACACACACACAATCTCTCTCACACACACACACACACACACACACAATCTCTTTCTCACACACACACAATCTCTCTCTCACACACATACACTCTTTCTCACACACACACAATCTCTCTCTCACACACACACAATCTCTCTCACACACACACACAATCTCTCTCACACACACACACAATCTCTCTCACACACACACACACACACACAATCTCTTTCTCACACACACACAATCTCTCTCTCACACACATACACTCTTTCTCACACACACACAATCTCTCTCTCACACACACACAATATCTCTCACACACACACACAATCTCTCTCACACACACACACAATCTCTCTCACACACACACACAATCTCTCTCACACACACACACAATCTCTCTCACACACACACACAATCTCTTTCTCACACACACACAATCTCTTTCTCACACACACACAATCTCTTTCTCACACACACACACACACAATCTCTTTCTCACACACACACAATCTCTTTCTCACACACACACACACAATCTCTTTCTCTCACACACACACACACAATCTCTTTTTCACACACACACAATCTCTCTCTCAGACACACACACAATCTCTCTCTCACACACACACACAATCTCTCTCACACACACACACACAATCTCTCTCACACACACACACACACACAATGTCTTTCTCACACACACACACGCAATCTCTCTCTCACACACACACACACAAGGTGGGTGTCCCTGAGGTGAAAAATAAACCCCTTTTCCCATGCTGATAAGCTCGCTGCCCACACTTGAGATTGCTAACAATTGCCAGTTCTCTCCAAGAACGGTGTCGATGGGGACATGGGCACCTGAGTGTGTGGAACATACGCTCCGAAATTCCGATATCCAGTCGAAATGCATTGGTTATTATTGGAGAAACCCTTGTCCTTTCCCCTTCCACATTTATACAGAGCAGACTGGGAGAATAGACCACTTAGTGTGAACTCTTGGAACTTACTGCAGGAACTGGAGAGAAATGTCTCAGAGATTCCTTTTCCCTTCAGTTGCCTGAAGGATTTCTCTCTAGAGTTCTCTCTCTGGTTAAGAGTTCAAGGTGATAGGTGGGGTGGGGAGGGGGGATGGAGGTGGGAGTATGGACTGGCTGGTGGACAGTGCATGCTCAGTGGCTGACTGGTCTTTTACTGCCCTGCCTTTCTCATATGTCGGTATGCAGTGTCGTTTGGCTTCTCCTGTTGGGAGGTGGAGTGGAGCAGGACAGCCGACCCTCACGCCCCTACAACCCGGGCCCACTGTCCTCACTCGGAACTCAATGCTGGTAAAGGATGTGCTGCTGTTTAACGAGGGAAATGCTGCGGCTGTAGTGGGAGGCCAGAAGTGGTAGGGAGCAGCTTTAGGGAGGGCAGGTGAGTCCCAAGGATTTGAACACTGACTTGTGTTTTAGGTTGCAAAGCAAAAAAATAGCTTTGAGGAAAGCAAGCAGTGCTGATGAGGGGGCCCTCCAAACAGAGGCTGGTGAGCTCTCAGCTGTGGATTCACCCCTCTCCCAGTGGGATCAGACTGATCACCAGCCCCCTCCCTGCCATCGTGTACATAGACTGGGCTTGTGAAAGGGGCAGCTGGCTGTCTCTCCTGCTGGGGTTTGGGGAGGGGTGGGAATGTGAAGGAAGGAAGATTTAGGTTGCAGTGTAGTGGCTTCTGGCGAAGCTGGGGTGCTATAGGGCTCAATATGGCTAACGTCTGTAAGTCAACTGCTAAGTCAAATGCAGTTCACTGCTGCACATATTCAGTCCAGATGTTTAATAATTACCCTCTGGGACAATCACAGAATTACAGAGCAACCCAACTGGAATGAGTCGATGCCTTCTGGTGAGCTTCTCAAAGAGGAAGCCAGCACAGCAATGAACTACTCCTACTTTACTTGAAAATTTAAATGTCCACAACTTCATTAGGTTAAGCATTGAAATGACCACAGAGAGCGGTTAGTAACTGATCGGGAGTATAAATCGCTCCAGGTACGAAGGTACATTAAAGGTATTATATGACTGAGCTCTCTCAAAGTGCAAGGTCCTGATTTGGTTGAGCAAGGTTAGAGTTACAGCCTGTATTCTGTGCTAGCAGTTAGCATATGGGCTGACCATTTGGCTTGACCATGGCCTGATCTCTTTAATATATTTTGGGAAGCTTTGGTTCACAGCCATTGGCTTCTTTCTGAAGTTGTTTTCTCCTCCTCTTTTGTACAGATGTGTTTCTTGATAAAGCAACACTGTACCCGAGCTTTCAAATGATGCTAATAGGCATGAATAGTCACTGGGGAGAGGACTTGCAATGTTTACTCATGTCAGTTGAAGTCGTTGGGGTTGAATCCCCACAGGATTGCTCCCGCTTGTCTGCTATTGCTTTATTGGGAGTGCCGCAGATACTCGTATAGTATTTTGAAGGCAGAGCTGGATCGATTCTTGATTAACAAGGGGGTGACAGGTTATCGGGGGTTAGGCGGGAATGTGGGGCTGAGGTTACAATCAGATCAGCCATGATCTTATTGAATGGGGGAGCAGGTTCGAGGGGCCGAGTGGCCACTCCTGCTCCTAATGCGTATGTTCGTAAGTGACAGCGTTATTTGCATCAATTTTCAAGCATTTCTGCACCTTTTCTACCACAGTTAGGGCAGAGACCAGAAGAACCTCCTCTGGGAATCCTTTCTTAACCTCACCACTTTCATACTTCAAAATCCCTCCTAACTTCTGTTCAACTGTTGGAACTTCTCAAGACCTTCCCGATTGGGATTGTTTCTTCCTCCTCTGTCCGGTTCTCCTCTAGCTGCCCCTGTTCTCCTCTAGCTGCCCCTGTTCTCCTCTAGCTGCCCCTGTTCTCCTCTAGCTGCCCCTGTTCTCCTCTAGTTGCCCCTGTTCTCCTCTAGCTGCCCCTGTTCTCCTCTAGTTGCCCCTGTTCTCCTCTAGCTGCCCCTGTTCTCCTCTAGCTGCCCCTGTTCTCCTCTAGCTGCCCCTGTTCTCCTCTAGCTGCCCCTGTTCTCCTCTAGCTGCCCCTGTTCTCCTCTAGCTGCCCTGCCTGTGTTTGACCTGACCACCCCCTGATCAAACTGCTTGACTCCTGGATTCAGGTGCGGCTTCCTTTACCTCCGATTTAACTGAGGCAGAGGTGATTTTCAGAATCGATGCCAGGAGGGTTAACTGGGGAAATCGCACAACCTCCTCCTGATGTGCCAAGTATAGATCAAGAAAACGGATGCTAAAATGTTGTATGTTCTGATGGGAGCCAGAAGGTGCTGCCCAGTTTGCATTGTTGAGCTCTGTTCTCTATCAGCCTAAAACTGAGGACTATAAACCCCCATTGAGTGTTTGGAACGGAATACCAGTAGGGGTCTATAACAGCCAATGTTTTCAGCCCAATGTCTGAAATGAGGGTCTTTAGCAAAGTGCCAAAGTGGACAGGAGATCATGGCCAGTCTGTCACTTGTTTCTATGTTGTTCTTTCACAGAGCGCTGACCATTGTTCTGCTATTCACACATTCTGCTGCATTACCTTAATGCCACTATCAGCACCTTGTTTAGTCTTTAACGCTACCATTAACACTCCCTTTGTCTTGTGTCTAGGACATCTTTGTCAATCTCTCCTTAGCCCCCACCTATCCCTGATCTTCTATTTTGCTCCACCCCCTCTTAAACAGTGTAAAACCCATCACATTCCTACTTCTCTTTAGCTCTGAAGAAGAGTCCTGTGGGCTCGAAATGTTAACTCTGTTTCTCTCTCGATAGATGCTGAGAGACCTGCTGAGTTTTTCCAGCATTTTCTGTTTTTATTTCAGATTTCCAGCTTCTGCAGTATTTTACTTTTATATATAGAACAGTCACACACTTTTATGCCCACAGGGCTTTGTCTTGCTACAGTGATCTTGTCGTATTGTTGGTCTATAGATCTGGTTGAAGTTTGATGGGTCCTGGATACAGAACTGGCCAATCAAACCGGACCAAAGATACAATGCAAGGTGTGGAGCATGGAGGTACCTGGTCTGCAATGGTTTACATCTCATCCTCACACTCAGGGACCGCTCAGCACTGGAGAGAGTGCGTCAACTATTTCTTGTATGCTTATCTTTGTCTGCAGACAACCTCTGCCCCTGTAATCCATTGTGCAGCAATGTTCAGTCATTGCACATCAGGTGACAAAGTTTCAGCTCCTGGGAGACAGTCCATGGGTCTGTTTATGACAGGAGCGTTTCGGCTGTGTGCATGATCACTGGGAGAGAGCCTGAAGTGGAACAAGGCCACGGGGTGAGCTGTGTGGGAGATGTTACTGTCAATGGCAGCAAGACCTCCTGGGAATAGGGTTAAAGCATGGTGTTGGGTGCACAGTAGGTAGAGTTTTACTGATCCTTTTGCCATTTGACATACCAGACTTGGCTGAGGCTGACTCTAGGGACAGTAAGTGTTTTCATTTCTTAGCATCTCTCATCTTAATAAAACCCAAATTCATCGCATCAGGAACGTAGGAATTACCAGATGATAAAAAAAGCCAAGGTCCACCTCGTTCACCTGTAAGCATCTTGGCAGTCACATGATACAACAACAGCAGCACTGCTGAGTGTCATGAAGCTGTTAATCTATATAATAGTTTGGAAAATATTTTTCTTTTAAAATAGAGGTTTAGTCTGTGGGTGTGTGTTAAACGATTAAAACCAGCTAGTCTGGGTGCTTTGGTGTGTACTAGTTTTGATATGGAAGGGAGATAACGTGTATTTGCATTTTTTGAATAGAGCATTCAAGAAGTGGGGTGAAAACTGATGCCCCTCTAGCAGATACCAAACAATATGTTTATATTACTAATAAAATCGGTAATATGAAAGGGGTTTCATTGTTAAAAGGTAAAGTTTAAAGAGACTGTTGAGACAATGAGAATTTGAATTCAATCAGTGGTAGTAGGTATAAGTTCAGTAGTTTTCGGGTGTGCAGGGCAGAGGTAATGTGAGATCAAAAGGCAGCTGCAAACCTCCAACTGGCTCCACAGTGAAAGGAACCTCATTGTGAAATTGTAAGGTGAAAATGCTTTGCCTGGTGTCTGGTTAAGTCTATGTGTTGCTGTTACCTTAATGGAGATTAGTTTGGGGAATTTGTTAAAAGTGATGATAGTAATAATTTGTAGCCATGTGTGTGTGTATATATATATATATATATATATATATATATTTTAACCTGTGTAAATTAATAAAATGTTTCAATTAGCTTAATATAAAATCTCAAGAACTAGAGTCGCATCTCAAACATAACACTTACAATTCTAGGTTATGACAGTTGTTTAAAGTTTCCCTCTGGGATGTTTAAATGACTCCACTTCACCAACTGCATCGGTCATAACACTGACCAATGGCTGATTGTCTTTATAACTGACCCAGACATGACATGACGAGCCCCGCACCCCCCAAACTGTGCTGGAGGACTTTGGGAACTATAGCTCCAAAGTTACCTGCTCCACCTAAGCAGTTACACTTAGCACATGTCATTCCCCACGTACTGTATCCCTGTGGTGCTAAAAACTAGCAGCACAATCAACCCTGTGTTTTGTGGCCCAGTGTCTGCTCGATGGGATATAACTGACACCACAGATTCAACCCGTTTCAGACATTGAAATGTTGGCTAACCTGCTGTTGAATTTTTCCGGATACTTCTCTCTCATTACATGAAAACGATGAGCAATTGACGCGTCCTTTAAATACAAAAGAAGATACCAGCAATCAGAACCCAGAATCCTGCCACATTCATTTTACAAAATCAGGGTCTTAACGGACAAGACTACAAATTCACACTCAACTAACATGAGTTCTGCCAGGGCCACTCAGCTCCTGACCTCATTACAGCCTTGGTTCAAACATGGACAAAAGAGCTGAACTCCCGAGGTGAGGTGAGAGTTACTGCCCTTGACATCGAGGCAGCATTTGACCGAGTGTGGCATCAAGGAGCCCTAGCAAAACTGGAGTCAGTGGGAATCAGGGGGAAAACTCTCCACTGGTTGGAGTCATACCTAGCACAAAGGAAGATGGTTGTGGTTGTTGGAGGTCAATCATCTCAGCTCCAGGACATCACTGCAGGAGTTCCTCAGGGTAGTGTCCTAGGCCCAACCATCTTCAGCTGCTTCATCAATGACCTTCCTTCCATCATAAGGTCAGAAGTGGGGATGTTCGCTGATGTTCAGCACCATTCGCAACTCCTCAGATACTGAAGCAGTCCATGTCCAAATGCAGCAAGACCTGGACAATATCCAGGCTTGGGCTGACAAGTGGCCACATTCACACCACACAAGTGCCAGGCAATGACTATCTCCAACAAGAGAGAATCTAACCATCGCCCCTTGACATTCAATGGCATTACCATCACTGAATCTCCCACTATCAACATCCTGGGGGTTACCATTGACCAGAAACTGAACTGGACTAGCCATATAAATACAGTGCCTACAAGAGAAGGTCAGAGGCTGGGAATTCTGCAGTGAGTAACTCACCTCCTGTCTCCCCAAAGCCTGTCCACTATCTACAAGGCACAAATCAGGAGTGTGATGGAATACTCCCCACTTGCCTGGATGACTGCAGCTCCCACAACACTCAAGAAGCTCGACACCGTCCAGGACAAAGCAGCCTGCTTCATTGGCACCCCATCCACAAACATTCACTCCCTCCACCACCGACACACAGTAACAGCAGTGTGTGTACCATCTACAAGATGCACTGCAGGAATTGACCAAGGATCCTTAGACAGCACCTTCCAAACCCACGACCACTACCATCTAGAAGGACAAGGGCAGCCAATAGATGGGAACATCACCACCTGTAAGTTCCCTTTCAAGCCACTCACCATCCTGACTTGGAAATACATCACCGTTCCTTCACTGTCACTGGGTCAAAATCCTGGAACTCCCTCCCTAACAGCACTGTGGGTGTACCTACACCACATGGACTGCAGCGGTTCAAGAAGGCAGCTCACCACCACCTTCTCAAGGGGCAACTAGGGATGAGCATTAAATCCAGTGATGTTCACAGCCCAAGAACAAATCCTGCCCAACATCTCAGTTCTAGCTCTTCCCCCTTCACATCTATCTCTGCTTCACTGTCACTCCTTTCGTATATCCGCTTGGCTCAGTGAGTCGGCACTCTCACGTCCGAGTGAAAGGGTCATGGGTTCAAAGCCCACTCCGGAGACTTAACAACATGCTCTAGGGTGACAACTCCGTGCAGTATTGAGGGAGTGCTGCACTGTTGGAGGTGTCGCCTTTCAGGTGAGGTGTTAAACCCAGGCCCCATCTGCACGTTCATTAGACAGAAAGAATCCTGTGTTATGAGGTGAAGGGGCAGGTTGCTGTCCAGCTATCTCATGACCAACAACACACTGACTGCTCAATACTGTTCTCAAATTGGCTGTAGTGTTTCCCTCAGTAACGACAGCAGAGTACAGCTGGGATGCCCTGGGAATGTGAACCTCATGAGTCAATGTGCTTGACTCTTCACTGCTCTCTGAAGTGGCCTGTCAAGACACTCCATTGTGACAAGCCACCTCCCCAGGGCTTTGCAGGGTGGGCAATAAGGGCCAGACCATCCCCGTGACACCCACCTCCCAACGATGGATAAAAAAGGAAAGAAGTGAAAAGTACAATGAGCTCATCTGAAGAACGATGGTGAGAAAGCTGTTGCCAGGAATCTTTTGGCACTCACCACGCCAATGGAGAAGTAGTTGTTGATGATGCTGTAAGGAACAGGGTCACCTTTCTCAGGAGCAGATTCAGTCACCTCAAAGCTCCAGCGGTCCAACAGCGTTGAAGAACTCACCTCGATGTCTTTCAGGACTTTGGTTAGTTTCTCACCTTCGTAGCCTGTCATTAAACAAAGATGGACGTTACTGGAGTTCAAGCAGGAGCATCACTTCCCAACACATTAAACCCGCTGGTCCACGTAATAGAGGTGGGGGCTTCTCCCCCTCCAGAAGGGCAGACGTGTGGAAATAGCAGGAGGAGGGTGGGCGGATGGTGACAGCAACTCAACGTGTCCACGGGGCTGATACAACAACAGCTGGGGGGGGGTTTCTACACCGAAAGACGATTGTTTTAAAAGGAGAGGAGAGGGCTGGAGGGTTCTGGGGAGGGGGGAGGGTTCTGGGGAGGGGGGAGGGCCCACAGAGCTCGATGTTCTGCCGGCAGTGGTGATGAGGGCTGAGTGAGAGGAACGGTGTGTAGGCCTGGAGGATAGAGGGTGGTCTGGGAGCTGTTTGAGAAAATGAGCATTGATGTGGTTGCCGATGTGAAAACGTTATCTTCAGCTCAAAGTTAACCCAACAGGTTCAGCGACATACCTGTTAAACACTTCACCACATGACATTGCCCTGCTCTCTCTTTCTATTCATTCATAGGATGTGGGCATACATGGCAATGCCAGCATTTATTGTCCAAGCTAGAGTGGGATTAGTGTTGGGATCGCTGGCGTCATTTCAGGTGTAACCCTCCTCCTCACTGCGCAAGAGCAGAGTGTTTCAGGGTTTCTCTCCTCCCCACTCGGCTGTTTACTGACCTGTCTGTGCTGGAAGGGCACAGAGGGGGGCACTGCCTGCTGTGTGGCATTTCTGCCACTAGGGCACCACCAGTACCTGGAGTGGCCCACAACGGCTCCTGACCCGTGCCATCCTGGCACTGGCTCCCGTTCACATTATTTCAGGTGGAAAGCCGCGTGGGTCCATGGAGCCCAGTTTGAGAGGCACAGCGATAGATCCCAACCTGCCAGCTGTGGTTTGCTGTCAGGTGTGCCAGTGGGGCCAGAGGGGCAGGGCAGATGCCAGGTGTTTTGGCACAGGGTTTGACAGCTCGCTGAAATGACCGGTGTCACAGTGTATGAGACAGGGGCCTCGGAATGGGTCTGTACTTTGCCCTTTCATCTCAAGAAAGCAGGGGAACTTTATAAATAAAGGGAAATTGGCAGGAGGTATCTTTGTCTTTTGCAGCCATCTACTGGCAACATTCAAAACTGTTCAAAATAACCCAACTTGCCTCAGAAACACTGGACAGTATGGCGAGGTACAACGGCACCAGGCAGCTCTCGAGTGTGTGCGCCTTGCCATAACCATTTGACGATGGCTGCTCTTATCAAAAGGTTCAAAGTTCACAGAGGGTCAAGGGCGACTGCAATGTTTCTCTGGCTGCTAAATCTGAAGAGTTGGAAGGTGTAGCCTCCCCGTGATGGTGAGCAGCCATTGCAATCCAAGCTGTGAAATGCTCTTCTTGGCTCACTGGGGAAGGGGTCCTGCACCTGCTAGGACACGCCACCTCGATAGGCCAGCTGCTGGGCGGCCACCTCGATAGGCCAGCTGCTGGGCGGCCACCTCGATAGGCCAACTGCTGGGCGGCCACCTCGATAGGCCAGCTGCTGGGCGGCCACCTCGATAGGCCAGCTGCTGGGCGGCCACCTCGATAGGCCAACTGCTGGGCGGCCACCTCGATAGGCCAGCTGCTGGGCGGCCACCTCGATAGGCCAGCTGCTGGGCGGCCATGTTGGCAGCTTCAGCTGGTAGACAGCATGGAGGTAACCAGGGACGAGCGTTAGCGAGCACAAAGAGCATCGGCAACGCAACTTTGTTACAAAATTTTACGAGACACAAAGTGATCACCCAGCAAACTGGGATCTCCTGAGTACCAATAGGCATCTTCTTCCTAGCACTCTCCAGGAGACAGCCGAATGATCATTAACACTGACTGGGTCCTGGGATCCCACTCCATGATGCTGACTGACTTTACCCACAGCTTCAATGTGGAAATTCAAGTTACCCTCTAACACTGCCAGCAAATAATTCATTTCCTTGCAGCCTGATAAGGAGAATTGTTTAAAGCTGTAGTGCTGTGTACATGAACCCATTCACCTTCAGCTGAACCTGAAAATGAATAACAACTTGCATTTATATAACCTCTTTAACATAGTAAAATATCCCAAGCTGCTTCTAGGAGCATTATTGAACCAAACTTGACACCAGGCCACATGAGGAGATAGAGGGTGATAAGGAGCAGGAGTTGGCCATTTTTAAAATTAATTGACAGGATGTGGGTGTCGCAGGCTAGGCCAGCATTTATTGCCCATCCCTAATTGCCCTTGAGAAGGTGGTGGTGAGCTGCCTTCTTGAACCGCTGCAGTCCATGTGGTGTAGGTACACCCACAGTGCTGTTAGAGAGGGAGTTCCAGGATTTTGTCCCAGTGACAGTGAAGGAACGGCGATATATTTCCAAGTCAGGATGGTGAGTGGCTTGGAGGGGAACTTCCAGGTGCTAATGTTCCCATGTATCTGCTGCCCTTGTGCCTCTAGATGGTAGTGGTCATGGGTTTGGAAGGTGCTGTCTAAGGAGGCTTGGTGAGTTGCTGCAATGCATCTTGTAGATGGTACACACAGCTGCTACTGTGCGCCGGTGGTGGAGGGAGTGAATGTTTGTGGATGTGGTGCCAATCAAGCGGGGCTGCTTTGTCCTGGATGATCTCGAGCTTCTTGAGTGTTGTGGGAGCTGCATTCATCCAGGCAAGTGGAGAGTATTCCATCACACTCCTGACTTGTGCCTTGTAGATGGTGGACAGGTTTTGGGGAGTCAGGAGGTGAGTGACTCTCCGCAGGATTCCCAGCCTCTGACCTGCTCTTGTAGCCACAGTATTTATATGGCTAGTCCCAGTTCAGGTTCTGATCAATGGTAACCCCCCAGGATGTTGATAGTGGGGGATTCAGTGATGGTAATACCATTGAACATCAAAGGGCGATGGTTAGATTCTCTCTTTTTGGAGATGCTCATTGCCTGACACTTGTGTGGTGCAAATGTTACTTGCCACTTGTCAGCCCAAGTCTGGATATTGTCCAGGTCTTGCTGCATTTGGACATGGACTGCTTCAGTACCTGAGGAGCCGCGAATGGTGCTGAACATTGTGCAATCATCAGCAAACATCCCCACTTGGCCCTTCGAGCCTGCTCCGCTATTCAACACGATCATGGCTGATCTGATTGTGGCCTGAACTTCACTTTCCTGCCCATCCCCCATAACCCTCGCCTCCCTTGTAGAAGAAAACTCTGCCTAATTCAGCCCTGACTATACCCAAATATTAGGACAGGTGACCAAAAGCTTGGTCAAAGAGGTAGGTTTTAAGGAGTGTCTTAAAGGGGGAGGTGGAGCGGTGTTGGGAGGGAATTCCAGAGCTTGGGGCCTGTATGATGTAGGTGGTTCAGTACACCGGTGTGTGTACACAGTGACAAAGTGTGGGATGAGTCATTGGGTGGGAGTTTTTGGTCCTGCCCACCTTTTGCTGGTCTGTCAGATTTTCCATCTTGCCTGTGACCATTCTCCCGACAGGCAGAGCTGCAAAATCCCGCCCATGGTCTGTGAGTTTTGCTGAGGGTAAAAACACCCCCTCCCCAGCTGAGCTCGCTCCGTTGTGAGGCGAGCACCCCTTGCTGGACAATACCAGCGATGACCGTGCTGCTCTGCTCCAACCCCACCAGCTGAATGAAAGCTCAGAGCAGCTGGTGGAAAGTGAACAGGAGGATTGTACAACCCAATATCTGACGGGCTCGACAGAGGGTCACATCGGGGGGAGGGAAGGGGTGAGGGGCTGGGATTTGATGATTGAGAGTGCCTTCAGGCTGTTGCTCAGTATCTATCTGCAGAGCTAAGGTGGCTCTTACCTCCTCCCCATCGTAAGCAGCGTGCCAAGTCATTCCCAGTCCCCAGAGGCAGAATAGCAACGGGCGGCTTTATGAGAAAGTTCATTTTGTCTGAAAAGGAGAACAAATTGATTATAACATGAGGCCCACAAGTTTCATTATTAGTTCACTATTGCAGCGAATGACAGTAAAGCACAGAGCAGTACAAACTGACGACAGACAAGGTGGGGTAAATTCCAAATAAACCCGCAGACCTCCACATGAGCTGAGAGCGAATACCACAGGAGAAACATAAGGGGCTTGGGGCAGCTGCAAAAACACTGCAAAACAGCCCCCTCCATTTTCATCAGTGAGTTCCAAATTCTTCATTTCTCCCTTTGGTGTTCCAGAGGCTGGTTGAACGCGGGATGATATTTTAGCGTGTTTGGAGTAGCGGAGCCATTGGCCAGGGCTTGGGTTTGTTAGCATTGATGCGCAAGTGTGCGGCCTATCAGCTTGCAGCTCTTGGCGCTGCCGAATGCTCGGTCAACAGGTTCATCGGGCCTGTGTGAAGGGCAGTTAAATGCAGCGCAGCACGGAGAGCGCTTGTAGGAGGGAGCAAGGCAAACAGAGGGTCCCTGCTCCACACATCATCGCTGCCAGTCAGAGGCAATAAGCAAATACTCTCCCGGGTCTGAAGGGCACTTCCCAAATAACGAGAGGTTACAAGTCAGTAGAGGAGACAATTACAGGGCAGGTCAGCATCACCTCGACTTGCTATCCACACATGGAAAAGGTCCTCGATTTGAAGACTTGCACCATTGGAAACAATGTGCACGAGTGCTCTTTGCAATTACTTGCATTGCTGCAGCTCACTGAGCAAGGTGTTCTGGGATGTCCGCTGTAGAGTCTCTAGTTGCATCATGCAAGGGCAGTGCGCAAGGCAGACAATGAGGATACCCGAGAAGGATTTCGAAAGAGAAACAGGAGAGAGGGCGGGGGGCAGGGTGGGGAGAAGATTGCTGATGCCTGTGCCAAATGCAGAGAGGACTCACCTTTTCTGAACTGACTCCAATCTACTATATCACCTATGTGACTGCGCGCTGTGAGGTTGGCATTTCTGTTAGCTGACCAATGTTCTGTCTGTTCCTTTGCAGGAGAGGGTCTGCAATCCATTCATGCCACAGGCAAGGGGGCGGGAGTGGGGAGCTGAAGATAGAAGGTGTTGGCTGGGAGATGGACTTGGGGAAGGGTCAGGGGAACAATGCTGAAACAGCGTCTTTGCTTTGTGAATTAACATGAGCGGACAAGAACTTTCAGCAGGTTTGACGTAAGAGCGTTTGATCTGCCACGATTGTGTCTGCTGCTTCAGTTAGTTCTGCACATTAGTGTTCATTCTCATTTATGTTGATCTATCTTCCACAGGGTATCAGCAACCGATTTGATGCAGCCATGCACTGCACATTGACTGGCCCTAGTGATGTGCCTTGTTGGAGCTGGGAAGGGCTCAGTGCCACACTAGCAGTGGTGAATTTCACTCCTCCAGTCCCAGCGAGGATCTGTGCAAGCTGTTCCTCCAAAATCCAATGTCTTCAGCACTCCTAATGCACTGGTTTGGAGGGCATGTGTATTTCCCACCTCGCTGTCTCTGAGGGAGTCTGTCTCCTCCTCCTCCTCCACACCCAGTGAACGGACACTTCCCTCCATTCCGACATTGCCGTAGTCTGGAAGGTTCCAGCTTGGCCAGTCCCTCGTACTCTTCCCGGCCTCGCCCTCGCCAGCTTTTGCTGATTTTACTCTGGCTTCAATTTGTGGGCAATTAGCGCAAAGTGCGGACAAAGCTGCAGCAAGACACGTCAGCCTGTTTGCTTTGAAATGGTGCTTAACCAGCAGAAGGAAGTCCCCGGTCACAGTCTGTGCATTAAGGTGCATCACAGGAATAAAGGAGATAATGTGGGGATACAGAGCAGGTGGCCATCAATGCAAAATGCGCAAATTTACTGCTTCATAAGGCTCGAGTGGCGAGTGCCATCAGCAACACTGAGAGGGGATTAAACGCCCTTTACAAAGATGCAACAAAAGGAGAGATGTTTGACCACAGGACAGCAAGGAGAGGGACCGTGAGAATTTCAATCTGCTCCATTTATAGCCTTGAATCTGAGCCACTTGTCCAACCCTAATCACAAGAAAAGCAACCAGCTCAGGAGCAGAAGTCCCTGTCACTCCTCCATGTGGATGTGTGCTTCCCATGTGAAGTGAACAGCCCCAGTCCAGGTTTTAGTGGGCGAGGAACACAAAACTACCCCCCCCCATTTCGACTGGAATTGTCAATCACATTCAGAGAGGCCACAAGAATGGCTGATGGCAAGTGGAAAAATCTCAGGCTTTTATGGGGGGGGTGTTCTATTAATATTGGGACTGAGGCAGATTACAGGAGCAAAGTGTAGAGGGAGCTTTACTCTGTATCTAACCCCGTGCTGTACCTGTCCTGGGAGTGTTTGATGGGGACGGTGTAGAGGGAGCTTTACTCTGTATCTAACCCCGTGCTGTACCTGTCCTGGGAGTGTTTGATGGGGACAGTGTAGAGGGAGCTTTACTCTGTATCTAACCCCGTGCTGTACCTGTCCTGGGAGTGTTTGATGGGGACGGTATAGAGGGAGTTTTACTCTGTATCTAACCCCGTGCTGTACCTGTCCTGGGAGTGTTTGATGGGGACAGTGTAGAGGGAGCTTTACTCTGTATCTAACCCTGTGCTGTACCTGTCCTGGGAGTGTTTGATGGGGACAGTGTAGAGGGAGCTTTACTCTGTATCTAACTCCGTGCTGTACCTGCTCTGGGAGTATTTGATGGGGACAGTGTAGAGGGAGCTTTACTCTGTATCTAACTCCGTGCTGTACCTGCTCTGGGAGTATTTGATGGGGACAGTGTAGAGGGAGCTTTACTCTGTATCTAACCCCGTGCTGTACCTGTCCTGGGAGTGTTTGATGGGGACAGTGTAGAGGGAGATTTACTCTGTATCTAACTCAGTGCTGTACCTGTCCTGGGAGTGTTTGATGGGGACAGTGTAGAGGAAGCTTTACTCTGTATCTAACCCCGTGCTGTACCTGTCCTGGGAGTGTTTGATGGGGACGGTGTAGAGGGAGCTTTACTCTGTATCTAACCCCGTGCTGTACCTGTACTGGGAGTGTTTGATGGGGACGGTGTAGAGGGAGCTTTACTCTGTATCTAACCCCGTGCTGTACCTGCCCTGAGTTTCATGTGATACTGGATGCCTGAAATGCAAACCTCTCCATTTACCAATCCTAACATCCCTACATTGCTGAGCAGAAGATTTTCTTGTGATTATAGCTGTATCGTTTCCCGTGTCTCGTTCATTAATTGCCTGTGGGTGCCAAATATTTTTAATAAAAATATGGTAATATTTTTATAGCATGTTTTTATTGAGTTGAAAGGTCATTAAAGCTCACAGTACCAATGGAGTCAAGTATCCATCCCACAGTGCCATCGCCTCCACACACCAAGACACGGATATTCGGCACATCGTGAAAGAATTTCAGTCTGCAAGAGATGGAAGCATCATGGCATTATCAACACACACCTCCTGTAGACCCACTGGCTTTTCAATTGGCTCAACAGTTTGGGTGCTTCACATTGTGATTTGCTGCACATTCTCAGCCTAAGGCTACTAGGCCCGAAGCCTTTTGTCTATCTGCAGGGTCCCCTACCACTTATAAAGACCATCTCACCCCTCAGTCTCTGGCTGCAGGCCTAACGTGGAGGAAATGCTCCTCTGTGTGTGTGTGTGTGTGTGTGTCTGTGAGCTCACATGTAACACACCTATAAATCTTCTCTTTGATGTCTGTTACTGATTGCATATGAAACTGTAGTTAACAGGCCACCGACAAGGAGCCTTGCATTGACTCTCTCAGGGAAAGATAGAGAAGCAAAGTACTGTGGATGCTGCCAGTCTGAAATGACAACATGGTAAATGCTAAAGCTACTCAGCAGGTCGGGCAGTGCAGCAGAATATCAGTCTGGCTGGATATAGAGGCTGTTGGCAGTGGGAGCAAGGCAAACTTGCCCATGTGGAAAAAAAACACCAGGGACACTGGGAAAACAGACAAATCCAGAGTGCGCCTCAAAGCAAAGAAGGTGCCAATGTGCCGCATGTGCCAAATAGCGAGAGGTGCCAAGGGTACATGTTACCATGAATGTCAAGCCCATCAGTTATGTTTGTGTGTTGCTGTTTAACGTGAGGTGGCAGCTCTACACTGTTCTAGAAATCTATGAACATTATATTGTGAATGATTGGGATCAGCATCATTGCTAAATTGATGGCTCATCTGCTGAAATTGCTGATGGGTCACCTGCCTCTTGTTAATATTCCTTTCGTGCTCATACTTTAATTTCCCACAGGGAACAGCCATTCAAAACCAGGACCCGACAGGGATTTCTGAACCACGGCCACATTTACAGAGACAGATGTGAACTGATGCCGCTGTATACTCATGACTGGAACAGGAAGGGTGCGCTCGGTATTGGAGTGTTACACACACATCGCCAGTGTCCCGCTGAACTGAGAGCATTCTTAAATGGCCAACACAACCTTACATTGAGCGTCAAGGATGAAGTTGCAGTGTGCATGCAAAGCTAATCCAGTCTGGAAATCCATGACTCCACCCCACTCCCATCAGTGCTGTGGAATATCAGTACGGGGACATCTCGGCCTAGGGAGGGTTGTGTGAGACGGAGATGCAGAGCTACACAGGGGCTGCTATCAGTAAGCTGGGCCTAAGGGTTATAGAACTGGAGCTTACTGACTCCTTTATAAGAGGGCTGCTTTAAGAAATGCATAGACACATTCCTGGGGTCACCTGGGTCATCCCCTCGGGCCCTGTTTCAGTTGCTCCATTGACCCGGATGCCCATATCTTGCCGGCATCCATGTCGCTTGGGGGAAAGGAGGTGGGTCTGTGTGGTCCTGCTGAATGGGCCACCTCCTCTGAATGGCAGGCCATGGGGAGGGGGAGACGAGGAGAAGTGTTTTGTTTGACACAGCGAGGTGTTGAGACCTGGCTGCCTGAAAAGGGCGGTGGAAGCAGATTCAATAGGAACACTTTCGAAAGGGATAAATAATCGAGGGGGAAGCGTTTGCAGGGTTATGGGAAGAGAGCAGGGGGTTGGATTCATTGGCTAGCTCTTTCAAAGAGCCTGCATGGGCATGATGGGCTGAATGGCCTCATTCTGTGGTGCATTTTCATGCTAATCCTCATGTGCTAGCCCAGCAGTGATACTGAGGCACAGACCCATGGAAGGTTGTGTTAAATAACAATGTAAAGTTACAATGTCTGGTCGCATCCTGTAAAATATACCATTCTATTTCAAATCCTCATGTGATTGCTTCACATGACTGAATAAGATAGTTAAAGCACATACATACCATTATTCCTTTTACATCACATTGTTCTCCAAGACAGTCATGCTCCCATGCTGCATCTCTCTTTTGTCAGGGTGCAAAGTCAAAAACATTTTTAACTTACCACGAATCTGCACTCAAAATCCTCTCACACTCCATCTCAAGGGCACATGGGACTTAAAATGTCCAACAGCAGGGGGAAAAAGAATTGACTAACCCGTTCATGGAGTCAGGCCGTGTGTTTATTGCACCTGGTGAGACGTCTTACCATAAGGAATCTGCTGGGAGGAATGCTTTTTAACACCTGGGCTGCAAAGCTCTCTTTGCAAAAAGCAGCAGGGGGTGGGGGTGGGGGGGGGTGGTGGCCAAAGGGGCTGCAGGGCCTTCTGGGTAGTTCTGCAGAGCCAATCAGTGTAAAATAACAAGCCACCCGAGCGATGGGTGGTGCATAACAGGCGCTGGAAACATGTTGCACTTTTCAGCTTCTTGAAGTGTCTTGTTAACAGTTTCACAGACAGCACCACAGTGTTACTGCAGCTACAGGATCACCGCCTGCTCCAGTTGTCCGTCAGCTTTTGCGCATTCAGGCTCCCGAGGCCAAAGTTAAATGGCGCATTGCAGATTGCAAGGTGAAACTTAGAAGAGAACAGAAGCGCCCCGTCTCCCATTTTAAACATTCACTCCCTCCACCACCAACACACAGTAGCAGCAGATGCACTGCAGGAACTCAGCAAGGCTCCTTCGACAGCACCTTCCAGACCCACGACCACTACCATCTAGAAGGACAAGGGCAGAAGACACATGGGAACACCACCACCTAGAAGTTCCCCTCCAAGCCACTGACTTGGAAATATATCCCCGTTCCTTCACTGTCACTGGGACAAAATCCTGGAACTCCCTCCCTAACAGCACTGTGGGTGTACCTACACCACATGGACTGCAGCGGCTCAAGAAGGCAGCTCACCACCACCTTCTCAAGGGGCAATTAGGGATGGGCAATAAATGCTGGCCTATCCAGTGACACCCACATCCCGAGAATGAATTGTTTAAAAAAAGAAACCACAGTTTCCCCAGAACCAGTGCACACAGGAAATGTGAATCAGAAGCCAAAGTGAGTTTGATGACGAAAGCTGGTCAACAGGGGGTCAATGAAAAAGATGCACTTAAACAATGAGAGCTGCCTAATTACCTACATCACGGACGTGTTAGCGCTGACATCTAACCAGGGCATGGCCTTTTCCCAGACTCTGGGAATTGTTATGCAGCTGGGAGTATGATGTAATACACGGCATGAGCATCAACTGTCAGCAAATTCACCACAACAGGATGCTTAACACACCCGGCAACTAGTTCAAGTCATGCAGGCTTTGCTGACTCACTATAACCTCCTGTGTAATGGCACACGCTACCTGGATCACACATCAGAAAACAGCCAGGCAGGTGTGGCAGCGAGGGCTGACAGTGCCTGTGGAACTGGGCCCAAGCAAGGGGCCCTCAGGAGGGAAGGGGAGGGGAGTGCCAATTGGATCAAACTGGAAAACCACAAAGGTGCTTGTTGTGTGGCTGTGACTGTGAACCACTGTCACCTTCCTGTTCTCAGTCACCTTAACTAAATGCTGCTGCAGCGCCCATGACATCACTGGGGCCCTTGGCGCTGATTCCAGTTAAGGCCCCGCCTGTCTCCAGTCTTTGCAAAGCGCTGTTCGCATTGACTGAATATTGCCCTTAGCTCAGCACTCAGGGAGCTATTGTCAGCCCAGCAGCATCCCTCGATCAGTATGAGCTGACCGCTATTTCAGACTGGCCTCAGATTGGTTAGAATTCGGACAAGGCGACAGGAAGTGACATCAGCTTGACAGGCCTATTCCGCTGGGCCCAGTTTCATCTCGCCAGCTACAATTCAAGGGCATCTGTGCTGTCCTTAGGCCAAGTCGGAGCTCCTGTCCTGATGAGACACACTGAGAAGGTCCCGTGTCTGACGGGAGAGCTGAACTGATGCACTGGTCGGGCGGGTTACAAATGGTCTCAGTCTTCCTCAGCTAGGAAGAGCACATATCCAGCTGACAGGAGACAAGAGGAAACAAGCGTCGCTGTGCGCTTCTCGCTTTCCTGAGCACTCCGTGCCCACGTGCAGGGGGGCAGCTGTGGTGCCCGAGAGTGAGCGGTGCCCGAGAGTGAGCGGTGCCCGAGAGCGAGCGGTGCCCGAGAGCGAGCGGTGCCCATGGGGCGACAAGAGTCAGCCACCTTCAGCAGAAAGTTGAATGTGAGGGAGGAGAGGGAGGTGAAGTTATCGGAAAACACATCAATAGCACTGCATCTCCGAACCTTTCCTGCATTTGTGGAGACCCCCTATCTACTTCATCCCGAAGGAAAGTGCGAATAAACGGCACAGAGTCCCAAAATGTCACATCCATCCACCCTCACCTCTCCTGTTGGCACAGCTTGCCCTCCGCAGGTGGCAACCCATGGCTCAGCTTGGCCCCTGCTTAGCTCCACATGCCGCCCATCTGGGAGAACCGTCCCCAGTGAGACAGCCAAAACCGCTAAAAGTGCCCATTCTGCGCTTGGTGCCACCAGTCTCTTGCTGCAGGATCACAGAAAGCCCCACAGAAATGCCAGGCCATCATTTCTAATCTTGCCCCAAGCAGATGAACGCCCAGATGCTAATTTATGAGAATGACACGTGACACCCCATCAATCTTCACTGGGATATCCCCTCAGAACCCCGGCAACATGAGGCAGACTTCATCCTGTGACAAACCTGGTTTCAAACAAGGCCACAAACAATGCAGTAAAAACGTGCGACCGATAGAGGAAACTCTCCATGGCTCTAAGATTCACGGGGAGCAGCAGTCATAGTGGATTATACAACGGGATAGTTATACTCACTCCACAGACCGGGAAATATTCACCAAATACTTTGTGTGTTGCAGGGAATCAAGAGACATTTCTGAACAGTGACTGCATTTCAATTCAATCTGATCAATGCTTTAAAAGGTCACTTAGCCTTACCCTGGTTTTGGACCATCTTTGGCCAGGTTGAACACCTGTCTTGGGTTCAGAAGGTACTGGAACTTTCTTAAGACCCTGTAAGCAGACAGTGATAGATTATTGGCACCCTGCAGCCACCATGATATAAAATCATAGCATAGAATAGTTACAGCACAGGCTGAGGCCATTTGGCCCATCGTGTCTGAGCTGGCCCTCTGAAGGAGCAATTCACCTAGTGCCGCTCAATTACTTTTTCCCGATAACCCGACATATTCTCCCTTATCAGATAATCATCCAATTCCCTTTTGAAAGCCTCGATTGACCCTGTCTCCACCACACTCTCAGGCAGCGCATTCCAGATCCTAACCACTCGATTGACCCTGTCTCCACCACACTCTCAGACAGTGCATTCCAGATCCTAACCACTCGATTGACCCTGTCTCCCCCACACTCTCAGACAGTGCATTCCAGATCCTAACCACTCGATTGACCCTGTCTCCCCCACACTCTCAGACAGTGCATTCCAGATCCTAACTACTCGATTGACCCTGTCTCCACCACACTCTCAGACAGTGCATTCCTGATCCTAACCACTCGATTGACCCTGTCTCCCCCACACTCTCAGACAGTGCATTCCAGATCCTAACCACTCGATTGACCCTGTCTCCATCACACTCTCAGCAGTGCATTCCAGACCCTAACCACTCGATTGACCCTGTCTCCCCCACACTCTCAGACAGTGCATTCCAGATCCTAACCACTCGATTGACCCTGTCTCCACTACACTCTCAGGCAGTGTATTCTAGATCCTAACCAATCGATTGACCCTGTCTCCATCACACTCTCAGACAGTGCATTCCAGATCCTAACCACTCGATTGACCCTGTCTCCACTACACTCTCAGGCAGTGCATTCCAGATCCTAACCAATCGATTGACCCTCTCTCCCCCACACTCTCAGACAGTGCATTCCAGATCCTAACCACTCGTTTGACCCTGTCTCCACCACACTCTCAGACAGCGCATTCCAGATCCTAACCACTCGATTGACCCTGTCTCCACCACACTCTCAGGCAGCACATTCCAGATCCTAACCACTCGATTGACCCTGTCTCCACCACACTCTCAGACAGTGCATTCCAGATCCTGAACACTCGATTGACCCTGTCTCCCACACACTCTCAGGCAGTGCATTCCAGATCCTGACCACTCGCTGTGTATAAAGATTTTCCTCATATCACTTTTGTTTCTGTTGCCAATTACTTCAAATCTGTGCCCTCTCTTTCTTGATCCTTCCACCAATGGGAACAGTTTCTCACGATCTCCTCTGTCCAGACCCCTCATGATTTTGAACACCTCGATCAAAAATAACTTAAAGCGCCACGAGGAAAACCTTTTTTTACGCACGCTTACTTCCAGAGACAGGCTGTCCGTGAGGCCTAGCAATGATGCTCAGTGGAACTCCAACCGAAGCAGCTTCCCCACCCCATTGTACCAATCAGAATTACAAGATCACAACATGAGCAATGTCTTACCTCTCACCCTGTTTCCCTCCACTTTTTGGGTTGACAAACACCAGCAGTGGGTGAGTCTGAGGCACTGGAATAATCTGTCAGTGAGGGTAAGAACAGCAACAATCCTTTTAAAAGGGACATGCTTTCACTCCCAGCCTCCATTACAGTTCATTCAAGCAAACACAGATTTTGGGTGCAGGTCCCTTTAACAATAACAACTTGCATTTAACTTAGTAAAACTGTTGCAAGGCACTTGGCAGGGCTGTTACCAGGCAGAGTCAGACACTGAGTCACACAAGGAGATGTTAGGTCAGGTGACTAAAAGCTTGGTCAGAGATTTTAAGGAGGGTCTTAAAGGAGGAAAGTGGGGTAGAGAGGTGGAGAGGGGTAGGGAGGGAATTCCAGAGCTTGGGGCCCAGGCAGCTGAAGGCACGGCCGCCAATGGCAGAGCGATTAAAATCGGGGATGCTCAAGAGGCCGGAATTAGAGGAACGCAGAGATCTCAGAGGGTAGTGGGGCTGGAGGAGGTTACAGAGATAGGGAGGGTTGTGGGGCTGGAGGATATTACAGAGATAGGGGGGGTTGTAGGGCCTGGAGGAGGTTACAGAGATAGGGAGGGTTGTAGGGGCTGGAGGAGGTTACAGAGATAGGGAGGGTTGTGGGGCTGGAGGAGGTTACAGAGATAGGGAGGGTTGTAGGGGCTGGAGGAGGTTACAGAGATAGGGGAGGTTGTAGGGCCTGGAGGAGGTTGCAGAGATAGGGAGGGTTGTAGGGGCTGGAGGAGGTTACAGAGATAGGGAGGGTTGTGGGGCTGGAGGAGGTTACAGAGATAGGGAGGGTTGTGGGGCTGGAGGAGATTACAGAGATAGGGAGGGATGAGGTAATGGAGGGATTTGAAAACAAGGGTGAGAATTTTAAAATTGAGGGGTTCCTGGACCAGGAGCCAGACTAGGTCGGTGAGCACAGAGGTGGTGGGGAACGGGACTTGCTGTGAGTCCGCATAAAGACAGCAGAGTTTTGGATTCACTGATGTTCATAGAGGGTGGAGATGGGAAACCAGCCAGGGGAGTATTGCAATGGACGAGTCTAGGGGTAACCAACGGATGGATGAGGGTTTCAGCAGCAGATGAGCTGAGACAGGGGCAAAAGTGGTGACATCAAGGAGGTTGAAATTGGAGACGATGAGAGTATGGGGTGGGGAGATCAGCTCAGGGTCTGATAGGACAGTGAGATTGTGAACAGTCTGGTTCAGTCTCAGTCAGTGGCCAGGGAAAGCAATGAAATCAGTGGCTATGGAGCAGGGACCAAAGACAATCGTTTCAGTCTTCGCAATATTTAATTGGAGTAAGTTTCAGCTCATCCAGTACTGGACGTTGGGTAAACAGTCTGAAAACACAGAGGCAGTTGAGGTGCTGAGAGAGGTGATGGTGATGTGGAGTGAGGAAACATCAGTGTATATGCAGAAACTAACTTCAAGAGATCTGTTCTTCTATGTCAGAAGTTTAAACTCCGCAGTGCCAAAGAAGGGTCATATCGGACTCGAGACGTTAATGCTGTTTCTCTCTCCCCAGATGTTGCCAGACCAGCACTTTCTGTTTTTATTCTAGAAGCGATTGACCCTGGCTGGTTCATGAAATGACCCAGGCCCACGATGGGTGGTCGGGGCTTTGCACTTGTTTTTTTGTAGGGGGAGGGTAGAGGAAGGCAATTTTACATTGTCAATTTCACCCTGAAAGAGGCTCTGTAATGGTCATCTTGGTCGGAACTTGACCACCTAAACTGGGAATGGATGGAAATCGACTGCCCTTCCCTGGTCCAACCTACATGTCACTCACCGCCATATGGTTGACTCTTAGTTGCCCTCTGAAATGGCCTAGCAAGCCAGTCAGTTCAAGGGCAGAACGGGATGGGCAATAAGTGCTGGCCCAGCCTGCGACCCCTGTATCCCACAGACAAATAAACAGAAAACAAAGTGCCAATCGCCCACTTCCTCATCGGTTAAGAGAGTGAGGAGCCACTCTATCACTACTTGGAACTGCCAAGCTGTGTAGTGTGAAAATGGCATCGTTGGCACGACTATTACAATTTTTTTGCCATCTTTCGTCAGTTGCTTCTTAATACCATTAGCCTGACACGTGCCCAGTGAGCCCTAGTAGGAGGGTCTCAGAAGGACACTCAATATTGTCTCTGCCATACAGCTTCTAGTGGGCCACTGGAGCTATCGGAGAGTGAGAGCATTCGCGTGGGGCATTCTGATATGGTACAGGGCAAAATGGGCACGAAACCAGGCATCTCTTAGAACAGAGCATCCAACAGTTCTGTGGGCAAGAGCCACATTAATGTCAAGAGAACATGTGCCCAGGAGAAGCCTTTTACAGAGCTCTGTGGTTTGAGGCTTTTATGCAGTGCTAGGTTGATGACTTTTTCCAATGAATAAAGTACCTGGAGGACTTTGCCATCCACTGTGGTGATAGGCTGCTCTGTGTCCAATGGTGAACCCTCCTCTTCTTTCTTTTTCAAGCTGTTCTGCCTGTCCTATAAGGAAAAAGCAAGTCTGGGGTGAGACAACAGTTCATTCAGGCTGGTCTCATTCCCTCTTTAAAAGTCCTCTTGCCCTTGCTGTGACTCTGCACACCACACACAATCTCTCAACAGTCAGGCAGGTTCGATTTTGCCCCCTCTGTATGGAGGGGGGTATCAGATGTCCACTCAGCAATTTCCAGTATAATGTCTCCAAGATTAGTGACTGATCATCATGATGACTGCAACAGCAACAATAACCACTTGGCATTTACATAGTGCCTTTAACATAGGGAGACATCCCAAGGTGCTTCACAGGAGGGCAATCAGAGAAAAATCTGACACTGAGCCAAAGAAGGAGCTTTTCGGGCAAATGGCTAAAATCTTGGTCAAAAAGGTAGGTTTTAAAGAGGGTCTTAAAGGAGGAGAGAGAGGTACAGAGGCTGAGCTGTTTTGGGAAGCAATTGTGGACCTTAGGGCCCAAACAACTGGAGACGTGGCTGTCAATGATGGGCCAAAGGGAGAAGGCAATGGGTAAGAGCCAAAGTTTGAGGAAAGCAGGGTTCTCAAGAGATTGTAGAGCTGGACATGGTTACAGAGATAGGGGGAGACACAAACTCACCCCCCACTTTCCTGTTATGCAATGCAGTTAGGTCCCAATATGTTCCTCAATCTCAGTGTTGTTTTGTTTCAAATTATTTGTTGAGATTCCAATGGAGTGTACAAGGCTCTAAAACAGGCACACGCACAAGGCACAGTGCACTATTCGAGTGTTGGTAGCTCACTGTGACACGGTGGAACATGGTTTCTCCGCAAAAAAGGGAGTTCCAACCTCGGTCATCTTGGGGCATTGGCACTGAGAGGAAGCATCGTTGAAGGGAAGGAGAGGGGAACTAGGCCAGAGGGGTTACCCAGAGCTGCTGTTTAAGCAAGTGCTCAACGGGGGTATCAGGATGAGGCAGGATTACTACTGGACTGAGCTAGGCCGGAACTCTCTCTATTTACACAGCACAAACAACATTTCCCACATTTCTTCCAAACAATTTACCATGGACTGATTAATTCCATTCTTAAGGGAGTGCAAGTAATGGTAATATTATTTTCAGCAAAGCTTGAGGTCGATTCTTGTGAGGGTTTCCAACCCAGGAGTATCAATAGTTTCAGTGCAATGCAGAATGCTGTTTGCTTTAGGCAGGCGTACAGAAACTGACCAAACCTTACCAGCATGCATTGCAAAGGCCCAAACGCTTTTCAAATTGAAGTAACCTGCTAAAAGCTGCAGGCTGCTACCTTGCGATGATAAACAAGCTCACCGGACTGTGACAGACGTCCAGGCTATGGAATGTATGACTGACAGGCCCAGACAGCCATACTTAAAAGCTGTGTTTTGCTTTGATGCAAAATGAGAATGTTAGTGAGACTATAAAGCTGTAAAGAAATGAAATTGGACAGTGCCAAAACATCTGTTCTTGGGAGATCAAAACACTCAGCCACAGAGATTTAGCTAATCGAAGTGTTGTGAGGTTTACTTGGAAGCTACAAGAAGATGGCACAAGCCATCTTGGTTAATTATGCCAGGGTTTATCTTCTTTTCAAATGTAGGGTACTTGATTCCACAAGGAAGCTTTATTGGGAAATGGTTTACGAAACATGCAACTTATCAAGGTGGGAATTAACCCTACCATTTAGACAAAGAATGCAAAACATCATTGGATAATTGGAGCTTAAGGTGGATTTTGACTGGACAGTATGTTCCTCTCAATGAAATATCTGCCTGGGAAAGAAGAGTATACAGATCATTGTAAAGAGTGATTCTAGGTTGCAGCCAATAAACTTGGTCAGTTGCTGATGAGTATGATCAATGGAAAATGACTGTTCATTGGGTGATCATATGTATAACTCTTTGTAATGTATTTGTGACGAATGGATGTATTGCTAATGGGTGTATTGTATTGTTCACTGATATTCCTACCAAACCTAATAATGGCATTGACGTTTAATTTGAGCTTTGAGTGTTGTTTCATTATTTCTCCTAATTTGTGTACCTGAAGCCTGTCAAGGATAGGAGATTACATCTAACAACCATTTGGGACACTCTTTCCATCCGGATCATCTACTCAATCACATCAGTGCAGCAGCCAGCTTCCTAAACCCAACAATTTGTTTATGCTATAAAGTTACATATCACGAGCGTGAGGTGAATATTTACCAGAACAACAGGATAAATGGCAGAAGGAGGGAGCACATGATCCTTTAATAGTCCACAATCACATTCATCGTTGTCCTTAGATACACATTCATTGTGGAGCTGTCAATGCAAGAGGGAGGTTATTACTGAGTTGTACACATCAGCTAGAAATCTAGTTTGTCTAGTAGCAATTGAACAAAGGTCTTCTGTTATTTTTCCAGAGGGGCTAAAGCTGAGATAAGCCAGGAGCTCAGTGAGTGAGAAACGCTGAGTGACTAGCCTGGAAACGAGCTGGAGAGCAGGAAAAAGCTGAGAGATGAATAAATCAGAGCAGAAAGTGCTGCTATTACAAGAATTGCAAAGAATTTTACAGACCCGCCACAGGCCTAACTGCTCTGTGGTGGGGCTTATTCTCCACAGGAGTCTCCAGTTACCCTGAGCCATCTAACCTTACCAACAAATCCTTCTATTGCCCCCCTACACATTACATACTTAGCTTGTTTCTACTGAAATGCATCGATCCTAATCGCTTCATCCGCTCCCCATGGGGGTATTGAGTTCCACATTCTCCCCACTCTCTGGGTAAATTCGCTTGAATTTCCAACTGGATTTATCTGCGACTATCTTATGTTTGCATAATCCGGATTATCATGACATCTTTCCGATTAAAACCCTTCAGGATTTTGAGGAAACACCTTCGGCTTCAGTGAAAAGAGCTCCAACCTATTCAATCATTCCTGATAGGTAAAACCTCTCAGTTCTCGCTTTATCTTTGTAAATTTTCTTCACACCATATTCAGTGCCTCTATATTCTTTTTATAACATGCACACCAGAATGGTGCACAGTGATCCATGTGTGGCCTAACCAAGGTTCTATGTAAATTCAAGCTAACTTTTTCTGCCTTTAATTCTATTCCTATTACTATCACAGAATCACACAGTGCAGAAGAGGCCCTTCGGCCCATCGAGTCTGCATCGACACATGAGAAACACCTGACTGACCTACCTAATCCCATTTACCAGCACTTGGCCCATAGCCTTGAATGTTATGACGTGCCAAGTGCTCATCCAGGTACTTTTTAAAGGATGTGAGACAACCCGCCTCCACCACCCTCCCAGGCAGCGCATTCCAGACCGTCACCACCCTCTGGGTAAAAAAGTTTTTCCTCACATCCCCCCTAAACCTCATGCTCCTCAACTTGAACTTGTGTCCCCTCTTAACTGACCCTTCAACTAAGGGGAACAGCTGCTCCCTATCCATAATCTTGTACACCTCGATTAAGTCATCCCTCAGTCTTCTCTGCTCCAACGAAAATAACCCAAGTCTATCCAACCTCTCTTCATAACTTAAATGTTCCATCCCAGGCAACATCCTGGTGAATCTCCTCTGCACCCCCTCCAGTGCAATCACATCCTTCCTATAATGTGGTGACCAGAACTGCACACAGTACTCCAGCTGTGGCCTCACCAAGGTTCTATACAACTCCAACATGACCTCCCTGCTTTTGTAATCTATGCCTCGATTGATAAAGGCCAGTGTCCCATATGCCTTTTTCACCACCCCACTAACATGCCCCTCCGCCTTCAGAGATCTATGGACACACACGCCAAGATCCCTTTGTTCCTCAGAACTTCCTAGTGTCATGCCGTTCATTGAATGCTTCCTTGTCAAATTACTCCTTCCAAAGTGTATCACCTCACACTTTTCAGGGTTAAATTCCATCTGCCACTTATCTGCCCATTTGACCATCCCGTCTATATCTTCCTGTAGCCCAAGACACTCAACCTCACTGTTAACCACCCGGCCAATCTTTGTGTCACCCGCTGATTATTCCAGAAACTACAGAGGTGTTCCCTGTTGTTCCCAAAAATTGCTGATATTTATAAAGTTACTGAAATTATCATTGAGCACACATTATTATATTGACATTACTCAAATTACAGATAAAGTAATTATTTAAATTATTATATTTATGAATTAAAATATAGCACCAACAATTACCGATTTCACAAAAATGACTTTTATTCCGACATGACTAAAAGGACAGAGTGATTAAGAATGCACAATGTGACTAGGAGAGACTCACGGTGTTGTGGCACCAGACACAATGAAGACCAGTCAGTCGCTGAAAGCTCTTTATGGTTTTTTGGCAACTGCCGCAGGTAATGTTACAGTTTCCTTCAACCCACACGTGTTTCATGACCTAAAGCAAGAATTTCAAGATGTTTGTTTAAATCTTGGCTGAATCAACGTGTTACCAAACAAGCCAGGGTTCATGTTGATGAAGTGACAATGTCATTTTGTGGTGAATATTCAGACAGGCTAACTCGCCACAGCTTACTGCTCAGGCCTGCAGCTGAGGCCAACTACCCTTGTCTATGTCTAGGTGTTAGCTCTGGATGGGGGGGGGCACTGTACTGAGAATGTGACTGGGCCATGCCCCACCAAAGCTGGTTGCACTGAGGCCTGGATGGGGATAGCACACTGCGCCACACAGCTCAAGGGCAAAGGGGCCCAACAAAATCAGGCCCACTGACACTTGCAGGGATTTGACTCCACAGGCCCAATTCTGGTCTCTACAGCCATGAGCGCAAGTCCCGAAGGTTGTGTTGCCTGCCCAGTGCCAGGATTAGGGACATCGCCTTGGGGCTGGAGACGAACTTGGAGTGGGAGGGGGATAATCCGGTTGTTGTGGTCCATGTGGGTGCCAATGACATAGGTGGGATCAAGAAAGAGGTTCTGCTGAGGAAGCTAGGGGCTAAATTACAAAGCAGAACCACAAATCATCTCTGGATGACTGCATGAGCCGCGAGTGCATTGGTATCGGGTAAATAAGATCAGAGTTGAATGTGTGACTCAAAGGTTGGTGCGGGAGAAATGGGTTTCCATTGATGTGGCATTGGCACTAGTACGGGGAGGCGGGGGAAGAGGGAGCTGTACCAGTGGGAGGGTCTGCACTCAGAACTGTGCCCTGGTGAGTTGTATAACTAGGGCTTTAGTGAGGGGTTTAAAAAATAGCAGCGGGGGGAGGGGGAGTTCATATGAGGGGAGACCTGAATACTCAAGGGTATTTGACTTTTGAAATTGAATTTGAAATTGAATTTCAGCAGAGGAAAGGAGTCACGTGTAGGTAGTTTATAGGCTCCCGATTAATAGCCTCGCTGTAGACCAGAGTGTAGATCAGGAAACAATGGGGGCTTGTAAGAAAGGTGCTGCAATAATCATGGGTGATTATAATCTTCATAAAGATTGGGCGAATCAAATTGGCAAAAGGTAGCCTGAAGGATGAGTGTGAGTTCGTAGACTGTACTTGGGACAGTTTCTTCGAAACATATATTCTGGAACCAACCAAGGAATAGGTAATTTTAGATCTGGTAATGAGGCAGGATTAATAAATAATTTCATAGTGAAGGTTCCTCTAGGCTAGAGTGATCATAACATGATAGAATTTCACATTCAATTTGAGGGTGAGAAACCTGGGTCTGAAACTAGAGTCTTAAACTTAAATAAAGGCAATAATTAAGGTATGAAGACAGGGCTGGCTAAAGTGGAATGGGGAAATAGGTTAAAAGGCAAGACAGTAGAGAAGCAGTAGCAGACATTTAAAGAGATATTTCACAACTCTCAACAAAGATATATTCTATTGAGAAAGAGAGACTCTATGAGAAGGATGTACCATCTGTGGCTAACGGAGGAAATAAAGGATGGTATCAAATTGAAAGAAAAGGAATACAATGCTGTAAAGATTAGTGGCAAGTTAGAAGATTGGGAAAGTTTTAGACACCAGCAAAGGATGGCTAAAAAAAAAATGGAGAAATTGGAGGATGAGAGGAAACTAGCAAGAAATATAAAAACAGACAGTAAGAGCTTCCACAAGTGTATAAAAAAGGAAGAGAGTAGCTGAAGTAAATGTTGGTCCCTTTGAGGATGAGACTGGGGAATTAATAATGAGAAACAAGGAAATGGCCGAGATTTTGAACAAGCACTTTGTTATCTGTCTTCACAGTTAAAGACACAGAAAACATCCCAAGAATAGTAGAAAATCAGGAGGCAAAAGGGAGGGAAGAGGTTGAAACAATCACTATCGCAGGAGGAAAAGTACCAGGGAAACTAATGGGACTAAAGGCTGACAAGCCCCCTGGGCCGGATGGTCTGCATCTAGAGTCTTAAAAGAAGTGGCTGTAGAGATAGTGGATAAATTGGTTTTAATCTTCCAAAATTCCCTAGATCCTGGAAAGGTTCCAGCAGATTGGAAAACTGTAAATGTAACACCTCTATTCAAGAAAAGAGGGAGACAGAAAGCAGGAAACTACAGGTCAGTCAGCCTCACATCTGTCATTGGGAGAATATTGGAATCCATTATTAAGGAAATAGTAGCAAGACATTTAGAAAATCATAATACAATCAGGTAGAGTCAACATTGTTTTATAAAAGGTATTTGGCAAATTTATTGGAGTTCTTTGATATTGTAACAAGCAGGGTGGATAAAGGGGAACCAGTAGATATAGCGTATTTGGATTTCCAAAAGGTGCCACATAAAAGGTTACTACACAAGATAAGAGTTCATGGTGTTGTGGGGATGAGAGGCAGAGGTGGAGGTGGGGGTTAACGATGATATATTAGCATGGATAGAGGGCTGACTAACAGGAAACAGCATAAATGGGTCATTTTCAGGTTGGCAAACTGTAACTAGTGGAGTGCCATAGGGATTAGTGCTGGGCCTCAACTATTTATGATCTAAATTAATGACTTGGATGAAGGGACAGACTTTATTGTAACCAAATTTGCTGATTATACAAATATAGGTAGGGAAGCAAGCTGTGAGGAGGTTACAAATACAAGAGTCTGCAAAGGAACATAGACAGGTTAAGTGAGTGGGCAAATATTTGGCAGATGGAGTATAATGTGAAATATGAGGTTGTCCACTTTGGGAAGAATAGAAAAACAGCATATTATTTAAATGGAAAGAGACTGCAGAATGCTGCAGTACAGAGGGATCTGGGTGTCCTGGTACATGAATCACAAGAAGTTCACATACAGGTACAGCAAGTGATTAGGAAGGGAAATGCAATGTTGGGGTTTATTACAAGGGGGATGGAGTATAAAAGTAGGGAAGTTTTGTTACATCTGTACAGAGCATTGGTGAGACCACACCTACAGTACTGTGTATAGTTTTGATCTCTGTATTTAAGGAGGGATATACTTGCATTGGAAACAGTTCAGAGAAGGTTCACTCGGCTGATTCCTGGGATGAAGTGGTTTGTCTTATGAGGAAAGGTTGAACAGGTTGGGTCTAGACCCATCGGAGTTTAGAAGAATGAGAGGTGATCTTATTGAAACATATCAGATTCTGAGGGGATTTGACAGGGTGGATGCTGGGAGAATGATTCCCCTCATGGAAGAGTCTAGAACCGGGGGTGGGGAGACACAGTTTCAGAATAAGGAGTCTCCCATTTCAGATGGAGATGAGGAGGAATTTCCTCTCTCAGAGGATCATTAGTCTATGGAATTCTCTCCCCCAGAGAGCAGTGGAGGCTGGGTCATTGAATATATTCAAGGCTGAGTTACAGGTTTTTAATCGACAAGGGAGTCGAGGGTTATGGGGGATGGGCAGGAAAGTGAAGTTAAGGCCACAATCAGATCAGCCATGATCGTATTGAATAGCGGAGCAGGCTCGAGGGGCCGAATGGCCTACTGCTGTTCCTACTTCTATTTCTTACCTCAATGTCTGGTTTGATTTTCACAAATCACTGGACAGCAGGTCAGAAACCAGCTGCCCAATTCCACACCAGCTAGATGGCAGTGAAATTAAAGGAATGAAAGAAAATAAACCATGAACTTCAAAATAGAAATACAGAAAATAAAGGCAAAGTCTTACATTTGTGTCCTTGATGGATTTTGCATAAGTTCTGATGCAGGATGAAGGTGCTTTTGAGGCACATCGCTCATGGACTGTGTATTTACAAACTGCCGAGAAAAACAAGGCGTTTGGTTACTTAGTTATCTTTTCAATCTGCCAGTCTACAAATAGTCACCTTGTGGGGAGAGGGAGGAGGGGGGTGGAAAATAAAAGGGAAGTATATTATCTAAATGGAGAGAGATTGCAGAGCTCGGAGATACAGAGGGATCTGGGTGTCCTAGTGCATGAATCACAAAAGGTTGGTCTGCAGGTACAGCAGGTAATTAGGAAAGCTAATAGAATGTTATCATTTATTGTGAAGGGAATTGAATACAAAAGTAGGAGGTGATGCTTCAGTTGTACAGAGCATGAGTGAGACCACATCTGGAGTATTGTGTACAGTATTGGTCTCCTTATTTAAAGAAGGATGTAAATGTGTTAGAAGCAGTTCAGAGAAGGTTTACTAGATTAATACCTGGAATGGGTGGGTTGTCTTATGAGGAAAGGTTGGACAGGCTAGGCTTGTATCCACTGGAGTTTAGAAGAGTAAGAGGTGACTTGATTGAAACATATAAGATCCTGAGGGGGTCTTGACAGGGCAGGTGTGGAGAGGATGTTTCCTCTTGTGGGAGAATCTAGAACTAGGGGTCACTGTTTAAAAATAAGGGGTCACCCATTTAGGACAGAGATGAGGAGAATTTTTTTTCTCTCCGAGGGTTGTGAGTCTTTGGAAGTCTCTCCCTCAAAAGGCTGTGGAAGCAGAGTCTTTGAATATTTTTAAGGCAGAGGTGGGTAGATTCTTGGTAAACAAGGGGGTGATAGGTTATCGGGGTGGGTGGGATGCAGATTTCAGGTTACTATCAGATCAGCCATGATCTTATTAAATGGCGGAGCAGACTCGAGGGGCCGAATGGCCTACTCCTGATCCTGGTCTGTATGTTTGCATGTAACACCTGCAACACTCTGTTCAGTCAACAATTGAACTGGGCATTGTGGGAAAGAGTAAAGGGGTGGACAAGGGTATGACTAAGGGTATATGTGTGTGCGTGTGTGTGTGCGTGTGTGTGGGGGTGCACGTGGGATAGGGTATGCATACGGGTATGGGTACGGTTAGGGTAAGTATCTGGGTACAGATAGGTTTTTAGGTATGGGTAGGTTTCTGGGTACAAGTAAGTATCTGGGTACAGGCAAGATTAAAGCTAAGTGTGTGGGCAAGATCAAGGGTCAGGGTAAGATTCAGGGTAAGCGTATGGATATGGTTAAGGGTAGTAGTACCTGTCTGGCAAAGGTCATCACACACACATCTTGTTGCCACTCAGTTCAATGTAACAATGCACATCATAACTGGAACTCTCCATTCAGCGCCCCTCCCTGAAATCCTGTCCTGGCAAACATCGCTCCCCCACATATCCACTTGCCGATTGGCAAGAACCCAGGAGCTGGTTGGAACCATCTGTGCTTTACCTCACGTACCACTCCATGGTGACCTGTTCAACTCACCTACTGCCTGCCTTACACCTCATATGGAGCCCCCTTTCCTGAGCAAGATCGGCCAGCAGACACCCTCTGGGTCAAGGAATGGGAATCACGGGAAGTCACGAATAAATTCCAGTGGCAAACCCCATCTGCTGAATGGCTTTGGGCTATCCCAGCGACAGTGGCCCCTGCTAAACAGGTTCAGGAGAGGTCAGGGTCCCTGTGTAGCTGACCTCCATCGCTGGGGTCTCAGTGCAAACCCCTGATGCACTTGTGGAGGGGCACAAGCAAATGCTGCACATCACTGAGGAGTGTCCCCTCTACAGACAAAGAGGTGGACTAATCACCACAAACTCAACAACTGAATCGCTTGGCTTCAGAGGTTTGCGTTCACTAAAAATAAATAAATAAATAAGTGGTTCATAAGGTTCGTGGGAGCAGGTATTTAAAATGTTGCGCAGTTTTTTTTAATGCAAGTCGGTGCTGAGGAAAAAGAAAACTTACAACAAACGAAATAATCTAGACTAAGATACGGCAGAGCAGGTGGTGTGTCTGGGCTGCAGTTATGTGGGAACTGGTGGACAGCGAGACTGCAGACATCTCGATCTCAAATCTCTCTGGCTCAGGGCTGTTCAGCTGGAGTGTCAGTTAGAGACGCTGTGACCCATAACCGAGGGAGGTTAGTACCCGGACAGTTTATTCCAGACTCTCAGGCGGGTACGGTTCAGAATGAGGTCTGTGTGACTGATGAAGAGAATCCAGGTGAGACAGAGGATGAGCAACCACAGAAACTGATTCAATCCAGCAGATAGAATGCACTTGCTACCAGCGAGGAGAAGGATCAAGACTGGCAAAAGGCAGGCAGAATGTGAACCATGGTATCTTGGAGCAGAGGGCTGACCAAAGGTGGAAGGGGGACGGGGGGGAAATCTGAATGTGGTACTTTTAGTGATTCAATAGTTAGGGGACAGATAGCATCCTTTATAAGCAGCAGAGTAAAGCCAGGGTTAGGGACATCACAAACTGACTTGAAAGGGTGCTGGAGAGGAATGTGGAGGATCCAGCTGTGATCCACATTGGAACCAACAACATATGGAAGGGTAGGCAAGAGATCATGGTTTTAGAATACAAGAAACTATCGGGGGTAAATTAAAGGACACAGCCTCAAGGGTTATCATCTCTGGGTTATTACCTGAGCCATGTGCAAATTGGTGTAGGGATAAGCAGATTAGAGGGTTTAGGGAGTGGTGGGGGGGAAGAGGGGTTCCATTTCATGGGACACTGGTACCAATGCTGGTCAGGAGGGCTCTGTTGTTGGGACAGGTTTCCCCCGAACTGGGATCAGGATCCTAGCAGAAAGGATAAACAGGGCCACCACAAGGACTTTAAGCTAGTAAATGGCAGGAGGGGGGGTGGTTCAGGC
>NC_135917.1:16360871-16400871 GCF_964194155.1 Cetorhinus maximus | reverse complement strand
AACTTGATGGGTTCATTAGACTTTTAATTCCATGTTTTTATTGAATTCAAATGTTCAAACCAGGTCATTTCCCTGGGTTTCTGGATTACTCCAGCAACAATACCACTCCGCCACTGCCTCCCCTTGTCCTTACTTATCACCTCACCAGCCTCCGCATTCAAAGGATCATCCTCCACCATTTCCACCAACTCCAGCATGATGCCACCAGCAAACACATCTTCCCCTCTCCTCTCCTGTCAGTGTTGTGAAGGGGCTGTTCCCTCTGCGAAATCCTGGTCTACTCCTCTATCACCCCCAACACCCCATCCTCTTCCCACGGCACCTTCCCATGGAATCGCAGAAGGTATAACACCTGCCCCTTTACTTCCTCTCTTCTCACTGTCCAGGGGCCCAAACACTCCTTCAAAGTGAAGCAGTGATTTACTTGTGCTCCTTTCAATTTAGTCTCCTGCATTCACACTCACAATGCAGCCTCCTCTACCTTGGGGAGAACAAACGCAGACTGGGTGACCGCTTTGTGCAACATCTTCGCTCAGTCCGCAAACATGACCCAGACCTCCCTGTCGCTTGCCATTTCAACACACCACCCGGCTCTCATGCCCACATGTCCGTCCTTGGCCTGCTGCATTGTTCCAGTGAAGCTCAACGCAAACTGGAGGAACAGCACCTCATCTTCCGACTAGGCACTTTACAGCCTTCTGGACTTAACATTGAGTTTAACAACTTCAGACCATGAACTCTCTCCTCCATTTTGTATTTTTCCCCCAAGTGTCAGTCTATATCTTGCTCTCAAGTTTTGCTTTCAGACAGGTCTGACCTTTCTTCTGCTAATAACACATTCTGCTATTTTGCTTTCAGACAATACTGACCTTTATTCTGCTAATAACACATTTTGCTATTTTGCTTTCAGACAGTACTGACCTTTCTTCTGCTAATAACACATTTTGCTATTTTGCTTTCAGACAGTACTGACCTTTCTTCTGCTAATAACACATTCTGCTTTCAGACAGTACTGACCTTTCTTCTGCTAATAACACCATTCTGCTATTTTGCTTTCAGACAGTACTGACCTTTCTTCTGCTAATAACACATTCTGCTTTCAGACAGTACTGACCTTTCTTCTGCTAATAACACCATTCTGCTATTTTGCTTTCAGACAGTACTGACCTTTCTTCTGCTAATAACACATTCTGCTATTTTGCTTTCAGACAGTACTGACCTTTCTTCTGCTAATAACACCATTCTGCTTTCAGACAGTACTGACTTTTCTTCTGCTAATAACACCATTCTGCTATTTTGCTTTCAGACAGTACTGACCTTTCTTCTGCTAATAACACATTCTGCTTTCAGACAGTACTGACCTTTCTTCTGCTAAATAACACCATTCTGCTATTTTGCTTTCAGACAGTACTGACCTTTATTCTGCTATTAACATCTACTCTGGAGCAATGCTTTGTTCCTTTACTACTCCCATTCCCCCTCCCTTTGCCTTTTGTTCCATGACATCTTTGCCATTTAATTTTCCCTGCCCTCTACCCTATCCCAGGCTTCCTCTTTTGCTCCACCTGCTCCGTCCCCTTTTACAACAGCCTAATGCCCTTCACATTTCCGCCTCTCTTCAGTTTTGAAGGAGAGTCATATTGGACTTGAAACGTTAACTGTATTTCTCTCTCCACTGATGCTGCCAGATTTTGTGTGTGGTTGGATGACCCTGGCACACGATGACATGGCAATGATTTCCCAATCCGAGATCAGTCATCGAGGGTGGAGAGGGGATAAGGAGCATTTCTCATGGGATGGCAGACGGCACTTGTCATGTACATCATTTTGTGATTGTGTCTGCAGCATGAGATTGCATTGGCCATAGTCCAGAGTGATTGCTAGACATTCCCAAACCCGGTGTCCATATAACAAACAAAATATATCAGGGGTATGAAACGTGATGGTACCCTGAGCAGAGACAAAACCTACCGAGTTATCCAGGAGTCCATTTGCATCGGTGTCATATAACTTAAAGGTAACTGTTAAGGAAACAGAAAGATATGAAAAATATTAGGCTCAACTTTTCATAAAAGAGGACATCACCTCCTTAACAAGACAGTTTGCTTTGGCTTCATCATTTGCTCCCAGTTAGGTTTGCTTCCCTGAGACATACAGACCAGAAATGTTTCAGATTCGAGCTTCGGTCTATGCTGTCAGCTGTATGCAGCTGGGTGCTAGGTAGTGTATGTGCTGCTGATCAACACACAGTGTTCTGACTGCAAGTGCCCAGATGTAGTTACCAGATGGGGAGAGGATCCAAATGGGAGTTCGATGCCTTTCACAGTTGATTGACCTCCTAACACTAACTGTTCACACATGAATAATGACCATGGTGGGGGGGTGGGGTGAGGTGCTAGAGGGCAAACATCAGCTCCAGATTAGCCTCTTCCAATTTGCAGGAATATTGCCAGGAGAGGAGAGCAAATCAGAAAGTAAGACTCAAAAAAATAAGTGATCCAGTTCAACAGGTAAATTAGCAACACAATGAACAGTGAAGCCACTGTTGTGTACTACTCGAGTAAGGCTAGCTCATGCTGCTCAACTGCAGGCAGTTTTCCAACAACACTCAAGTTCTGTACTGCCAAGTGACTATTTGTATACCTGAGACAGAGGTACAACAAAGGCCAAATTCGGAATATCAACCCTTTGAAATTTGACATTCTTGCATCTGTCCTGGTGAGTGCAAGATGAAAAACTTCAACATTATGTCTCTTTTTTGGGTAATACTGAAGCATGCGTATGATTGGATGGGCCCTGGAACACAAATACATCACAATGAGTTCCCAATCAGAGATCGGTCATCGAGGGAGGGGAGGGGATAAGGAGAACAGGAACACTTCTCAGAGGATAGCAGATGAGTCAACCCCCACTCTGTTGTGTGCCTCACTGAGTAACACTGGCAGCAGTATTCCATTATTGAACTACCTTTATATACACCTCCCAACAGAGAGGGCAATATAATAACATGCTCAGATCTTACAATATCCCACACTCCCACCCCACTTAAAATCAACAGCTTAGACATTAAAATGTAAAATGGTGCATGGACACAATTTTCCAGAATTGACCAAACCAACATCACCAAAAGCTGAAATTTAACAGGTTGGATTGCATATCTGTTTTCACTGCAATCACAACCAAAATATATATGACCCATCCTTCCAGAGTAACTTGCATATTTATTATTCCTTAACACCAGTATGTGTTTAACAAAAATATCATGAGACAAAGAATAATGCAAAGAGGAATTTCCTCCTTCTTCCTTCAATTAGCCTATCTGGCTTCATTCTCCTTCTGTCTGCGATCTCCTTCCGTTTCCAGTGGTTTGACTCTGTTCTCTCAACATCTCTGACTGTGTCAAGCCTGAACTTTGACTTTAACTGTGACGTTCATTAATTTCTCTTAATCAAAGACTCTGGCTCACTTTGCTCTGCCAGTGGGTTCTGTGAACCAGCGAACTTTCACTTTCTTTCTGCCTGTCACAATGGACGATGGGAGGAATTTGGACTATAGGAGGTTTATCATGCTCTCCCTTTGTCAGATTGCCTCTTTCAAGCAAATGATCTACATGACACTGCTGCAGTCTCTCTCAATTCTTCACTAGATATGTGAATGCACCTAGTCTCTTTACAACAACTCCAATCACACACTTCTCCCTAGCACCTTTCACCCTGACCTTCTGACTACCACTAAACACTCGAAGTTTCATGCCTGGGGTATCATGACTCATCTTCACTTTATCTTGCTTTTCTGTTACTTTGCTATTGACATCAGTCTTAAGCAAACAAAGACCTTGCCCTAGGAGCATGTTTAAACACTAACTCATAAACTGAACTACCTAACAGCACTATGGGTGTACCTACACCACATGGACTGCAGCGGTTCAAGAAGACAGCTCACCACCACCTTCTCAAGGGCAATTAGGGATGGGCAATAAATGCTGGCCTAGCCAGCGACACCCATATCCTGTGAAATAATAAAAATAAATAATGCCTAGCTTGTCACTTTGCAAATATTTCTGGAAAAAACTCTTCACGGTCTGCACATTTCTTTCTGCAGCACCATTCGATGCTGGGCGAAATGGTGCGATTAGAATCTGTTTGACTCCATTCTTACTCAGACCTATTTCAAACTGTTCTGATGTAAACTGTGGACCATTATCTGATACCAACACCTCTGGCAAGCCATAAACTGCCAACCAGCTTCTCAATAGATTCGGCACTTGTGGTATTGAGCGTAGATTCGACATTTATCCATTTGCTGCAGCTATCGAGCAAAACACGGTACTCTTTCCCTTCCACTTCAAAGAGATCGACATGTAGTCATCCCCATGGTTTACTTGTGCTGACTATGGAATGATAAAGTACCTTGGTTGGATCATTTCTCATACTGAGACACCCTGCACAACTTTCCACCTTCTTATTTGTCCCTGTTTGTTCTCGTCTATCTCTGCTTCTAACTGTGCAGAAGGCACTGTCCTAACCTTGCAAAATGCCAGCTGTACATTGTCCTTTATCTTGACTTTGACCTTGTGAGGCCTAATTTGATCATTAGGTTCTCCTTGCTGAAAGAGCACTTTGTGCTCTCTTAGCACTTCCTCAATGCCAGGCGTGTTTTTACTTATCCCGGCTGTAAATAACTCGGCCCAGTTTAACCGCATTTCTTAAGCCAATTCCTTCCCATGAGGGAGATTTTGTTCTCTCCTATTCCCTCCTACTGCTACCAATGGCGAGTAATAGGATGGATCATCATATTCCACCCTAACACTAACTTCACCTAGCACTGGAATAACCAGTCAATTTTACACCAGCGTCCCAAAGGGGAATGTGACTGAGGGATTTCTTGTACTCTCCTCCCGAGGTAACAGATGTGGCTACAGCTGTACCAAAGATGAAAGTAAGTTGTGGATTTCTGACATTCATTTCTACTGTCGGCACTGGAATTATATCTTCAGCCCTTTTACTCCAGTCCCCCATGTGCTGTTTTTCTTTCCCTCTGACTTAAGAGTCCAACCCTTAATCTTCCTGCTCAATAACATCAACTTCTGTTTCCATATCTATCGTTCGAGGATTTGGAGACTCCCGAACTAGTTTTAGATCTACCACGACCTTGACCTGGTGCATGGCTGTGACCTGGAACTTTACCGTGTCCTAAGCATTCCTGTTCCCTCTACTCCTGCATGCTGTCTGGATCTCACCAACTTTCCCACAGGCATAGCACTTTGACTGGAAATGGGAGCACTTGCAAGGTTGGTGGCAACAGCGGCATCTAAATCTCTGACTCTGAGGCTATGAACTTGGCTACCGTGACCTGGGCCTTGCTGAAATCTGGTGGGCCCCTCTTGCCTGCTCAGGAAACAACTCCCTTGCAAACTGCACCTATCTTTTTCAGCCGTTCCCATGCCTGTGGCCTCATTACAGGCCTCCTGCCATGTCAGCTTATTGCCTTTTCTCAAAATATTGGCCTGGGTTTTATTGTTTTTAGGCTTCCTACAAATGTGTCCCTAATTTCTAGATTCGCACCATACCCACAGTGACGAGAGAGTTTCTTTAATTCGAGAACGTAACCTGTAATAGTCTCACTCGGCAATTGCTTCCTTTGACAGGACATAGCTCTCAGTGCAAGCTCATTCTTAGGCGTGCCATAATATGAGTCCAGAAGTTCATTACTTTCATTATATTCCATAGTTCTGGGATCTCTCGGGCAACAGTGGTTAAAAACTACATCAAAAGAATCTGGCCCCATCATCGGTGAGGAAAATATTCACCTTTTCCTCATCTATTTCATTCACTGTCAGCCAGATGTGTGACCTTCAGTTATAATGACACCTTTTTGTTAGGGAGGAATTCCCCCATTGTCCCCAAATATGTTCCCAGTGCCATTTTTTCAACTCCGTACCATACTCACTCACCGTGTACCTGAATACCATGTGCACACACAGTTCAATCTTTCAAATTGCTCAAACTTCCCAAATTCGACTTTCGGAGTTCCAAAATGTAACAAACGATGTTCTTCAGTCCTTAGTTTCGCAAAAGAAATGTAAAAGAAAATGCCATCCCATCCTCATCATTCCGTTGTATATATCACAGAGTAAGACTGACACAAGCTCAGCTGCAGGCAGCCATTACTGAACTAACTTTACACCTCCCCAACAGAGGGGGCAGCAGAGAGGGCAATATAACAAAATGCTCAAATCTTTCCATATATTACCACCAACACCATGAACAGCGAAATCACCAACACAGTGAACAGATAATTCAGAACCGAAGTTTCTACCTTGGGAGTTAAATCTGCTTCTTTCTGCAGTTCTCTTGCTTAAGTATCTTGAAGTAAATAAGTGTCAGGTTGTGCGCCTGATCCAGAGTTTCAGGGTCTGAAGTATTATTCTACAGTTGTCACAGTAGCTTGTACCCTGCCCCTCTGTACAACAGTTACCAGAATCCCTGGAAAGTTAAACTACCTGTCCTGAACAGCAGGCAGTCTTGTATACTCAGGACCTAAAGACATTTATTCTGCTTCGTGTTCAACATTATGGTTTATTGTCCATGTTTAGACAATCCTACAACCTTGCTCTGGAAGGCTGGTAATTCCTTTTATGGTCAATTTGGTAGCCTCTGGCACACTACACAATCTTTCACTGACATATTCCAAAGGGGAATTTTATATTCTTATGTTCCCAGACATGAAGCCACTCTCAAAGAGATTGTAGGTTGGAGATGCAGCGACAATATCGTTATACTGATTCAGGGGCTCTCTGCTGTGAATCTACCCTCTCGTTTTTTTTCAAATCCCTCTGGTAGGTCATTTTCTGTTTTCCATTAACTCACAGGTTGCTCGGGACTTGATGCTTTCACCCACTCGATTCTCTCCTTATATTATTATTATTCACCTCCTTCATTCATCATCCAAGGCCACCCACCATGTTGTTAATGATTTCATTCAAGATTGGTCAAAATCCTTTAAGCTCCAGTCCTCTTGGAGTGCACTGGGTGCATTTACACTTGTTTTTCAATGAGTCTTTCCTCAAATACTGTTTATTCATGTCTTTCACTTGCCTCAGAGTCTTTCACCTTTCCCACTCTTCACCCTCCTTTACCTCCGGGCAGTCCTCACCTCACTCACCTCTCCCACTCTTCACCCTCCTTTACCTCCGGGCAGTCCTCATCTCACTCACCTCTCCCACTCTTCACCCTCCTTTACCTCCGGGCAGTCCTCACCTCACTCACCTCTCCCACTCTTCACCCTCCTTTACCTCCTGGCAGTCCTCACCTCACTCACCTCTCCCACTCTTCACCCTCCTTTACCTCCTGGCCTGACCTCACTCACCTCTCCTACTCTTCACCCTCCTTTACCTCCGGGCAGTCCTCACCTCACTCACCTCTCCCACTCTTCACCCTCCTTTACCTCCGGGCAGTCCTCACCTCACTCACCTCTCCCACTCTTCACCCTCCTTTACCTCCGGGCAGTCCTCACCTCACTCACCTCTCCTACTCTTCACCCTCCTTTACCTCCGGGCAGTCCTCACCTCACTCACCTCTCCCACTCTTCACCCTCCTTTACCTCCGGGCAGTCCTCACCTCACTCACCTCTCCCACTCTTCACCCTCCTTTACCTCCGGGCAGTCCTCACCTCACTCACCTCTCCCACTCTTCACCCTCCTTTACCTCCTGGCAGTCCTCACCTCACTCACCTCTCCCACTCTTCACCCTCCTTTACCTCCGGGCAGTCCTGACCTCACTCACCTCTCCCACTCTTCACCCTCCTTTACCTCCGGGCAGTCCTAACCTCATTCACCTCTCCCACTCTTCACCCTCCTTTACCTCAAGGCAGTCCTGACCTCACTATCTCCTCTGATTGTGAGTGGAACTCCCACAACTCCATTTCTAAAGATGTCCTGGAGGAGTTTTGATTCCCCTGTTGTGCCAATCATTTCTTCCCCCTTAACAACTAACAGCCTTGTATGAATTCAAAGTCCATTCAAGTTTCAAACACCATTCGCAGAGTTGCAGGGAGTCTGTAAACATCTTCGACAGGTTACAAGAAAAAAAACACAGGCAAGCCTCCTCTCTCACCTTTGACCCCTATCTGTTGTAAAGTTTTTCTGTCTTTGATTGATGATGATTATTGTCCATCTTTCCTCTCTTTTCCTTCCAAATATCCATTAGAAAATTCTCCCTGGGTTCTACCTCGTATCCACATTCTCATTGTGTGAAAACCAACACTCCGACCCTGCATCTGAAATTTGTGGAACTCCAAACCTTCTCTCAGGCAACTCCCTCCAAGGGAGGGTATATATCAGGGAGGGTCCATATATCCTCGAACATGCAAATTCGGAGCTGGGGAAGGCCACTCAGCCCCTCGAGCCTGCTCGGCCATTCAATAAGATTATGGCTGATCTGAATGTAACCTCATTCCTGTCTACCCCCAATAACCTTTCACCCCCTTGTCAGTCAAGAATGTATCTAGCTCTGTCTTAAAAATATTCAATGACTCTGCTTCCAGGGCTTTTTCAGGAAGAGAGTTCCAAAGACTCACAACCCTCTGAGTGAAAAAAATTCTCCTCATCTCAGTTTTAAATGGGTGACCCCTTATTTTTAAACAGTGACCCCTAGTTCTAGATTCTCCCACAAGAGGAAACATCTCCACATCCACCCTGTCAAGACCCCTCAGGATCTTACATGTTTCAATCAAGTCACCTCTTACTCTTCTAAACTCCAGTGGATACAAGCCTAGTCTGTCCAACCTTTCCTCATAAGACAACCCACCCATTCCTGGTATTAGTCTAGTAAACCTTCTCTGAACTGCTTCTAACACATTTACATCCTTCTTTAAATAAGGAGACCAGTGCTGTGCACAATACTCCAGATGTGGTCTCACCAGTGCCCCGTACAACTGAAGCATAACCTCCCTACGGATTGTGATCAATTCCCCTCACAATAAATGATAACATTCTATTAGCTTTCTAATTACCTGCTGTACCTGCAGACTAACCTTTTGTGATTCACGCACTAGGACACCCAGATCCCTCTGCATCTCAGAGCTCTTTTGCCCACCCTCACACAGACAACTCTGGCAAAGGAGTAACCTTTGTTTCCCTCTATCTGACAATCTAAAGCCTTTTCAATCCCAAAGCGTGGCCTTTCACTCTGCTCTCTTACCAAGAGAAATCAGCAATGAGAGGTTACTGACTTCCCATACAGAACCCTCTGGTGGTGGTTAATATAATTACATGGCTTAATTCCTTCTTGGAATGTGGGCATCACTGGCAGTGCCAGCTATTATTGCCCACCTCTCACTGCCCTGAAAAGGTGGTTGTGGGCTCTCTACTTCAACCGCTATAGCAGTTTGATTCAACTGAGTGTGTGACCAAGCCGCTGCAGAGGATAGTTCAAAATCAACCAAGCCAATGGGGGGCTAGAGTCACAGGTAAACCAAACCAGGCAAGTATTCTCGCCACTAGGACATTAGTGAGTCAGTTGGGTTTCTACGACAATCCAACGGCTTCGTGGTCACATTTGCTGTTATCACCTGTTACGATCTCCATAAAGACCGATAACTTTTAAAGAGGTTTGAACTTCCTGTTATTAGCTGAGGGAATGATACAGCAAGGTTCGATTTAAAACTTTTACTATAACAAATGACCAAAAGGCACTATTGACCAGACATTATTTTCTTTTTGTAAGCAACCTATTTAAACTACAGAAGATGATGATCCCCTTGTATACTTATCAGACTTTGCACTCTCCACCAAGTTAATCCTTTTCACAAACAGTCCACAGTTGCTCCCAGCTTCCAAGGATTCCTGTATCCCTGTTTCACTGTGTAGTATCTTCGAGTAACTGTCTCCAGGAGCATTCCACAGTTTTCACAAGGCGGAATTTTATAGGCTGTCCCGCCAGTGGGAATTTTTGGTCCCACCAAAGTGGATAGACTTTTGAATAGCTTGTCGCATTTTACAGCACTGCCCCCACTGTGACAGGGCCATAACATTCCGCACAGAGTTTCTTAAATCCACCACCATGTTCCAATCATCCTTCCTCCCCCAGCCATGCCAGGACAAATCTTCCAGAATCCATAGCAGGTTGCAGGATGTGTCTCTTCAACTAGAGACCGTCTCCCTCCTACATCTGGCTATGGGAACTCACAAAAAGCCACGCAGCCTTTTCTCTCTGCTGACCACACAGAGCCTCTGCGGCTTGTCTGTGATCTTCATTGAGTTACAGGGAAGCCTGTAACCTGATCTCATAAATGGCTTCCTCAGCCCTCTTCTCCATGGCAATGTGAAACGCCTTAATCTTGTATCCAGGTAGCTATCCTTGATCCCAATTCCCTTTTATCTTAGAAGTAAATGGACAGTTTACAGCACAACTGCTTACAACCCAGTAGTAAAAAGGATGGGATATGCTGATGTATGACATCAGTCAGTCATGTGTTAGATGAGGGAGAGAGAGACATTGGAATCATGCCTAGAAGCAACATGCCTACTCGATAACCTGTCTAGATATAGCACTAATAAACAAGTGTTAAGCAGATACCAGAGTATGTCTACAGTCTGTGTAAGAACCAAATCCCATGCCTAGAGCCCAAGTCAGAAGGACCCATCTCCGAACATCTACAACACCTTTCTGGGACATTGGGAGACTCAGAGTCTACTCATTATAAACTCAGAGACTGCTGTCATTGTTTCCAAGTGTAAATACCTTGCATCTTCTTTTCAGTAAAACAATCTGAGTCTTCCTTTGATCCCTAACAATCAAACCATCCAGGCAGACTTCAGAGCAGGCCCCATGAACCCCTTCATTTACCCAAAATTTACAGCTACAGTCCCAAAATAGAATAACCTTCTAAACCTCAATATTGTAACACAGCTATTTTAAAATTTGCAAATTACTCATCAACTGAACTGTAATTCTTAAACGGCCATGGATTACTAGTCCAGCAACATCATCACAACATTGTCACTGTACTGAACAAATCTGGCCTTAGTAAATATAGACGTGCGCTCTTCTGATGAGCTACTAATTTCCTAAATATCCAAAAAAGCCTTTAATTCATTCCAGAACTCACATTTGAGTTTATCTTCAGGCTGGCCTCCCTCCAGGAAGGATAAATAACAGACAACATCCTTCACAAAGACTACATCTGGCAGAGTTGGATCAATTGTATTGGAGATTGGAGAGTCTACAGAAAGAGGGAAATAAATCATTAGTCACAGTTCACATGAAAAGTCACAGCAGAGTGGGGACAGTCCTCAACAGATACAGCAATAGTTTCACAGTCAGGAGGAGAAATTAAGAATAAGAGCAGAGAGACAGAGCGTTCAGACAGCAAGAGAGAGAGAGAGAGAACGGGTGCAGGTGCATTCGGACAGAGATAGAGAGAGGGAGAGAGAGAGCGATTGGACAGAAAGAGAGAGCGTTCAGACAGAGAGAGAGAGAGCGTTCAGACAGAGAGAGAAAGAGTGTTCAGACAGAGAGAGAGCGTTCAGACAGAGAGAGAAAGAGAGAGCGTTTGGACAGAGAGAGAGAGAGCGTTCGGACAGAGAGAAAGAGAGCATTCGGACAGAGAGAGAGAGCATTCAGACGGAGAGAGAAAGAGAGAGCGTTCGGACAGAGAGAGAGAAAGTGTTTGGACAGAGAGAGAGAGCGTTCCGACAGAGAGTGAGAGCACGTGCGTGCAGACAGAGAGAGAGAGTGTGAGCGCACTTGGACAGAGAGAGAGAGTGAGTTCAGACAGAGAGAGAGAGAGAGCACTCGCATTCAGACAGGGAGAAAGAGAGAGCATTCAGAGAGAGAGAGAGAGAGCAAGAGAGCAAATGAGAGAGCATTCCGATAGCGAGAGAGAGAGAGCGTTTGGAGAGAGAGAGGGAGTTTGGAGAGAGAGAGGGAGTTTGGAGAGAGAGAGGGAGTGCGTTCGGACAGAAACAGATAGAGTGAGTGAAAGAGCATTCGGACACAGAGAGAGAGAGGGCGCGTGTTTGGACAGGTACAGAGAGAGCATTGGGACAGAGAGAGAGCATTGGGACAGAGGGGGAGAGGGCGCACACATGTGTTTGGACAGAGAGAGAGATAGAGAGGGTGTTCAGAGAGAGAGAGAGCACATTCAGACAGAGAGACAGAGAGAGAGTGTGCGTTTGGGCAGAGAGAGGGAGCACATTCGGACAGACAGAGAAAGAGTGCCTGGACAGAGTGAGAGAGCAAGAGAGTATTCGGAGAGAGAGAGATTGAATTCGCAGAGAGAGAGCTTGGTATAATGTGTGATTTCGGACAGAGAGAGGTCAGACAAAGAAAGGAACCTCGGACAGATTCATCTGTCCACTGATACTTATTAATGGTTGGTTGATTATGTTGTTAAAGATACACAGGCAATGGGTGTTGTTTGATTAAGGACTGAGAGCACACATAAAGAGAGTCAGCTGGGACATTAGGTGGGTAGTTAGGAGGCAGAGATCTGTTATGCTGCATCCTGTGAATAAACCGACTATCAAGGAAAAGGTTTGTGTCTTGTTTTGTACTTTACCATCTGCCTTGGATCTATTGTAGCAGAAGGTGGCTGCCTAAAGGTTAAGTTTGAAAACTGAGAAGAAATATTTTTCAGACAGAAGATAGTAATCGGAGTTACTTCTGAGAAGAGTTGCTGAAACCAAGTATAAAATATCAGGGTATGATTCCCCACTGGTGTTCTCCAAATCTGAACCTTAAGACCAATGAACACTGGCTATGTCCCTACCAAAGACAAACTAGGGTATAGGGCTTGGTGCAGCTGCTTCCTAACAAAAGCAGGGGCAAGTGAAGAATATTTTCAGAGCTGGAGCCATTGGACATTGAGGAAGGTTTGGATCATCTATTAACATTTATGGATACAATTTATAAGAAGAGTGATCTATTAGATGCATACGAGGCATGGTCATAAATTTAGAAAGATGGACAATTATTCCCCAGAAGAATATGTCATGGAATTTAAGACTATATGTAAAATTGCTGAAATTCTATTTGGAAATTCCTAATTCAGCACTTACTTTCAAGTTGCTTGGTTGTACTAAAGTGTCGCATGTGGACAGGTTCCTGGTCTTAGCTGGCGTCAGAAAATCAGAAAGAGAAATGCTTTTGGGCGAGATGTCTGAGGCTTTAAGAAATATCCTGGGAAAAGAGTCAGATCCAGCAGCCTTCCGGGCACAAATAGGACACCAGTGGTGTCACAGAAGATGGAAGGTTCAATGCTCGGGGCATTTCGAGACCCTTCAGATATGGGGTGCTGGGTTTTTTTCATTAATTCATGGGATGTGGGCTTCGCTGGCTAGGCCAGCATTTATTGCCCATCCCTAATTGCTCCTTGAGAAGGTGGTGGTGAGCTGCCTTCTTGAACCGCTGCAGTCCGTGTGGTGTAGGTACACCCACAGTGCTGTTAGGGAGGGAATTCCAGGATTTTGACCCAGCGACAGTGAAGGAACGGTGATATATTTCCAAGTCAGGATGGTGAGTGACTTGGAGGTGAACTTCCAGGTGGTGGTGTTCCCATGTGTCTGCTGCCCTTGTCCTTCTAGATGGTAGTGGTCGTGGGTTTGGAAGGTGCTGTCTAAAGAGCCTTGGTGAGTTCCTGCAGTGCATTTTGTAGATGGTACACACACTGCTGTTACTGTGCGTCGGTGGTGGAGGGAGTGAATGTTTGTGGATGGGGTGCCAATCAAGCGGGCTGCTTTGTCTTGGATGGTGTCGAGCTTCTTGAGTGTTGTTGGAGCTGTACTCATCCAGGCAAGTGGGGAGTATTCCATCACACTCCTGACTTGTGCCTTGCAGATGGTGGACAGGCTTTGGGGAGTCAGGAGGTGAGTTACTCACTGCAGGATTCCTAGTCTCTGACCTGCTCTTGTAGCCACAGTATTTATATGGCTAGTCCAGTTCAATTTCTGGTCAATATTAACTCCCAGGGTGATGATAGTGGGGGATTCAGTGATGGTAATGCCATTGAATGTCAAGGGGTGATGGTTGGATTCTCTCTTGTTGGAGATGGTCATTGCCTGGCACTTGTGTGGCGTGAATGTTACTTGCCACTTGTCAGCCCAAGCCTGGATATTGTCCAGGTCTTGCTGCATTTGGACATGGACTGCTTCAGTATCTGAGGAGCCGCGAATGGTGCTGAACATTGTGCAATCATCAGCGAACATCCCCACTCCTGACATTATGATGAAAGGAAGGTCATTGATGAAGCAGCTGAAGATGGTTGGGCCTAGGACGCTACCCTGAGGAACTCCTGTAGTGATGTCATGGAGCTGAGATGATTGACCCCCAACAACCACAACCATCTTCCTTTGTGCTAGGTATGACTCCAATCAATGGAGAGTTTTCTCCCTGATTCCCATTGAATCTAGTTTTGCTAGGGCTCCTTGATGCCACACTCGGTCAAATGCTGTCTTGATGTCAAGGGCAGTCACTCTCACCTCACCTCGGGAGTTCAGCTCTTTTGTCCATGTTTGAACCAAGGCTCTAATGAGGTCAGGAGCTGAGTGGCCCTGACGGAACCCAAACTGGGCGTCAGTGAGCAGGTTATTGCTAAGTAAGTGCCACTTGATAGCCCTGTTGATGACCCCTTCCATCACTTTACTGATGATGGAGAGTAGACTGATGGGGCGGTAATTGGCTGGGTTGGATTTGTCTTGTTTTTTGTGTACAGGACATACCTGGGCAATTTTCCACATTGTTGGGTAGATGCCAGTGTTGTAGCTGTACCGGAACAGCTTGGCTATGGGCGCGGCAAGTTCTGGAGCACAAGTCTTCAGTACTATTGCCAGAATGTTGTCAGGGCCCATAGCCTTTGCAGTATCCAGTGCCTTCAGCCATTTCTTGATATCACGTGGAGTGAATTGAATTGGCTGAAGACTGGCATCTGTGATGCTGGGGACCTCCAGAGGAGGCCGAGATGGATCATCCAATCGGCAATTCTGGCTGAAGATTTTAGCAAGTTCTTCAGCCTTATCTTTTGCACTGATGTGCTGGGCTCCTCCATCATTGAGGATGGGGATATTTGTGGAGCCTCCTCCTCCAGTGAGTTAATTGTCCACCACCATTCATGACTGGAGGTGGCAGGACTTAGATCTGATCCGTTGGTTGTAGGATCGCTTAGCCCTGTCTATCACTTGCTGCTTATGCTGTTTGGTATGCACGTAGTCCTGTGTTATAGCTTCACCAGGTTGATACCTCATTTTTAGGTATGCCTGGTGCTGTTCCTGGCATGCCCTCCTGCACTCTTCATTGAACCAGGGTTGATCCCCGGGCTTGGTGGTAATGGTAGAGTGGGGGATATGCCGGGCCATAAGGTTACAGATTGTGTTCGAGTACAATTCTGCTGCTGCTGATGGCCCACAGCGCCTCATGGTAGCCCAGTTTTGAGTTGCTAGATCTGTTTGAAATCTATCCCATTTAGCACGGTGGTAGTGCCACACAACATGATGGAGGGTATCCTCGATGTGAAGGCGGGACTTCGTCTCCACAAGGACTGTGCGGTGGTCACTCCTATCGATACTGTCATGGACAGATGCATCTGTGGCAGGCAGGTTGGTGAGGATGAGGTCAAGTATGTTTTTCCCTCTTGTTGGTTCCCTCACCACCTGCTGCAGACCCAATCTTGCAGCTATGTCCTTTAGGACTCAGCCAGCTCGGTCAGTAGTGGTGCTACCGAGCCACTCTTGGTGATGGCATTGAAGTCCCTCCATATTCTGCATCCTTGCCACCCTCAGTGCTTCCTCCAAGTGATCTTCAACATACAGGAGCACTGATTCATCAGCTGAGGGAGGGGGGTATGTGGTAATCAGCAGGAGGTTTCCTTGCCCATGTTTGACCTGATGCCATGAGACTTCATGGGTCCCAGAGTCGATGTTGAGGACTCCCAGGGCAACTCCCTCCTGACTGTATGCCCTGTGCTGCCACCTCTGCTGGGTCTGTCCTGCCGGTGGGACAGGACATACCCAGGGATGGTGATGGTGGTGTCTGGGACATTATCTGTAAGGTCTGATTCTGTGAGGATGACTATGTCAGGCTGTTGCTTGACTAGTCTGTGAGACAGCTCTCCCAATTTTGCCACAAGCCCCCAGACATCAGTAAGGAGGACCTTGTAGGGTCGACAGGGCTGAGATTGCCGTTGTCGTTTCCAGTGCCTAGGTCAATGCTGGGTGGTCTGTCCAGTTTCATTCTTTTGAGACTTTGTGGTGGCTTAATACAAGCTAGGGGCTTGCTAGCGTGTTTAAGAGTCAACCACATTGTTGTGGACCTGGAGTCATGTGTAGGCCAGACCAGGTAAGGATGACTGATTTCCTTCCCTAAAGGACATTAGTGAACCAGATGGGTTTTTACAACAATAGTTTCCTGGTCATCATTAGACTTCTAATTCCAGATTTTAATTGAATTCAAATCCCATCATCTGCTGCTGTGGGATTCGAACCTGGGTCCACGGAGCTTTACTTTGGGTCCAGTGACAATACCACTGCATCATCACCTCACCCAGTGGTGGCAAAGCAACAGAGGAACCACAGTCAGAAGAGAGGAGGATGGAGACTTTCTGGCAGATGGCATGAATGGAGTATTAATAACGGAACAATAAACCCCAGGAATGCCCGGAGAATTATTAACAAACATTTGAGATGTGTTTTGAAATATCATTATGCGATAACTTGCCCAAAATGGAACATTTTGGGAGTTTTGGTCTCCTTATTTAAGGAAGGATGTAAATGCATTGGAGACGGTTCAGAGGAGGTTTACTAGATTGACACCTGGAATGAGCAGGTTGTCTTATGAGGAAAGGTTGGACAGACTGGGCTTGTTTCCACTGGAGTTTGGAAGAATGAGGGGTGATTTGATTGAAGTATATAAGATCCTGAATGGCCTTGACAAGGTGGACGTGGAAAGGATGTTTCCTCTGGTGGGTGAGTCCCGAACTAGGGGGCACTGTTTTAAAATTAGGGATCACCCTTTTAGGACAGAGATGAGGAGAATATTTTTCTCTCAGAGGGTTGTGCGACTTTGGAACACTTTGCCTCAGAAGGCAGTGGAGGCGGGGTCATTGAATATTTTTAAGGCAAGAGGTAGATAGATTCTTGTTAGGCAAGGGAATCAAAGGTTATCGGGGGTAGATGGGGATGTGGAATTCAAAACACAAATCGAGCAGCCATGATCTTATTGAATGGCAGAGTAGGCTCGAGGGGCCGAATGGCCTACTCCTGCTCCTAATCCATATGTTTGTATGGTTGCATATAACTGGGTTTTTAAGGCAATGCACGAAATGGAAGGTTTGGAAGGGCAAGGTGATGATACTAATCAGCCTGAGGGAACTGTACTGGTCACAAGAAGCTTCAGTCTGGTAATGAGTGTACTAGTCATGGATTCATTTAATAGTGCTGTGCTGGACAGTGGTTGCACATCCACAGTATGTGGAATGGATTGGTTATTTGGATTCATTCAGTAGTAAGGGTTGAAGTAAGCTCAAGGAAGATGAAAGTACGACTTGCTTCAGGTTCAGGGATGACAACACCTTAAAGTCACTGAAAAGCGTGGTGATTCCATCTAGAATAGCAGGGGGAAGCCACTTTATTTGTGCAGATGTGGTATCTAGTGAGATCACCTTGCTGCTGAGCAAGCCATCCATGAAAAAGGCACAAGTGAAATTAGACATGGAACATGAGAAAGCAATTATCTTTGTTAAGTCAATAGATTTGAAATTTACCCAATCAAGGCATTATTGCAACCCTTTAACAAAACCTAGCCCCTGAATCAGAATGTCAAAGAAGTGCTAATGGGAATTTGAGAGGTAAAAAGCATATTGACTTAAATGTTACATCACCAGTTTGCTCATTCTTCTTGTTACAGGTTAAAGATCCTACTAAAGGATACAGGGATGATTGGTGATTGGTACACAAAGAGATTAGTGAAAAATGTGATACACGCTAAAAGTAACAGAGGACACCATCATGGCCTATTCTTAAGTCTCCCATTAGCATGAGACTCAAATGAAGTAGTAGCTATGGATTTAAAGGTGTGAAATAAGGACAGAAATATTTTCATTTTACATTCCATATACATAGCAACAAGGTTCAGTCTGTCTACAGTAAAACATGGTAAAGACAACAGAGCGATTGTTAGATAAAATCATGGAAAAATGGATAGGAACCAGACTGGGGGCACCGGCTAAATTCCTAACTGACAATGGGGGGGTGAAATTTGCCAATGACGAATTTCGAGAGGAGTACAAAAATATGTACATTGTAGTATGATCACCACAGCTAAAGTCCCTCCAATTACTGGGCTTGGTGAAAGAAATCACCAGGAGATGCTCCAAAAGATCTTAGCTGACCAGCCAAATTGTAAGCTAACATCTGGCCTGGCATGGACAGTCCATGTGAAGGATTCACTACAAATGGCTGGGGGCTAGAGTGGGTATCAGTTAGTCTATGGGGAGAAATCCAAAAATACCTTTGGTGATAAATCTCCAGCCTTGGAAGGGGCTCCAATTAGTTCCACCTTTTCTGTGCAGTTGAATGTCCAACATGCAGGGAGAAGGGCGTTCATTATACACAAGTCTCGGAGAAAATTCAGCAAGCATTAGGGAATTGCATAGGGCTGTCAGGGATAAACTTTCATCCTGGGGATTTAGTATAGAGAGGGTCAGAAAGAGTGGAAAGGTCTGGGGAAGGTGATAAGGTGTGATGGGGAGACAGTGGTTCTTCAACATGGTAGTCAAATTATTAGGGTCTATTCATCTCGGTTAATCAGGATTGATTAGAAACTGTCAGAATCTGAGCAATTAGTAGAAGGTAATGAAGCATCCTGAACTTCACAAACTCATATGTTTGATAGTTATTCACTGGAGTTTAGAAGAATGAGAGGGGACCTCATTGAAACATATCAAATTCTTACAGGGATGGGCTGGATGCAGGGATGATGTTTCCTCTGGCTGGGGGAGTCTAGAACAAGGGGTCACAGTCTCAGGATACGGGGTAGACTGTTTAGGACTGAGAGCGGGAGAAACGTCTTCACTCAGAGGGTGGTGAACCTGTGGAATTCCCTACCACAGGAGGCTGTGGAGGCCAAGTCACTGAATATATTTAAGAAGGAAATGGATAGATTTCTGGACTCTAAAGACATTAATGGGTATGGGGAGAGAGTGGGAATATGGCGTTGAGATAGAGGATCAGCCATGACCATATTGAATGGCGGAGCAGGCTCGAAGGGCCGAATGGCCTACTCCTGCTCCTAGTTTCTATGTTTCTATAGTAATGAGTAGCAGAATGCAGTAGATAAGGGGCTGGATAATGATAGGCAAAGTGATACCGATGCACAAGATAGGGCTATTTTACCCAAACACAACTACCAAAAGTAAGCACTAGGGTAACATACATACCAGAAGAGGCCAATGAATGGGGGGATGTGATCACTGCAGGGAGAGCCACCGGCAAGTTCAAACATTGGCTAAATGTCCAAGACCATGGACAAGGGCCAAGATCCACGGGCTGGCAAAATGAGGTGAAAATGCGGAAAGCAAGTTCTGATCGTGGAGCTGGGAGTGACTCTGGTGCAAGGAAACAGTCACGTACCTGGTAACATAACCTCTGATTGTCGGGTCGGCGGGGGGAGAGGTCATGCAGCAGTCATCCAGAGAGAGAGGTAGGAGGGTAAGTAGAGGCTGTAGTTTGGCTAGAACACAGACTACTGCAAACAAACTAGAAGATAAATCGGTAAGAGATGTGAAACAAAACGAGTTGGATAGTTGGAAAGAATTGGGTGTCTATTCTGAAGTGCCAGATAGGGGGCAGCCAGCCTCATCTCACAGGTGGACATGTACAGAAAAAGTCCACCCAGAAGGGACATATGAAGCTAAAGCGAGACTAGTGGCTCGGGGTTTCGAAGAGAGACTCGGTGATCGGGCTGTTAGAGGGGACTCTCCCACAGCAGGAAGAATTTTTTTTTAGCTGTCTTGGCCACATATTTGTGGCAATGTAGGTCAGCCAATAGGAAAGCCACATTTTTGCAGGGTGAAAAATCTCAAAGAGAAGTGATTTGGAAACCACCTAAAAAGGCGGGTGATGCCGAGGGGAAGCTGTGGAAGTTAAAGAAGTAGGTTTATGGGTCGAAGGATGTGTCGAGGGTAGGTTTGTCCTGCTGAAAGTAGTTGTATTCAGCTGAAAGTGGACCCAGCAATGTCCTGCTGCAGAGGTGGGGAACCTACGTGGGCTGGATCTGGCCTGTTGCTTAATTTCATCTGGCCCCCAGCAAGAGTTCTAAAAATTAAAATGAACTCAGATGTTTTGTGTAGAGTCTGAATACTGTACCAGATCTTTCTATTGCCTAAATGACTTTGTTTTTTTTTCTGTTGTCTCAGTCTCTATTTTCCGTGAGATCTGCACAAACTCATCATGACAACATCATTTGTCGCTGGAACTGACCACGATGGTGTCTGAAAACAATGAAGTCCTGGGTGAACTTTAGAACAGTGTTAGACTTTTGGGTTGGGAAATTTTCCATCTAATTTAAACAAAAGAATGAGGCCAGGAAAGCTGAGAAACGTTATCTTTGACTATAGTTGCTGTTTTGTGGGAAGAGCTCAAACCAGCGGACTAAACGTTGACAATGCAGTTTGATGTACAAAAGCTCCACCTGCACTGGCGATTTTTATGTGAATGTGACCCACGACTGATTTTGTCTATGTGTGAATGGCCCGTGATAAGAAAAAGGTTCCCCACCTCTGTTCTGCTGGTAGCACAAAGAGAAATCCACAGGCATCTTTATGATGCATGTTGGTGATTTTCTATGGGGAATTTGAACACTTTGTTACAGATAAGATTAAGGTAGAATTTAAGATTAGAAGTCAGGCTTCAGGTTTTAAATATGTAGGGATAAATATGAGGCAGTATCAGTCAGGAGTAACCTTAAATCAACAATCATACCTAGAAGGTGCTAATCGTATCCCGATAAATCGGGCCAGATCCTCACAGGTAGGTGATCTTGCATCCAAATAAGAAACAGAGTAGTTAGGGAGCTTGATTGGACAGTTAAACTGGCTATGCACTCAGAGAAGACCCGATGCCAGTTATGACATATTGGAACTGAGTACTATGGTGAAATACGCTACAGTTGAAGAGGTTCTGGGGGCAAATAAAACATTAAAGAAATTAAATTCAGGGAAATACGCATTCAAGTTTTCAGCCTTGGGTGACCCGAAAGCTATGAAATTACTCCTTTTTAGGGAGACTTCCAATGCCAATCTTCCAGGTGGATATTCAAGTACAGCTGGGTTTATCATATTATTGGTAGGTGAAAATGGAAAATGCTGTCCCTTGGCCTGGGAAGCCAAGAAAATAAAAAAAGGTGGTTTAAAGTACTTCGGGTGCAGAAACACTGGCACTAGTAGGAGTGATAAATACTACCAATAGGTACTGACATGCTGAAGGAAATCCTATACAAGAGGCATTCTGAGAAAAGTCTGCCCATTGACTGCTATGTTCTCTTTTTAACCATTCACTCAATAAAGACTGTCACTGAGAAAAGGTTGAGGGTTGACCTGTATCATGGAAATATAATAATTTTTATAAGGTTATTGGGATTTATTGTAAAGTAGGAATAGTGGGGTCTGGATGGTGTGTGTGTGTCTGTGTGTGTGTGTGGGTCTTAATTGAATTAAAGACAGCTGGTCGGATGGCTTTGATGTATCAGAAGAGAAGCTAGGTTTGAAATGTTAAACAGGTAAACATGGGGGAAGTTTTAGAATGTGAGGTGTAAACGGAAAATTAGCATTTTGAGATAAACCAGAGTAGTCATGAATTTCAAAGAAAGGGTGAAATGTTACACTTAGCCAGAAGAAGCCAAACAGTTTCCCAAAGCTTACTGATAAAATTGGTACTATGAAAGATTTTTATCATTAGAAAAATAAAGTCCAAAGACATATTGGAACAGTGGGATTTACATTAAAAAGGGAGAAACATGCATAAAGGAGATGAGGTTATGTGTAAGGAAAGAAGGAATTCTAAGATCTAACAAGTGTGAATAGCCTCCAGCCTCTATGTACCAAGCTGCTCCCTTTAGGAATCGAAGCTAGGAGAATTTGCTGTGACTATCCCTGTCCAGAGTATCATCTGCTTTGCCTGGATCTGTTAAAACTTATTTTGTTTTTACTGCTGCCTTAATGGAGGTTTAACTGGGATTTAGATTAGTTAGGGGAGCTAGGAGTTATCATTGTAGTAATTTGTAGACCTTTGTATGTGCTTAAAAATTATTTATTTTATTAATAAATGTTTAAATTGGTTTTGTAAAATAAACCTCTATAACTCGGTGGACTTATTATTACTGAATTCAGGGCACACATCTCAAAATCAAAATACACATTGCAAAACAGTTGTGGTGGTTGTTTCAAGATTCCCTCTGGGATTTGAGCAGCTCAGCATTTACCATCTGCTGTGCCATAACACCTGGCTGGAGAGGAAACGCTGGAGAGAAAAGAGATCTCTAAACTAAAATAGGTCGACACAAGTCACCAATTATCAGGCTGTTTTACAAAGAGGGGTGCTTGCTTCAAGAAATTGGTGGAGGCCCTAGAAAAGGGACATCTTGTATTACGGTGAACTGTAAGAAATATGGAAACCATTTCTTTCCCTCTTCGATTACTTTGTAATTAATTATGTTATAAAGTTTTTGTTTAAGGAAAGAAAGGGGAATCTGTTAATGGTTGGTTGATTATGTTGCTAAAGATACACTGGTGATGGGCACTGTTTGATTAAGGACTGAGAACACACATTGAGAGTCAGTTCCATGTATATATATATGTTGCCAGGGTTTGCTGTCCCTTTTTGATTATCTGAAGGGGCTGCTACTCAAATTTTGGTTGTACTTCAGCCCCACACACTTCTGATCTTTGGACACCCAGTGTGAAGGGGGTCGGGGGCAGGGTGAAGGACCTCCTTGTTAGCCTGCTCCAGGGCCTGGTCAAGGTGGCTATTAATAGGCCCAGGCAGCTGGCAGTTGAGGGGGATGTTTAGTCCCACTGTCTGTCTGCCCCTCTTCCACAGCTACATTCACACCCGTATGTCCCTGGAGAGGGAACATGCAGTGTCTGCCATTATGTTTGAGGCCTTCTGCGACTGGTGGGCACCACAGGGACTGGAGTGCATCATCAGGAACATCATTTTAATTCAGTTTGATAAGTTTCCTTTAAAGCTTTGTCTTTTTGTTACAGAGCCCCTTTAATAGGCTGTTAACTTGTTTATTAGTTAATTTGTTAATTATTTTTATTGGCACTCAAACGAGCATAAAGCAAGTCAGCAGAGACACTGGGTGGGTAGTCAGGAGGTAGATCTGTAATGCTGCATCCTGTGAATAAACCTACTATGAAGGAAAAGATCTTTGTCTTGTCTTGTACTTTACCATCTGTCTTGGATCCACTGAACAATACTAACAGGATAGGACAGTGGAATAGGGGAAATCAAGAACCAGTCAACAAATGTCCACAATTAATCTGCATGTGATGTAGGGAACAGTTTAGTAAAGGGCAACCCTATGAGGAATGTACTTATGGAGAATATGGTCAGGGTGTCTGATCGAACACTATATATGTAGGACCATAGTTACATCTGCTACCCTGTGGGATTATGTGAAATTTTTATCCTGTGGGATTATGTGAAGTTGTTATCCTGTGGGATTATGTGAAGTTGTTATCCTGTGGGATTATGGGAAGTTGTTATCCTGTGGGATTATGTGAAATTTTTATCCTGTGGGATTATGTGAAGTTGTTAACCTGTGGGATTATGGGAAGTTGTTATCCTGTGGGATTATGGGAAGTTGTTAATCTGTGGGATTATGTGAAATTTTTATCCTGTGGGATTATGTGAAGTTGTTAACCTGTGGGATTATGGGAAGTTGTTATCCTGTGGGATTATGGGAAGTTGTTATCCTGTGGGATTATGGGAAGTTGTTATCCTGTGGGATTATGTGAAATTTTTATCCTGTGGGATTATGGGAAGTTGTTATCCTGTGGGATTATGGGAAGTTGTTATCCTGTGGGATTATGTGAAGTTGTTAACCTGTGGGATTATGTGAAGTTGTTAACCTGTGGGATTATGTGAAGTTGTTATCCTGTGGGATTATGTGAAATTTTTATCCTGTGGGATTATGTGAAATTTTTATCCTGTGGGATTATGTGAAGTTGTTAACCTGTGGGATTATGGGAAGTTGTTATCCTGTGGGATTATGGGAAGTTGTTATCCTGTGGGATTATGGGAAGTTGTTAATCTGTGGGATTATGTGAAGTTGTTATCTTGTGGGATTATGGGAAATTGTTATCCTGTGGGATTATGGGAAGTTGTTAACCTGTGGGATTATGGGAAGTTGTTATCCTGTGGGATTATGTGAAGTTGTTAATCTGTGGGATTATGGGAAGTTGTTATCCTGTGGGATTATGGGAAGTTGTTATCCTGTGGTATTATGGGAAGCTGTTATCCTGTGGGATTATGTGAAGTTGTTAACCTGTGGGATTATGGGAAATTGTTATCCTGTGGGATTATGTGAAGTTGTTAATCTGTGGGATTATGGGAAATTGTTATCCTGTGGGACTATGTGAAGTTGTTATCCTGTGGGATTATGGGAAGTTGTTAATCTGTGGGATTATGGGAAGTTGTTATCCTGTGGGATTATGGGAAGTTGTTATCCTGTGGGATTATGGGAAGTTGTTATCCTGTGGGATTATGGGAAATTGTTATCCTGTGGGATTATGGGAAGTTGTTATCCTGTGGGATTATGGGAAGTTGTTAACCTGTGGGATTATGTGAAGTTGTTATCCTGTGGGATTATGGGAAGTTGTTATCCTGTGGGATTATGGGAAGTTGTTAACCTGTGGGATTATGGGAAATTGTTATCCTGTGGGATTATGGGAAGTTGTTAACCTGTGGGATTATGGGAAGTTGTTAACCTGTGGGATTATGGGAAGTTGTTATCCTGTGGGATTATGGGAAATTGTTATCCTGTGGGATTATGGGAAATTGTTATCCTGTGGGATTATGGGAAGTTGTTATCCTGTGCGATTATGGGAAGTTGCTATCCTGTGGGATTATCTCTAGGTGTTCTCCCATGGGATTGCTGGGAGAAAAGGTGAGCCACTTGAGAGAGCTGTGAGGAAGGGGTGATGGGAAAGAATAAATGTCAAACTGTTCAGGCCAAAACGGAGCTGGTGGGAATGTGACCATTTTAATTGTGAGGCCTAACACAGTCATACAGTCAGTCCAGCCTACTCCAGGCCCGTTGTAAAGCCAATGTACATTTTGATGAGCTACTGGATTGTAAAGCAGCTCTCACTGTTAGGCTCCTCACCTTTCTCACTTGGCTTTGTTTGAAAGGATCGAAAGAGGTGCTGGCAAAATTGGTCCGGAATGTCTTCCACATCCAGGTAGATTGTCATCAGTGTTCTGAACCCCTCAAAATCAATATGCTGTAAGCAGAGAAATCAGTGAAAATAGGTCAATCTGCACACTTAAAACAAGTCACCTTATCCTTTCAATAAATCTGACCCAATTTAACAGGAGAGACTCATCCGCTGGGATTCTTTGAGAGGGAGCGATTTGTCCATTCAGCCTCTTTTGAAAGGGGGAGAAATATCAGGAGCCCTTTGAAAATCAAATGTTGTTTGAGGTGACCTTATTGTAGCCTCTGGGTGAGTTTACATGAGGGAGTTGGATTTACAGAATGGTGGGCAGCTGTAAAATGTAACTTCAGTGCCTTTGACACTGAGTGCCAATGTATTGTGAGCGATCTTATTGTCCCTCCTCTCTTGCCAGGGCACAGGTTCCCCAGGTGCTGAGCACCCACCCTTAGTTACCCCACCCTCACACCTTTCTTCAGGTGTGAACCCAGACAGTGAATGCTGGTTGACTATCCAGCCACAGAGAGCGTCATTGCTCTACCTCATCCTGTCCCCACACATCACCCTTGCCAAACATTGACGTTCAAACCTGCCCCGGGCACACTTCCGGTGAAGACTTGCAAAAAGGGGGCCTGATATCGTTGGATCCTGCCCTGTTCAGAGGGGGCTGTGAAATTTTGGTGGCGAAGGGGAGAGGCAGAGGGTGCCCAGCAGGTCCCCTTCACCCACCAAGTTGGCAAGTTGGAGCTCCTGGAAAATTTCTCCAGGAAATTTGACCATGGTGGGTAGGTTCCATTATGGTTCTAGTACATGCCTCAAAGAACAGATCAAATCCATAATCACCCAGAAACAGCCCCGAATCTGCTTTGGGAGCTGCAGACTCTGACTCTGGGCCAGAGTGGAAAAGGGCCTCTCTGACTTCCTGGGTGACCAACACAGGGTTTGGGAATGACCTCCCCATGATTTTGGGGCAGCGCAGTTACCCACTGAGTGGTTGGAGCACAGTTTGGTAGGGGCGTTTTCACCCACTCTGCTGTTGGTAGCCAGACTGGCAGGATAGGCCTCACCTGTTCTGTGCTGTACTTGGATAATTGGCCATTCCCTTCAAACTCGCTCAGGACATCCTTTACCTTCTTCGTCGAATCTGTAAAAAGAAATCATCTGTGTTTGTAACTGAGCAGGAATGTTTAAAGGAGGCTTTCGGGGAGGTTTGTGGTTGTGGGGATTAAGGGGGAGGAACATAACCTTCCAAAGATAAGAATGGTTTCACTCCAAACCAATGACTCATCGAGCCACTGATGTTAATTAAAGGGCCGATTCCCCAGATCAATGCTCATCTCCTGGAGCATTCATTGGGGAATCGTGTTGATGGGTAGGAAATCCAAGGCTCCGGGAAATTCCCAACCCGTGTTCCTGGTGGGAACGATCAATCAGAAAACTGGCCCTTATCTGTTCGAGCAGCAGAGCGAATTCCAGATCTCTGCGCTCCTCTTAATTCCGGCCTCTTGATCATCCCCGGTTTTAATCGCTCCACCATTGGCGGCCGTGCCTTCAGTTGCCTGGGCCCCAAGCTCTGGAATCCCCTCCCTACACCTCTCCCTTTTGCTGTCTCTCCCTCTTTAAGACACTCATTAAAGCCTCCTTCTGTGGCTCAGTCTCACATTTTCTTTGATATCCCTCCTGTATTGGGGTGCCTTGGGGTGTTTGACGATGTTAAAGGTGCTATATAAATGTAAGTCGTTGTTGCTGTTTGGGAGTGGAGGGATGGGCTGGGTAGACAGAGCCAGGGGTAGGGACTGTGTACACTGGGACTTGCTGTTCTCATCCTCAGTCAGGAGGCCCCAAGTATCTCCGGAGATCCACATACCAAGTGATTCCAGGTGGGTGAGAGTGGGGCCCGAGCAGGTGGAGTGCAGGGTAGAGTCATTAAATCATGAGAAATAGGGGGAGTAGGCCATTCAGCCCATCGAGCCTGCTTTCCCCTTTCAAGAAAACCATGTGTTGCCCAGATCCCCTGACTCTCTTGTCCAACTCAGCCTTGAATATATTCAATGACCCAGCCCCCACTGCTCTCTGGGGGAGACAATTTCAATCACTCACAGACCCTCAGCAAAGAAATACCTCCTCACCTCCGTCTCCGTGAAGGACTCAAGCCCTGAAGAAAAAGAGGATCTTCCTCTAAACTTTGCCAATCTGACCCCCTCCCCCAGCCCTCACTCTGGGCGTTGAGAGGCACTCGGGGTTTGGCGGAGGGAGCAGGGGCAGCGGTGGTGAGTTAAGGTGGAGGTCTGAGCAGCTACACTTGCACGTTGACTCAGCCTGGAAAGCACCAGTTGACCCCCAGCCTCATTAGTGTTTTGGGGGGATGTGACGCTAGTTTGGCCTCAATGTTTGCCCTGTTCCATCAGGGAAGGTTCATTGCTTGTTCCAGTGAGTTGGCAGAGTGACAACAAAGCACAGGTGCATCCCTGTTCCTCAGGAACCCCTTCAACCCAGCATCAGAGATTGTGTCTCCTTCCTTAATACTCACTGAGGGTGAGTCCTGTGAACACCGCACTGTCCAAGGATCAGTGCAGAGGGAGCGCCTCACTGTCCGAGGGTCAGTACTGAGGGAGTGCCGCACTGTGGGAGGGTCAGTACTGAGGGAGTGCCGCACTATCGGAGGGTCAGTGCTGAGGGAGTGCTGCACTGTCGGAGGGTCAGTACTGAGGGAGTGCTGCACTGTCGGAGGGTCAGTGCTGAGGGAGCGCCGCACTGTCGGAGGGTCAGTGCTGAGGGAGCGCCGCACTGTCGGAGGGTCAGTGCTGAGGGAGCGCCGCACTGTCGGAGGGTCAGTGCTGAGGGAGCGCCGCACTGTCGGAGGGTCAGTGCTGAGGGAGCGCCGCACTGTCGGAGGGTCAGTGCTGAGGGAGCGCCGCACTGTCGGAGGGTCAGTGCTGAGGGAGCGCCGCACTGTCGGAGGGTCAGTGCTGAGGGAGCGCCGCACTGTCGGAGGGTCAGAGCTGAGGGAGCGCCGCACTGTCGGAGGGTCAGCGCTGAGGGAGCGCCGCACTGTCGGAGGGTCAGCGCTGAGGGAGCGCCGCACTGTCGGAGGGTCAGCGCTGAGGGAGCGCCGTACCGTCGGAGGGTCAGCGCTGAGGGAGCGCCGCACCGTCGGAGGGTCAGCGCTGAGGGAGCGCCGCACCGTCGGAGGGTCAGCGCTGAGGGAGCGCCGCACCGTCGGAGGGTCAGCGCTGAGGGAGCGCCGCACCGTCGGAGGGTCAGCGCTGAGGGAGCGCCGCACCGTCGGAGGGTCAGCGCTGAGGGAGCGCCGCACCGTCGGAGGGTCAGTGCTGAGGGAGCGCCGCACTGTCGGAGGGTCAGTGCTGAGGGAGCGCCGCACTGTCAAAGGTAGCTAATTCTGGATGAGACATTAAAATGAGGTGCGTCTGCCTTCTCAGTCAGACGTCAAGTCCCAGGGCACCATTTTGAAAAAGGCCGTGAGGAGTTCTCCCCGGTATCCTGGCTAACACTTATCCCTCAATCAACAGCACAAAAAGCAGATGATCTGGTGAAGTATTTTACAGCTGCAAGTGGACACTTGGTGTGTGCAAATTGGCTGCTGTGTTTCACAACTGAAGGTGTGTAACTGGCTGTGAAGAAAATTGGGATCTCCTGAGGTCACGGAAGTCATTTTAGAAAGGTAGATTCATTTCCTTCTTATTGATTACAATGGCCTATTCTCACCTCCTTTGCATTAATCACATTGTCCCTGTCCTTTAGACACAAACTGAGCCTATATAGCTCACACTGTTCCACCATATAATCCCTGGAATCTGTGAACAAGCGGAGCCTTATGTACAGTGTTTCCACAATGGGGTAGGTAACTGATGGGGGAGGGCTGGATGGGCAATGGATATGATGGTTCTTGCTGCTCAGTGACCTTACAGGACATCTATCCCATGTGTGCAGAGCTGTGCTTCTCTCTCTGAACACCCACGGGCTGCTGGGGCCTTTCCCTTCCTTGCCACTAAGTGGCAGTGTCGGGCAGCGAGTTCAAGTCTCTGTGTGAAGGAGACAGGCACTTTGGTGAACTGTCCCTCACTGGGGCGTAGGTTCAAACCCAACGCCAGGGGACTGGGCAGAAAGTCCAGGCTGACCACCCGCCATCTGTCAAAGGTGCCAGCTGTCAGAGAGACCTTAAAACAAGGCACCGCCTGCCCCTCTCAGGCAGGTGTAACAACTCCGAAGGTGGCTTCTCAAAAACCAGCTGTGCCGCTCAACATTTACCCCTGAACCAGCATCGCCAAAAAAGACATGATCTGGCCGTTCTCACGTTCCTGTCAGTGGGATCTTGCTGTGCGCAAATTGGCTGCCACATTTCCAAATTTACAACAGTAAAAGTGTCAGTTCAAAAGCACTTCATTGTCTGTGAGATGCTCTGGGGCATCCTCAGATAGGAAAGGTGCTATATAAATGAAAGTGACTCTGTCACTGGCCTGCACAGGAGAGCTGTATAATGTAACTCGGTAAGTGCTGCTGGCTGCAGGCATTAGTACCTCCTTTAGATAATATCACCACCGTCAACACCCCTTTGTCCTTTTGTCTATGACATCTTTGGCAATCTCTTCTTTGCCTCCACCTATCACTGGCCCACTATCCAGCTCTACCTGTCCCACCCCCCTCAAACAGCTTATATTCACCTCATTTCTCTATTTCCTTAGTTCTGTTGAAGAGTCATACGGACTCGAAACGTTAACTGTGTTCCTCTCCGCAGATACTGTCAGACCTGCTGAGTTTTTCCAGCTATTTTTGTTTTTGTATTAAAACATCCCTCCTGCCCCCTCATTAACTAGCCCACCCTCACCTCACATCAACAGCTAGCCCCCCCCACCCACTTTACCTCACTTCCAGAGATAGTCATCCCCCACCCCCCTCAGTAACTAAGCCCCACCTCCCTAACTTTAGTAACAAGATGCCTTCCCCTCCTCAATTGAGTAACTAGACACCCTCCCACTGTCGTATAAGGGTCTGGCACACAAAGGGTTAAAGTGGGACTGAGTACAGTACTGCCCACACAGTTATGTAAGAGAACACATGACCCACATCTAGGGGTCAGTGTAGTGTTGGACAGAGCCGTGTGTAGAAGCAAGCATGGAGACAGCCCCTAACTTAGACCTTTACTGCACCTATGTATTTCTGGTACGTACTGTTGAACTACTTAAGACGGCAAATACCTTGATAAAACCTGCCGAACTACACCCCAAAAATTTAAAATTCTTGGACAACACAAATCCTGAAAAATGTTAAATTCTACCGTGGCCAGAAATTGCCGTTTAAATTACAGTCCGAGCAACCTGATCCCCAAATCGGCAGCTAAACACATGGAGGCTGAGACATCCCGAAAAAAAGATAAATAATGAATTAAAAATTAATCACGACTGCGTAGGCAGCATTAAAAGCCCAGCAAACCTCAGGATTCGATGCTTTCAAGACCTGAGAATAATGCACTAAAGTGGAGAAGACTCTAACCAGTCGATTCAGGCAGCCATTGTGGAGAAAATGTATACACTGAGATTGCGAACGCCGTTACTGTGGGAGCCTGCAAACACCAGCAAGCGCGGGGAAACACTTTGTGGAGACGGCAGCACCATCTTGGATTTTTGGAAACCTCTTAAAGCCGAACCTGCAACTTAAAAATTTTTACCATGGATCAGAAATCCGCTCTTCCAGATCAATTCGGACTTATCCAAAGCTCGGATCAATCACAAAATTGGGGACTCTGGAGAAAAAAGACTCCTTAGGTACATGATTGCTCCAGGTCTGGATAAGAAGGCAGAAGCTGAACAGGTTAACATGCTGCTTTATTCAGGAGGCCCAATAGCTGACGACATGATAGCTTGACAAGGAATCATTGAATCATCTGCAAAATTTGATGATGTTCTAAAATCATTCGATGCTTATTTTAACCTCAGAAGTAACAAAATCTTTGAAAGGGCTAAATTGTGTTGTCATGACAGTGGGTCATAGCCCCAAATTACTTAAGGACATATTGAACTTTTTAAGTGAGACGTTTTTAAAATAAAATACATGCAAGCAAGAGTTTGCTGAGGCTGTAAAGTAACCACTTTCTGAAACATTCCTGTGTGGATTACAAGTGATCAACTGGTCCAGAGAGAATGGAATGTCACACCTAAAAATCTGCCAAGGCACAGCTCAGGCAGAGATACTTCAAAGGCAGAGATGCGATGCAAAAAAACCAATTACCATCTCCATTTTTTAATATTTGTTCATGGGATGTGGGCATCACTGGCTAGGCCAGCATTTATTGCCCATCCCCAATTAAGAGTCAACCACATTGCTGTGGGTCTGGAAGTCACATGTAGGCCAGACCAGGTAAGGTATTTCCTCCCCTAAAGGGCATTAGTGAACCAGATGGGTTTTTATGACAATCGACAATGGTTTCATAGTCATCATCAGACTTACAATTCCAGATTTTTATTGAATTCAAATTCCACCATCTAGGATTCGAACCTGGGTCCCCAGAGCATTACCCTGGGTCTTGGGAATACCAGTCCAGTGACAATTCCCACTATGCCACTGCCACCCCCTTGTTGTGTTATACCCCAGACTGTGGACATGATCTGAGTTGAAAGAAGGCAGTTTTGCGGCAAAAGACAAGTTTGTTTTTTTCCCTCCAGGAATACACAAGAAAAGGGGCTAAAAGCCAACTGTAATCCTGGTCTCTGGGTGCTAGTTTTGGTGTGTCCCAGCCTTGGTGTGCGAGGGTGGGCTGTGAAGGTCACAACTGAAGAACGTCAACTAGGCATCCATGCGCTTGCAGGTAAAAACAACTCTCTCTCTGATTGCTAGAAGCAGGTCACAAGTTAGCAAAGTCACAGTTGAAAAGGGAACAGGATAAATCCTTTCAGCTAATCTGCAGAACCAAGAATCTCGAAACCAACTGCTCAACTGCCCACAGTCAGCTCTACCAGAATCACCCAACTTAACGCCTGCAACATTCCATCATCTACTCCTCATGGACCAGCCAAAGACTGATTCGTATATCTTTTTAACTTTTATTTCTGGACTCATTGTTCATTTCTAATCTGTGTGTATGCGAGTTGTGTTTTTACTATTTTTTTTACTGGGCTTTTAGTAATTAATAAACTCAATCTTTCTCTGAATCAGGAAATTCTGGTTAAATTGAGCCCTTTTAAAACATAAATACATTTGGACTGGGAGAGGGTATCCAGGAGGGAATGGATCCTTTTTAAATTAACCTTGTTGCAACCAGCCGAGGGAGTTGGATAAAGAAGGGGAGCCAGTTCATCCCTCCTCACCCGGGAGCATTACAATTTGGGGGAAACTTGCCCAGGGACCGATCATAACAGTGTCCAGCGGCCAGGAGGACCTGTTGACTCCTTTATTACTGAGCTGTACAGAACGACTGAGGGCAGTGACCTGGAATCTGAACTAATCAGGGATAGAATAGTTGTAGGAGTGGCAGACTGTGTGCTCTCAGACATTCTTCAAGGGAAGGAAGGTCTAACCCTTGCGAAAGCCGTGCAGATTTTCAGGCAATCTGTACAGTTAGTGAAGCAGCACAGAATCAGGGACACTCCAGGCCAAGGAAAGAAATACCCTAACTGACCAATACAGTGACCATGCCAGCACTATGAAGCGACCCCCACAGGCGAGATCAATGTCCTGCAGCTTCAGCCCAATGCTTACAACGTAGCTGAATAAGATACTTCAGGAATTTGTGCAAAGCCAAAACACCAAAATGCACAAGAAGATCCCAAGAGGATTGACAAGGTCGAGACAGCACGCCAAGAGGACACCCAACCACGCTGCTTCAGTGAGGTCAAAGATCAGGGATTTTCGTTCTGGAATGCGGACATCGTGGTTAATGGTCATCTCACAAACTTTAATTTGGACCCGGGAGCTGGTGTTATGGTCGTATTTGACAGGGAACTGTGGCTGAGAGACCTCTGGCTCTGCCTGACACACACACCGCTCTATGGGCCTGGGGGAAATCCTTCTTCCAGTTCGAGGTCTGATTCTGGAATCGGTGAGGTGCGGCAGCAAACAAACCTTCCAGCTGATGTACATCCAGTACCAGCCTTTCTCTCTCCTCTGAGCAGAGATGCCTGTGTAGGCCCGAATCTCATCAAAACACCAGAAGGCGTCAAGGCAAGCACTGCTGTAAACTCTACAGGGCTGCAGGTTCCCGGGAGATCGAACAAGAGAGATTCCCTCGACTGGGACTTCAGCTCTGAGCTGCCTTCTCACTTTGCAGAGCAGGTTTGTCCACTTTCGTTACAGGTGCTGGAAACCCCTCACTGGTCAGGCCAGTGAACCACTCAAGGTGGTTACCATGGCACCTCGAGTTGATGACAGTCAAGAGAGGAACCAGCAACGAGAAGAGCTTCAACCTCCGTCTCTGACGCTAGTTGGAGAATTAAATCCTGAGACCATGGAGCAGACAATCCCCAGTCAGCATGACAGGGCCACAGACAATGCAGGAACTGAATAGCAGCCGTCCATTGATGACAGTGTACCACACAGCCAAACACAAGGGTGAGCTTACTACCGAGTCCCACCCTCACAACAGGAAGAGCCATCTTCCATCCCAGCATGCCTCACAGCGAGCCACACGAAGGAAGAACAGGAAAAGAAACATGATAGAGTCTAGCCTAGAGCTCGTCCACCCTGTAAAGAGTGGGATAACCCAACCACTGTCCACCACTACAACTGGGGAATCCACACAGAGCAAGTCAATGCCAAAGAATGGAAAAAAAGAGATTGAGTAGACACCCAGATGCCAGAACAATCTCCGATTCCACAAAGTTTACCAGCGGAGACAGAGCCTAGCACTCCTCCGACAGGAGTGAGGAGATATGGAAGGGTAAGAAGACATCCAGACCACCTGAACCTCTGGCTTAAGAACTTGAAGGGGGGAAATGGGGTAGTAATAATGATGTAAACACACGGGGTAAACTGGGGTTATATTGGATAAAGACTTGGGGGAGGCGTTGTATAAGGGTCTGGCACATAAAGGGTTAATGTGGGGCTGAGTGCAATGCCGCCCACACAGTGATGTCAGTCTAGTGTTGGACAGAGCTGTGTGTAGAAGCCAGCATGGAGACAGCTCTTAGCCTGGACCGTTACTGTACCGATGTATATAGTTTCTGGCAGTTAATAAATACTTACTGTCAAATTAAGACTACAAATACCTTAATAAGACCTACTGAACTACACTCAACACCTTACATCTCTCTCCTCGCTAACTTCAGTACCTAGACCCCACCTCACTTCAGTAACTAGACCCCACCTCACTTCAGTAACTAGACCCCACCTCACTTCAGTAACTAGACCCCCTCACTTCAGTAACTAGACCCCTCACTTCAGTAACTAGACCCCACCTCACTTCAGTAACTAGACCCCACCTCACTTCAGTAACTAGACCCCACCTCACTTCAGTAACTAGACCCCCTCACTTCAGTAACTAGACCCCACCTCACTTCAGTAACTAGACCCCACCTCACTTCAGTAAATAGACCCCACCTCACTTCAGTAACTAGACCCCACCTCACTTCAGTAACTAGACCCCACCTCACTTCAGTAACTAGACCCCACCTCACTTCAGTAACTAGACCCCACCTCACTTCAGTAACTAGACCCCACCTCACTTCAGTAACTAGTCCCCACCTCACTTCAGTAACTAGACCCCCTCACTTCAGTAACTAGACCCCCTCACTTCAGTAACTAGACCCCCTCACTTCAGTAACTAGACCCCTCACTTCAGTAACTAGACCCCCCCTCACTTCAGTAACTAGACCCCCTCACTCACTTCAGTAACTAGACCCCCTCACTCACTTCAGTAACTAGACCCCCTCACTCACTTCAGTAACTAGACACCTCACTTCAGTAACTAGACCCCCTCACTTCAGTAACTAGACCCCTCACTTCAGTAACTAGACCCCCCCTCACTTCAGTAACTAGACCCCACCTCACTTCAGTAACTAGACCCCACCTCACTTCAGTAACTAGACCCCCTCACTCACTTCAGTAACTAAACCCCTCACTTCAGTAACTAGACCCCACCTCACTTCAGTAACTAGACCCCACTTCACTTCAGTAACTAGACCCCACCTCACTTCAGTAACTAGACCCCACCTCACTTCAGTAACTAGACCCCACCTCACTTCAGTAACTAGACCCCCTCACTTCAGTAACTAGACCCCACCTCACTTCAGTAACTAGACCCCACCTCACTTCAGTAACTAGACCCCACCTCACTTCAGTAACTAGACCCCACCTCACTTCAGTAACTAGACCCCACTTCACTTCAGTAACTAGACCCCACCTCACTTCAGTAACTAGACCCCACCTCACTTCAGTAACTAGACCCCACCTCACTTCAGTAACTAGACCCCACCTCACTTCAGTAACTAGTCCCCACCTCACTTCAGTAACTAGACCCCCTCACTTCAGTATCTAGACCCCCTCACTTCAGTAACTAGACCCCTCACTTCAGTAACTAGACCCCCCCTCACTTCAGTAACTAGACCCCCTCACTTCAGTAACTAGACCCCACCTCACTTCAGTAACTAGACCCCACCTCACTTCAGTAACTAGACCCCACCTCACTTCAGTAACTAGACCCCACCTCACTTCAGTAACTAGACCCCACCTCACTTCAGTAACTAGTCCCCACCTCACTTCAGTAACTAGACCCCCTCACTTCAGTAACTAGACCCCCTCACTTCAGTAACTAGACCCCTCACTTCAGTAACTAGACCCCACCTCACTTCAGTAACTAGACCCCCTCACTTCAGTAACTAGACCCCACCTCACTTCAGTAACTAGACCCCACCTCACTTCAGTAAATAGACCCCACCTCACTTCAGTAACTAGACCCCACCTCACTTCAGTAACTAGACCCCACCTCACTTCAGTAACTAGACCCCACCTCACTTCAGTAACTAGACCCCACCTCACTTCAGTAACTAGACCCCACCTCACTTCAGTAACTAGTCCCCACCTCACTTCAGTAACTAGACCCCCTCACTTCAGTAACTAGACCCCCTCACTTCAGTAACTAGACCCCCTCACTTCAGTAACTAGACCCCTCACTTCAGTAACTAGACCCCCCCTCACTTCAGTAACTAGACCCCCTCACTCACTTCAGTAACTAGACCCCCTCACTCACTTCAGTAACTAGACCCCCTCACTCACTTCAGTAACTAGACACCTCACTTCAGTAACTAGACCCCCTCACTTCAGTAACTAGACCCCTCACTTCAGTAACTAGACCCCCCCTCACTTCAGTAACTAGACCCCACCTCACTTCAGTAACTAGACCCCACCTCACTTCAGTAACTAGACCCCCTCACTCACTTCAGTAACTAAACCCCTCACTTCAGTAACTAGACCCCACCTCACTTCAGTAACTAGACCCCACTTCACTTCAGTAACTAGACCCCACCTCACTTCAGTAACTAGACCCCACCTCACTTCAGTAACTGGACCCCACCTCACTTCAGTAACTAGACCCCACCTCACTTCAGTAACTAGACCCCCTCACTTCAGTAACTAGACCCCACCTCACTTCAGTAACTAGACCCCACCTCACTTCAGTAACTAGACCCCACCTCACTTCAGTAACTAGACCCCACCTCACTTCAGTAACTAGACCCCACCTCACTTCAGTAACTAGACCCCACCTCACTTCAGTAACTAGTCCCCACCTCACTTCAGTAACTAGACCCCCTCACTTCAGTAACTAGACCCCCTCACTTCAGTAACTAGACCCCTCACTTCAGTAACTAGACCCCCCCTCACTTCAGTAACTAGACCCCTTCACTCACTTCAGTAACTAGACCCCCTCACTCACTTCAGTAACTAGACCCCTCACTTCAGTAACTAGACCCCCTCACTTCAGTAACTAGACCCCTCACTTCAGTAACTAGACCCCCCCTCACTTCAGTAACTAGACCCCTCACTCACTTCAGTAACTAGACCCCTCACTTCAGTAACTAGACCCCACCTCACTTCAGTAACTAGACCCCACCTCACTTCAGTAACTAGACCCCCTCACTCACTTCAGTAACTAAACCCCTCACTTCAGTAACTAGACCCCACCTCACTTCAGTAACTAGACCCCACTTCACTTCAGTAACTAGACCCCACCTCACTTCAGTAACTAGACCCCACCTCACTTCAGTAACTAGACCCCACCTCACTTCAGTAACTAGACCCCACCTCACTTCAGTAACTAGACGCCACCTCACTTCAGTAACTAGACCCCCTCACTCACTTCAGTAACTAGCCCCCCTCACTTCAGTAACTAGACCCCACCTCACTTCAGTAACTAGACACCCTCACTTCAGTAACTAGACCCCCTCACTCACTTCAGTAACTAGACCCCACCTCCCTTCAGTAACTAGACCCCACCTCACTTCAGTAACTAGACACCCTCACTTCAGTAACTAGACCCCTCACTTCAGTAACTAGACCCCTCACTACAGTAACTAGACCCCTCACTTCAGTAACTAGACCCCCTCACTCACTTCAGTAACTAGACCCCACCTCACTTCAGTAACTAGACCCCCTCACTTCAGTAACTAGACCCCTCACTTCAGTAACTAGACCCCCTCACTCACTTCAGTAACTAGACCCCCTCACTTCAGTAACTAGACCCCACCTCACTTCAGTAACTAGAACCCACCTCACTTCAGTAACTAGACCCCCTCACTTCAGTAACTAGACCCCCCCTCACTTCAGTAACTAGACCCCACCTCACTTCAGTAACTAGACCCCCTCACTTCAGTAACTAGACCCCACCTCACTTCAGTAACTAGACCCCCTCACTTCAGTAACTAGACCCCCTCACTTCAGTAACTAGACCCCCTCACTTCAATAACTAGACCCCCTCACTTCAGTAACTAGACCACCTCATTTCAGTAACTAGACCCCACCTCACTTCAGTAACTAGACCCCACCTCACTTCAGTAACTAGACCCCACCTCACTTCAGTAACTAGACCCCCTCACTTCAGTAACTAGACCCCTCACTTCAGTAACTAGATACCCCTCACTTCAGTAACTAGACCCCCTCACTCACTTCAGTAACTAGACCCCTCACTTCAGTAACTAGACCCCTCACTTCAGTAACTAGACCCCCTCACTCACATCAGTAACTAGACCCCACCTCACTTCAGTAACTAGACCCCCTCACTTCAGTAACTAGACCCCTCACTTCAGTAACTAGACCCCACCTCACTTCAGTAACTAGACACCCTCACTTCAGTAACTAGACCCCTCACTTCAGTAACTAGACCCATCACTTCAGTAACTAGACCCCTCACTTCAGTAACTAGACCCCTCACTTCAGTAACTAGACCCCCTCACTCACTTCAGTAACTAGACCCCACCTCACTTCAGTAACTAGACCCCACCTCACTTCAGTAACTAGACCCCACCTCACTTCAGTAACTAGACCCCACCTCACTTCAGTAACTAGCCCCCCTCACTTCAGTAACTAGACCCCCTCACTCACTTCAGTAACTAGACCCCACCTCACTTCAGTAACTAGACCCCACCTCACTTCAGTAACTAGACCCCAACTCACTTCAGTAACTAGAACCCACCTCACTTCAGTAACTAGACCCCACCTCACTTCAGTAACTAGACCCCACCTCACTTCAGTAACTAGACCCCACCTCACTTCAGTAACTAGTCCCCACCTCACTTCAGTAACTAGACCCCACCTCACTTCAGTAACTAGACCCCCTCACTTCAGTAACTAGCCCCCCTCACTTCAGTAACTAGACCCCCTCACTTCAGTAACTAGACCCCTCACTTCAGTAACTAGACCCCACCTCACTTCAGTAACTAGACCCCCCCTAACTTCAGTAACTAGACCCCACCTCACTTCAGTAACTAGACCCCACCTCACTTCAGTAACTAGACCGCACCTCACTTCAGTAACTAGACCCCCTCACTTCAGTAACTAGACCCCTCACTTCAGTAACTAGACCCCACCTCACTTCAGTAACTAGACCCCCCCTAACTTCAGTAACTAGACCCCACCTCACTTCAGTAACTAGACCCCACCTCACTTCAGTAACTAGACCCCCTCACTTCAGTAACTAGACCCCCTCACTTCAGTAACTAGACCCCTCACTTCAGTAACTAGACCCCACCTCACTTCAGTAACTAGACCCCCCCTAACTTCAGTAACTAGACCCCACCTCACTTCAGTAACTAGACCCCACCTCACTTCAGTAACTAGACCGCACCTCACTTCAGTAACTAGACCCCCTCACTTCAGTAACTAGACACCTCACTTCAGTAACTAGACCCCACCTCACTTCAGTAACTAGACCCCCCCTAACTTCAGTAACTAGACCCCACCTCACTTCAGTAACTAGACCCCACCTCACTTCAGTAACTAGACCCCCTCACTTCAGTAACTAGACCCCCTCACTTCAGTAACTAGACCCCCTCACTTCAGTAACTAGACCCCTCACTTCAGTAACTAGACCCCACCTCACTTCAGTAACTAGACCCCCCCTAACTTCAGT
>NC_135917.1:16305871-16355871 GCF_964194155.1 Cetorhinus maximus | reverse complement strand
TCTCTCTCTCGCGTTTTAATCCTCTCCCTCGCCTCCTCCCTCTCTGAATTACTGATGAGGTCCACAGCATTTTCCCCCACCTCCACACTGCCAGGAATCTGGAGTCGCTCCTGCCCTGGATTGTTCCCAGCTCAGTGGGTTGATGTTTACCCCCCCAGTGACTGAATCCAGCCCCACGGCGCCCACTGCTCTGCCTCTTGGATTCAGCCGCAGGGGTAACGCTGCTGGACTCAGTCAGAGAAACCACGTGAGCTGACTCTGTGACCCACAACCAATGCCTCAGAGATGAGACCCTTCCGGACACTGGGAAATGGGAGCAGCTGTCCCTATCTGCAATGAATCCAGCTCCAGTTTCTGCAATGGGAGGTTGTGTACAGTTTTCATTCCATAGCCAGTACTCTGTGTTTACCCAGCTTCCCAGGTGACCCATCCACTGGGGCCAAGAAGGCAGCCGCTCCCTTATTGCAAAGCATTTGTAATGCAGAAACAGGGCATTCAACCCAACTGATCCATAGCAGCAGTTGTGCTCGTGTTTTTATAATGATATAAATCGCCCATAAGGGATTGGCTAAACATGTTGTGGGTTCAGTTATTAAGACAGATGTGTGCAGATGTACATGGATAGAAAGCTTGAAGACATCAGCAGCAGAGCTGTGCGTGTGCGCTCTACTCAAAGGCAACAGTGGAACTAAAACTGGATCACATGACACACTTCCCATCCAGCGATGTCAAGCTGCTATCCCCTAATCGTATATTACAAGGCACATGAGCCTCCTCCCACTCTACTTCATCCCACACCATCAGCACATCCTCCTATTGCATTCTCCCTCATGTGGTTATCCAGCTTCCCCTTAAATATATCTACACTATTCACCTCAATCACCCCCTGTGCTAGTGAGTTCCATATTCTCACCACTCTCTGGGTAAAGAAGTTTCTGAACTCCCTGTTGGATTTATTAGTGACTATTTCATATTTATGGGTACTGGTTCTGGCCCACATGTAGAAACACCCTCTCTATGTCCACCCTATCAAACCTCTCTCTAATTTTAAAGACCTTTATTAGTTCCCTCATCAGTTTTCAGGTCTGTTCAATCTTTTCCAATGGGGATAAGCTCTCAGTGCTATGTTGAGTGAGCTCTGAATGGATCCAGGAGCATGCTGAAGCTCTCGCTCTGCCAGTATAGCTCAGTGTGTGCTCATAAACCGCATCATACTGGCTGTCCCGCAGGTCATTCTTCAACCCAATCAGGGTGATGCCAGTAGCAGTAGAATAGGTCCTCAGTGTGGATTAGGGAGCTGGGGGAGACCAGCAGGCTCCTGATCACCACTGGGTGCAGTCAGAGGATGGGACCGGGATCCGGGTGAGCTGTGAAGCTTCCTGCAGTCAAACAGCTCGCTGTCGTGAATCGACGCCTTTAAGCGCAGGGCTACCACCTTCACCCAACTCCAGTCAGAAACACAAGACAATGGGTTTCTGGTTTAAAAGGGCCGGGTGTTGGGGGCGGTGAGGAGGGGGGAGGTGGGGGAGTTTAACTTTCAAAATTCCGGTGTGCCCAACTTGGAGAACCCAGCTGCAAAAACAACCGAACCTGAGTCAGGAGAGGAGAAAACTGACCCAAGGGTGAAAAGTAACTGCTTTGAAATGGCTGGGACAGCAGATAGGAAGCAGCCACATAACACCAGGAAATGGAAATGCCCGACAGGGAGGCACACAGGGCGAGGAACCAAGCAGTTCGATCCTTAAACAAAGTACAATTCAAGCTCGGGTATGCTATCTCACAGCAGCTCCACTCTGCTCACGCACTAACATCCTTCAAGACAATTCTCTCTGCGCCGCGGCTTGTGAAACGAGCATCTCCATTCCCTGGCAGACTCCCGGGGACAAGCCCCTCTCCGGTTAGCAGAGCGTCAAGGGGGAAGTGATAGTCTTACCTTCAGCAAAGCTCAGTGCCTGAGTCCGGGCCTGTCACTGCACTGCAGCATTGACAGTGCAGCCTGAGCTGCAGCAGGCAGTAAGTACACAGCAGCCCTCCTGCTGTTGAGAGATGAGGTTCTGCAGCGCCCAAAAGCAGGCAGTTCAGCGCCTGAGAGAGATCAGAAGAAAAGCTCAACTGTACTCATTCAGTACAGACCACAAGGAGGAAGGCTGATGGCAGGGCTTTAGACAATCCAAAGGTGTCACAGGGAGGCGGGGGTGGTGGTGGTGGAGAAGGAGGAGGGAGTATTGATCCACAGCGCCCTGAGCAGCAATTAGCAACACTGCCACCGGACAAATGGGTTCAGGCAGCACGCAGAAGTGTTGCTGCCTTTTGCTGCTGTTTTCTACACAACCTGGTGACTGGAAAATGAGAGAAAGACATTGAATCACACCTCCATCCCACAGGCTTCCTGTCAGAGATGCTGAAACAGCTTGCAGTGTGCACAAGCACTGACTCTGCAGCAGAAATTCCAACTTCCCCAGGCTGCCCGCACTGCCTGGTCGATGCCACACACCGTGCAGGACACAAACAAGCGTTGGCAAGCACAGTGCTTCAAACCAGCGGCATTGAGGCTTGGCCAGACGCTCCTCTGCCTGCTCTCTGATTGGAGGCACTAAGCCATTCAGAAAGGCTCCTTCGGGCTCACTGTCTGTAAGTCCCAGAAGTGAATTCATTCAGGTGGTGGCTGTCCCTTTAAGAGCACACACCGCATCATCCTCCCTCATGGAAGCCGGAAGCTATTGACGCCGGGTTTTATTCCGAGATTTTCCAGCCAGCGGGGCTCATGGGCATCTGCTACCCGAATGAAAGCAGCCTCCATTGGGTAAAGGCTTCCCACCCACCCAGCTACCCACAGAACATCCAAGGAGAACGCAAAACAGCTGCATTCTCCGGAACTGATCCTCAGTCACTGAACTGAAGATATCACAGGTCATATTAGGGAATATTGGAATATTCTACATCCTTCTCAATAACGAGTTGATCTCTGTCAAGAGGATATAATAATGTCTATAATGTTATTGGAAATTATTTTAAATAGAGTTTCGTGGTGCCTGTGTCTATGTGTGTGTGTGTCTATGTGTGTGTGTGTGTGTGTGTGTGTGTGCCTTAGTTGAATTAAAGCCGGCTGGTCTAGAGGCTTTGATGTGTAGAAGAGAATAAGGTTTGAAATGGTAATTAGATAAACAGGGGGGCAATTTGCATTTTTTCTTTCATCAAACGAGTGTAGTTCGGATTCAGAGAGAGGGAGTGAAATGTTACCCCTAACCAGGTGAAGCTCAAATACTGGGAAGTATTTCCTCCCCATTGGGGTAAGTTCAGGAGCGGGCGTGGGTGGGCACGCCTCCGATCGGCATCCCCGATCAAGGGTGCGCTGCCATTTTATGTGGGCGGGCCAATTAAGGCCCGCCCCGCGTGACATCCACCAGGAAGTGCTATACGCTCCCTTTGTGGGCGGGGGTGGTGGTGGGGATTCCCTCAGCCGGGAGTGTGCTCTTTCACGTATGCGCACAACAGAGCACACAGGTCCCCCTGAGGCTAAGTGCAGCCTCAGGGAGATCGGCGCCAAATTTAAAAATGGTAAACGTAGGGAAATGAAATTTCCCTGACATGTTCCCTCATGTGACACTGTCACGTGAGTTGGGACGTGTCCATCACTTTTACTGAAACCTTTCTTAAAAATTTAAATACCCTCATGAAACCTCATCCCGCCCGTGGATGAGGTTTGATGCTTTCTCTGAAGCCCGCCAGGGCTCCCGGCCTGCCCGACACCCTTAAGGTTGGACGGGCAGGTCCTTTAATTAGTCTAATCACTCTGTCAATGGCCTCAATTGGCCATTGACAGGTCGGTGGGCGCACAACTGATTCAGCTGAGCCCCCGCCTACCTGAAAATTGAAATGGGGCAAGGTGTCGTTGGGAGTTCCACCCGACATTGGTGAGCAGGCCCCACCCCCGCTCACTGACCTCAGTATCTTGGCCAGTATATTTGTTTATTTTCCCCAAGGGTTACTAATAAAGTGGGTATTATTAAAGGGTCTCATTATTAGGAGAGGTAAAGTTCAAAAGACATAGTGATACAATGAGAATTTGCATTCAAAGAGGAAAATATGTATGAAGGAAGAGAAGGCTGTTGGTAAAAGGAGAAGGGGTTCTAAGATCTAAAGCCTCCAGCCTGTAAGCCTCAAGTCTGTCTGCAAGGACCCAGAGCTGAAAGAAACTCATTTTGAATGTGACTGTCCAGGGTGTGCTTTGCTTGGCGTCTGTTTAAATCTGTGTTTTACTGTTGCCTTAACAGGGTGTAACTGAGAGTCAGGTTAATTAGGGAATTTTTGTGGTTATTATGGTAGTAATTTTGTCAACATATGTATGTGTTTGCAATTGTTCTTGTATTAATAAATGTTTAATTTAGTTTTATAAAAACCTCTTGAGACTCAGTGGTCTTATTACTACTGAATTCAACGCCTACATCTCGAAACATACAAATTGCAAAGAATGGGTTATGACAGTTGTTTCAAGTATCCCTCTGGGATTTGAACAGTTCAGCCTTTACCATCAGCTGTGTCAAAATAATCTCCCATGCTCTTGCTCACAGCTATAGCTTCCTGCATCTGTCTAGCTATTTGCTTCCCATTTCAAATTCTCTCTGTCTCTGCCACTCTGTGTTTCCCTTTGTCATTTGCTGTCTCCCCCTTTCTCCTGCCTGTCTCCATGGCCCCCTCGTTCTCACATCTCTTTCTTACACTCTTTCCTTCTCCATTTCCAGTTCTTTTCCTCGTACTCTCACTCCTCCTTTCTGCTTCCTGCTGTATCTTTTCTCTCCACATGCCACTCACAAGTCATTTGTTGGATGTCCCCTCTATTCTCCCCATTTCCTCGCCTCTCCTATACAGCCCGATAGCCACAGAACTGCCCTCCTCACTGGGTTAGAAAGAAAGACTTGCATTTACATAGTGCCTTTCATGACATCAGGAGTTCTTGAAGCACTTTCCAGCCAATGAAGTACTTTCTGAATTGTTGCAATGTGGGGGTTATGGCAGCAAATCTATACACAGCAAGATCCCACCAACATTCATGTGATAGCAACCAGATAATCAGTTTTTAGTGGTGGTAGTTGATGGTAATTTCCTTCAAAATAGTAAAGAAAAATGCTCGCGTTTATATAACGCCTTTCATGACTACCAGACACCACAAAGCACTGAAGTACTTTTGAGGTGTAACCACTGATTTAATATAGGAAACAAGGTGGGCAAATTATACACAGTAAGGTGCCACGAACAGTGATGTGCGAACGACAAGTTAATCTGCCTTTGTAATGCTGATTGAGGGATAAATATTGGCCAGAACATCGGGGAGAGCTCCTTTGCTCTTCTTCAAAATAGTGCCAGGGAATCCTTTATGACCATATAAGATGGCAGATAGATACTTGGTTTAGCATCTTATCCAAAAAAGGGCTAGTGCAGCGCTCCCTCAGCACTGACCCTGCAGCACTGCAGCGCTCCCTCAGCACTGACCCTCCGACAGTTCTAGTTTTAGTAACAGCAGGTTTAGAACCATAGAGCCATAGAACACTACAGCACAGAAAACAGGCCATTCGGCCCTTCTAGTCTGTGCTGAAATATTATTCCGCTAGTCCCATTGACCTGCACCTAGTCCATAACCCTCCAGACCTCTCCCATCCATGTATCTATCCAATTTATTCTTAAAACTTAAGAGTGAGCCCGCATTTACCACGTCAGATGGTAGCTCGTTCCACACTCTCACCACTCTCTGAGTGAAGAAGTTCCCCCTAAACCTTTCCCCTTTCACCCTAAAGCCATGTCCTCTCGTGTTTATCTCTCCTAATCTAAGTGGAAAGAGCCTACTCGCACTTACTCTGTCTATACCCCTCACAATTTTGTAAACTTCTATCAAATCTTCCCTCATAAAGTCCTAACCTGTTTAATCTTTCCCTGTAACTCAACTCCTTAAGACCTGGCAACATCCTAGTAAATCTTCTCTGCACTCTCTCAATCTTACTGATATCCTTCCTGTAGTTAGGCAACCAGAACTGTACACAATACTCCAAAGTTGGCCTCACCAATGTCTTATACAACCTCACCATAACATCCCAACTCCTATACTAAATACTTTGATTTATGAAGGCCAGTATGCCAAAAGCTTTCTACAGCTATAAAAATGTACTGTTGTAAATTTTAGATGCTGCTTCTATTCTGAATTGTGCCACACAGTGGAGCACCTTAAGAATTAACACTTGGCAAAACTACTTCAAGTAGCAACATGCCTGTAAAATATATGGGGCGTAGACCAGGGTTTGTTTAAGAAAGTTATGAATAGCCTTTGTTTTAACCTTTTCCACACATGCCATTTTAACAATAGGGTTCATTGGTTCTACAGAGAGTCTTTACTGGGTGAATGGGCATGCAAGTGCTACAAGTTGGCATAGACGGTATGAGGTGCCATTGAAGGTGGATGGAGGTGCGTGATTTGATAAGAGCTGGGATGGATGGGCATGGGGCATGCATGAGGGGGTGAGGGCGAGTGGGCCTAGTATTAAATAAAACAACTGGGATGAAGTCCCAGAACTTTGAGGCAGGCCTTTCAAGCAGCACAATTTGGCACTCTGGGGTCACCTCCAAACTGTCTCTGGGGGCAATCGGCCTGACTGCATCTCAGAGATACTGACAGGCAGAAGGAGAGACTGAGACACTGACAGGCAGAAGGAGAGACAGAGACACTGACAGGCAGAAGGAGAGACTGAGAGGCTGATGGGCAGAACGAGAGGTGGACATTTGGAACAAGAAACTTAGAGACTGACAGAATGAGAGACTGAGATACTGACAGGCAGAATGAGAAACTGAGAGAGACTGACAGGCAGAATGAGAGACAGACACACAGAACGACTGATTGAGAGACTGACAGAATGAGAAATTGAGGCAATGACAGATGAGAGACTGAGACAGAACAAGAGGCTGAGACACAGAACGAGAGAATGAGACACTGACAGGCAGGAGGAGAAACTAAGATACTGTTTGATCCTGGTCACCAGTTTGTTGGATCCTGTTCACACAGGATTGTTGTAAAGTGGGGGCTGATTTGGTGCTAATGATAGAGTTGAGTAGCAGACACTTCATAGGTAGAAACTCTGTGTTTATTTACAAAAGGTACTCGGCAGCAATTACACATTTACTAACACTTCAAACTCTATCTCTACACGACTGCTACTGCTGCTACTGCCTACAGAGGTAGCCCACACTACTCTGCTATTGGATACTAAGATCGTATGATCTTCCATTGTAACATTCTCCTTAAAGGGTTATTACACATCAGATTACCACAGACACAAAGCGAGAGACTGACAGACAGAACGAGAGACTGACAGGCAGAATGAGAGAATGACAGGCAGAATAAGAGAATGAGGTACAGAACGAGAGACTGACAGGCAGAACGAGAGAATGAGGCACAGAACGAGAGACTGACAGGCAGAACCAGAGACTGACAGGCAGAACAAGAGAATGAGGCACAGAACGAGAGGCTGACAGGCAGAACGAGAGAATGAGGTACAGAACGAGAGACTGACAGGCAGAACGAGAGAATGAGGCACAGAACGAGAGACTGACAGGCAGAATGAGAGATTGAAAGGCAGAAAAAGAGAATGAGGCATAGAACGAGAGACTGACAGGCAGAACGAGAGACTGACAGGCAGAATGAAAGAATGAGGCACAGAACGAGAGACTGACAGGCAGAACGAGAGATTGACAGGCAGAACAAGAGACTGAGACAGAATGAGAGGCTGAGAGACAGAATGGGAGAATGAGGAACAGAATGAGAGACTGACAGGCAGAACGAGAGAAGGAGGCACAGAACGAGAGACTGACAGGCACAACGAGAGAAGGAGGAACAGAACGAGAGAATGTCAGACAGTGTGAGAGAATGACAGGCAGAACGAGAGACTGACAGGCAGAACGAGAGACTGAGACAGAATGAGAGGATGAGAAACAGAACAAGAGAATGAGGCACAGAACGAGGGACTGACAGGCAGAACGAGAGAATGAGGCACAGAATGAGAGACTGATAGGCAGAACGAGAGAATGAGGCACAGAACGAGAGACTGACAGGCAGAACGGGAGACTGAGGCACAGAACGAGAGACTGAGAGACAGAACGAAAGAATGAGGCACAGAACGAGAGACTGACAGGCAGAACGAGAGATTGACAGGCAGAACAAGAGACTGAGACAGAATGAGAGGCTGAGAGACAGAACGGGAGAATGAGGCACAGAATGAGAGACTGACAGGCAGAACGAGAGAAGGAGGCACAGAAGGAGAGACTGACAGGCAGAACGAGAGACTGAGGCACAAAACGAGAGACTGAAAGGCAGAATGAGAGACTGAGGCACAGAACGAGAGACTGAGAAACAGAACAAGAGAATGAGGCACAGAACGAGAGACTGACAGGCAGAACGAGAGAAGGAGGCACAGAACGAGAGACTGACAGGCAGAACGAGAGACTGAGGCACAGAACGAGAGACTGACAGGCAGAACGAGAGACTGACAGGCAGAACGAGAGACTGAGAAACAGAACAAGAGAATGAGGCACAGAACGAGAGACTGACAGGCAGAACGAGAGAAGGAGGCACAGAACGAGAGAGTGACAGGAAGAACGAGAGACTGAGGCACAAAACGAGAGACTGACAGGCAGAACGAGAGACTGACAGGCAGAACGAGAGACTGAGACAGAACGAGAGACTGACAGGCAGAACGAGAGAATGAGGCACAGAACGAGAGAAGGACAGGCAGAACGAGAGAAGGAGGGACAGAACGAGAGACTGAAAGGCAGAACGAGAGAATGAGGCACAGAAGGAGAGACTGACAGGCAGAATGAGAGACTGACAGGCAGAACGAGAGAAGGAGGCACAGAACGAGAGACTGACAGGCAGAATGAGAGAATGAATCACAGAACGAGAGACTGACAGGCAGAATGAGAGACTGAGGCACAGAACGAGAGACTGACAGGCAGAATGAGAGACTGAGGCACAGAACGAGAGACTGACAGGCAGAACGAGAGAATGAGGCACAGAACGAGAGACTGACAGGCAGAACGAGAGACTGAGGCACAGAATGAGAGAATGACAGGCAGAACGAGAGACTGACATGCAGAACGAGAGAATGAGGCACAGAACGAGAGTCTGAGACAGAATGAGTGACTGACAGGCAGAATGAGAGACAGAGAAACAGAACGAGAGACTGACAGGCAGAACGAGAGACAGAGACAGAATGAGAGACTCAGAAACAGAACGAAAGAGTGTGGCACAGAACGAGAGGCTAACAGGCAGAACGAGAGATTGACAGGCAGAACGAAAGAATGAGGCATAGAACGAGAGACTGACAGGCAGAACGAGAGACTGACAGGCAGAACGAAAGAATGAGGCACAGAACGAGGGACTGACAGGCAGAATGAGGGATTGACAGGCAGAACAAGAGACTGAGACAGAATGAGAGGCTGAGAGACAGAACGGGAGAATGAGGCACAGAATGAGAGACTGACAGGCAGAACGAGAGAAGGAGGTACAGAACGATAGACTGACAGACAGTGCGAGAGAATGACAGGCAGAACGAGAGACTGACAGGCAGAACGAGAGACAGAGACAGAATGAGAGGCTGAGAAACAGAACGAGAGAATGAGGCACAGAACGAGAGACTGACAGCAAGAACGAGAGAATGAGGCACAGAACGAGAGACTGACAGGCAGAACGATAGAATGAAGCACAGAACGAGAGACTGACAGGCAGAACAAGAGACTGACAGGCAGAACGAAAGAATGAGGCACAGAACGAGAGACTGACAGGCAGAACGAGAGATTGACAGGCAGAACAAGAGACTGAGACAGAATCAGAGGCTGAGAGACAGAACGGGAGAATGAGGCACAGAATGAGAGACTGACAGGAAGAACGAGAGAAGGAGGCACAGAAGGAGAGACTGACAGGCAGAACGAGAGACTGAGGAACAAAACGAGAGACTGAAAGGCAGAATGAGAGACTGAGGCACAGAACGAGAGACTGAGAAACAGAACAAGACAATGAGGCACAGAACGAGAGACTGCCAGGCAGAACGAGAGAAGGAGGCACAGAACGAGAGAGTGACAGGCAAAACGAGAGACTGAGGCACAAAACGAGAGACTGAAAGGCAGAATGAGATACTGAGGCACAGAACGAGAGACTGACAGGCAGAACGAGAGACTGACAGGCAGAACAAGAGACTGAGACAGAACGAGAGACTGACAGGCAGAACGAGAGAATGAGGCACAGAACGAGAGAATGACAGGCAGAACGAGAGAATGAGGGACAGAATGTAAGAATGACAGGCAGAACGAGAGAATGAGGTACAGAACGCGAGACTGACAGGCAGAATGAGAGACTGACAGGCAGAACGAGGAAAGGAGGCACAGAACGAGAGACTGACAGGCAGAATGAGAGAATGAGGCACAGAACGAGAGACTGACAGGCAGAACGAGAGACTGAGGCACAGAACGAGAGACTGACAGGCAAAACGAGAGACTGACAGACAGAACGAGAGACTGAGAAACAGAACAAGAGAATGAGGCACAGAACGAGAGACTGACAGGCACAACGAGAGAAGGAGGAACAGAACGAGAGAGTGACAGGAAGAACGAGAGACTGAGGCGCAAAACGAGAGACTGAAAGGTAGAATGAGAGACTGAGGCACAGAACGAGAGACTGACAGGCAGAACGAGAGATTGAGGCACAGAAGGAGAGACTGACAGGAAGAACGAGAGAAGGAGGCACAGAACGAGAGACTGACAAGCAGAATGAGAGAATGAGGCACAGAACGAAAGACTGACAGGCAGAATGAGAGACTGAGGCACAGAACGAGAGACTGACAGGCAGAACGAGAGAAGGAGGCACAGAACGAGAGAATGACAGGCAGAACGAGAGAATGAGGGACAGAACGAGAGACTGACAGGCAGAACGAGAGAAGGAGGCACAGAACGAGAGACTGTCAGACAGTGCGAGAGAATGACAGGCAGAACGAGAGACTGACAGGCAGAACGAGAGACAGAGACAGAATGAGAGGCTGAGAAACAGAACAAGAGAATGAGGCACAGAACGAGGGACTGACAGGCAGAACGAGAGAATGAGGCACAGAACGAGGGACTGACAGGCAGAACGAGAGACTGACAGGCAGAACGGGAGATTGACTGGGGGACACAAGAGACTGAGACAGAATGAGAGGCTGAGAAACAGAACGGGAGAATGAGGCACAGAATGAGAGACTGACAGGCAGAACGAGAGATTGAGGCACAGAACGAGAGACTGAGAAACAGAACAAGAGAATGAGGCACAGAATGAGAGACTGACAGGCAGAACGAGAGACTGAGGCACAGAATGAGAGGCTGAGAAACAGAACAAGAGAATGAGGCACAGAATGAGAGGCGGAGAGACAGAAAGGGAGAATGAGGCACAGAATGAGAGACTGACAGGCAGAACGAGAGAATGAGGCACAGAACGAGGGACTGACAGGCAGAACGAGAGACTGACAGGCAGAACGAGAGACAGAGACCGAACGAGAGACTGACAGGCAGAACGAGAGAAAGAGGCACAGAATGAGAGGCTGAGAAACAGAACAAGAGAATGAGGCACAGAATGAGAGGCTGAGAGACAGAAAGGGAGAATGAGGCACAGAATGAGAGACTGACAGGCAGAACGAGAGACTGAGGCACAGAATGAGAGGCTGAGAAACAGAACAAGAGAATGAGGCACAGAATGAGAGGATGAGAGACAGAAAGGGAGAATGAGGCACAGAATGAGAGACTGACAGGCAGAACGAGAGAATGAGGCACAGAACGAGGGACTGACAGGCAGAACGAGAGACTGACAGGCAGAACGAGAGACAGAGACAGAACGAGAGACTGACAGGCAGAACGAGAGAAAGAGGCACAGAACGAGAGACTGACAGGCAGAACGAGAGACTGAGGCACAGAACGAGAGACTGACAGGCAGAACGAGAGAAGGAGGCACAGAACGAGAGAGTGACAGGAAGAACGAGAGACTGAGGCACAGAACGAGAGACTGACAGGCAGTACGAGAGACTGACAGGCAGAACGAGAGACAGAGTCTGAACGAGAGACTGACAGGCAGAACGAGAGAATGAGGCACAGAACGAGAGAAGGACAGGCAGAACGAGAGAAGAAGGGGCAGAACGAGAGACTGACCGGCAGAATGAGAGAATGAGGCACAGAACAAGAGACTGACAGGCAGAATGAGAGACTGAGGCACAGAACGAGAGACTGACAGGCAGAATGAGAGACTGAGGCACAGAACGAGAGACTGACAGGCAGAACGAGAGAATGAGGCACAGAACGAGAGACTGACAGGCAGAACGAGAGACTGAGGCACAGAACGAGAGACTGACAGGCAGAACGAGAGACTGACAGGCAGAACGAGAGAATGAGGCACAGAACGAGAGACTGAGACAAATGAGTGACTGACAGGCAGAATGAGAGACTGAGAAACAGAATGAGAGACTGACAGGCAGAACGAGAGACAGAGACAGAACGAGAGACTCAGAAACAGAACGAAAGAGTGTGGCAGAGAACGAGAGGCTAACAGGCAGAACGAGAGATTGACAGGCAGAACGAAAGAATGAGGCATAGACCGAGAGACTGACAGGCAGAACGACAGACTGACAGGCAGAACGAAAGAATGAGGCACAAAACGAGGGACTGACAGGCAGAATGAGGGATTGACAGGCAGAACAAGAGACTGAGACAGAATGAGAGGCTGAGAGACAGAACGGGAGAATGAGGCACAGAATGAGTGACTGACAGGCAGAACGAGAGAAGGAGGTACAGAACGATAGACTGACAGACAGTGCGAGAGAATGACAGGCAGAACGAGAGACTGACAGGCAGAACGAGAGACAGAGACAGAAAGAGAGGCTGAGAAACAGAACGAGAGAATGAGGCACAGAACGAGAGACTGACAGGCAGAACGAGAGAATGAGGCACAGAACGAGAGACTGACAGGCAGAACGAGAGAATGAAGCACAGAACGAGAGACTGACAGGCAGAACAAGAGACTGACAGGCAGAACGAAAGAATGAGGCACAGAACGAGAGACTGACAGGCAGAACGAGAGATTGACAGGCAGAACAAGAGACTGAGACAGAATCAGAGGCTGAGAGACAGAACGGGAGAATGAGGCACAGAATGAGAGACTGACAGGAAGAACGAGAGAAGGAGGCACAGAAGGAGAGACTGACAGGCAGAACGAGAGACTGAGGAACAAAACGAGAGACTGAAAGGCAGAATGAGAGACTGAGGCACAGAACGAGAGACTGAGAAACAGAACAAGACAATGAGGCACAGAACGAGAGACTGCCAGGCAGAACGAGAGAAGGAGGCACAGAACGAGAGAGTGACAGGCAAAACGAGAGACTGAGGCACAAAACGAGAGACTGAAAGGCAGAATGAGATACTGAGGCACAGAACGAGAGACTGACAGGCAGAACGAGAGACTGACAGGCAGAACAAGAGACTGAGACAGAACGAGAGACTGACAGGCAGAACGAGAGAATGAGGCACAGAACGAGAGAATGACAGGCAGAACGAGAGAATGAGGGACAGAACGTAAGAATGACAGGCAGAACGAGAGAATGAGGTACAGAACGCGAGACTGACAGGCAGAATGAGAGACTGACAGGCAGAACGAGGAAAGGAGGCACAGAACGAGAGACTGACAGGCAGAATGAGAGAATGAGGCACAGAACGAGAGACTGACAGGCAGAACGAGAGACTGAGGCACAGAACGAGAGACTGACAGGCAAAACGAGAGACTGACAGACAGAACGAGAGACTGAGAAACAGAACAAGAGAATGAGGCACAGAACGAGAGACTGACAGGCACAACGAGAGAAGGAGGAACAGAACGAGAGAGTGACAGGAAGAACGAGAGACTGAGGCGCAAAACGAGAGACTGAAAGGTAGAATGAGAGACTGAGGCACAGAACGAGAGACTGACAGGCAGAACGAGAGACTGACAGGCAGAACGAGAGACTGAGACAGAACGAGAGACTGACAGGCAGAACGAGAGATTGAGGCACAGAACGAGAGAATGACAGGCAGAACGAGAGAATGAGGGACAGAACGAGAGACTGACAGGCAGAACGAGAGAATGAGGTACAGGACGAGAGAATGACAGGCAGAACGAGAGAATGAGGGACAGAACGAGAGACTGACAGGCAGAACGAGAGAATGAGGGACAGAACGAGTGAATGACAGGCAGAACGAGAGAATGAGGCACAGAAGGAGAGACTGACAGGAAGAACGAGAGAAGGAGGCACAGAACGAGAGACTGACAAGCAGAATGAGAGAATGAGGCACAGAACGAAAGACTGACAGGCAGAATGAGAGACTGAGGCACAGAACGAGAGACTGACAGGCAGAACGAGAGAAGGAGGCACAGAACGAGAGAATGACAGGCAGAACGAGAGAATGAGGGACAGAACGAGAGACTGACAGGCAGAACGAGAGAAGGAGGCACAGAACGAGAGACTGTCAGACAGTGCGAGAGAATGACAGGCAGAACGAGAGACTGACAGGCAGAACGAGAGACAGAGACAGAATGAGAGGCTGAGAAACAGAACAAGAGAATGAGGCACAGAACGAGGGACTGACAGGCAGAACGAGAGAATGAGGCACAGAACGAGGGACTGACAGGCAGAACGAGAGACTGACAGGCAGAACGGGAGATTGACTGGGGGACACAAGAGACTGAGACAGAATGAGAGGCTGAGAAACAGAACGGGAGAATGAGGCACAGAATGAGAGACTGACAGGCAGAACGAGAGATTGAGGCACAGAACGAGAGACTGAGAAACAGAACAAGAGAATGAGGCACAGAATGAGAGACTGACAGGCAGAACGAGAGACTGAGGCACAGAATGAGAGGCTGAGAAACAGAACAAGAGAATGAGGCACAGAATGAGAGGCGGAGAGACAGAAAGGGAGAATGAGGCACAGAATGAGAGACTGACAGGCAGAACGAGAGAATGAGGCACAGAACGAGGGACTGACAGGCAGAACGAGAGACTGACAGGCAGAACGAGAGACAGAGACCGAACGAGAGACTGACAGGCAGAACGAGAGAAAGAGGCACAGAATGAGAGGCTGAGAAACAGAACAAGAGAATGAGGCACAGAATGAGAGGCTGAGAGACAGAAAGGGAGAATGAGGCACAGAATGAGAGACTGACAGGCAGAACGAGAGACTGAGGCACAGAATGAGAGGCTGAGAAACAGGACAAGAGAATGAGGCACAGAATGAGAGGATGAGAGACAGAAAGGGAGAATGAGGCACAGAATGAGAGACTGACAGGCAGAACGAGAGAATGAGGCACAGAACGAGGGACTGACAGGCAGAACGAGAGACTGACAGGCAGAACGAGAGACAGAGACAGAACGAGAGACTGACAGGCAGAACGAGATAATGAGGCACAGAATGAGAGGCTGAGAGACAGAAAGGGAGAATGAGGCACAGAATGAGAGACTGACAGGCAGAACGAGAGAAGGAGGCACAGAACGAGAGACTGACAGACAGAATGAGAGACTGAGGCACAGAACGAGAGACTGACAGGCAGAATGAGAGACTGAGGCACAGAACGAGAGACTGACAGGCAGAACGAGAGAATGAGGCACAGAACGAGATACTGACAGGCAGAACGAGAGACTGAGGCACAGAATGAGAGAATGACAGGCAGAACGAGAGACTGACATGCAGAACGAGAGAATGAGGCACAGAACGAGAGTCTGAGACAGAATGAGTGACTGACAGGCAGAATGAGAGACAGAGAAACAGAACGAGAGACTGACAGGCAGAACGAGAGACAGAGACAGAATGAGAGACTCAGAAACAGAACGAAAGAGTGTGGCACAGAACGAGAGGCTAACAGGCAGAACGAGAGATTGACAGGCAGAACGAAAGAATGAGGCATAGACCGAGAGACTGACAGGCAGAACGACAGACTGACAGGCAGAACGAAAGAATGAGGCACAAAACGAGGGACTGACAGGCAGAATGAGGGATTGACAGGCAGAACAAGAGACTGAAACAGAATGAGAGGCTGAGAGACAGAACGGGAGAATGAGGCACAGAATGAGTGACTGACAGGCAGAACGAGAGAAGGAGGTACAGAACGATAGACTGACAGACAGTGCGAGAGAATGACAGGCAGAACGAGAGACTGACAGGCAGAACGAGAGACAGAGACAGAATGAGAGGCTGAGAAACAGAACGAGAGAATGAGGCACAGAACGAGAGACTGACAGGCAGAACGAGAGAATGAGGCACAGAACGAGAGACTGACAGGCAGAACGAGAGAATGAAGCACAGAACGAGAGACTGTCAGACAGTGCGAGAGAATGACAGGCAGAACGAGAGACTGACAGGCAGAACGAGAGACAGAGACAGAATGAGAGGCTGAGAAACAGAACAAGAGAATGAGGCACAGAACGAGGGACTGACAGGCTGAACGAGAGAATGAGGCACAGAACGAGGGACTGACAGGCAGAACGAGAGACTGACAGGCAGAACGGGAGATTGACTGGGGGACACAAGAGACTGAGACAGAATGAGAGGCTGAGAAACAGAACGGGAGAATGAGGCACAGAATGAGAGACTGACAGGCAGAACGAGAGATTGAGGCACAGAACGAGAGACTGAGAAACAGAACAAGAGAATGAGGCACAGAATGAGAGACTGACAGGCAGAACGAGAGACTGAGGCACAGAATGAGAGGCTGAGAAACAGAACAAGAGAATGAGGCACAGAATGAGAGGCGGAGAGACAGAAAGGGAGAATGAGGCACAGAATGAGAGACTGACAGGCAGAACGAGAGAATGAGGCACAGAACGAGGGACTGACAGGCAGAACGAGAGACTGACAGGCAGAACGAGAGACAGAGACCGAACGAGAGACTGACAGGCAGAACGAGAGAAAGAGGCACAGAATGAGAGGCTGAGAAACAGAACAAGAGAATGAGGCACAGAATGAGAGGCTGAGAGACAGAAAGGGAGAATGAGGCACAGAATGAGAGACTGACAGGCAGAACGAGAGACTGAGGCACAGAATGAGAGGCTGAGAAACAGAACAAGAGAATGAGGCACAGAATGAGAGGATGAGAGACAGAAAGGGAGAATGAGGCACAGAATGAGAGACTGACAGGCAGAACGAGAGAATGAGGCACAGAACGAGGGACTGACAGGCAGAACGAGAGACTGACAGGCAGAACGAGAGACAGAGACAGAACGAGAGACTGACAGGCAGAACGAGAGAAAGAGGCACAGAACGAGAGACTGACAGGCAGAACGAGAGACTGAGGCACAGAACGAGAGACTGACAGGCAGAACGAGAGAAGGAGGCACAGAACGAGAGAGTGACAGGAAGAACGAGAGACTGAGGCACAGAACGAGAGACTGACAGGCAGTACGAGAGACTGACAGGCAGAACGAGAGACAGAGTCTGAACGAGAGACTGACAGGCAGAACGAGAGAATGAGGCACAGAATGAGAGAAGGACAGGCAGAACGAGAGAAGAAGGGGCAGAACGAGAGACTGACCGGCAGAATGAGAGAATGAGGCACAGAACAAGAGACTGACAGGCAGAATGAGAGACTGAGGCACAGAACGAGAGACTGACAGGCAGAATGAGAGACTGAGGCACAGAACGAGAGACTGACAGGCAGAACGAGAGAATGAGGCACAGAACGAGAGACTGACAGGCAGAACGAGAGACTGAGGCACAGAACGAGAGACTGACAGGCAGAACGAGAGACTGACAGGCAGAACGAGAGAATGAGGCACAGAACGAGAGACTGAGACAAATGAGTGACTGACAGGCAGAATGAGAGACTGAGAAACAGAATGAGAGACTGACAGGCAGAACGAGAGACAGAGACACAACGAGAGACTCAGAAACAGAACGAAAGAGTGAGGCACAGAACGAGAGACTAACAGGCAGAACGAGAGATTGACAGGCAGAACAAGAGAATGAGGCATAGAACGAGAGACTGACAGGCAGAACGAGAGAATGACAGGCAGAACGAAAGAATGAGGAACAGAACGAGAGACAGAGGCAGAACGAGAGATTGACAGGCAGAATAAGAGACTGAGACAGAATGAGAGGCTGAGAGACAGAAAGGGAGAATGAGGCACAGAATGAGAGACTGACAGGCAGAACGAGAGAAGGAGGCACAGAACGAGAGACTGACAGGCAGAACGAGAGAAGGAGGGACAGAACGAGAGACTGACAGACTGTGCGAGAGAATGACAGGCAGAACGAGAGACTGACAGGCAGAACGAGAGAATGAGGCACAGAACGAGAGACTGACAGCAAGAACGAGAGAATGAGGCACAGAACGAGAGCCTGACAGGCAGAACAAGAGACTGACAGGCAGAACGAAAGAATGAGGCACAGAACGAGAGACTGACGCGCAGAACGAGAGAATGACAGGTAGAACGAGAGACTGACAGGCAGAACGAGAGATTGACAGGCAGAACAAGAGACTGAGACAGAATGAGAGGCTGAGAAACAGAACGGGAGAATGAGGCACAGAATGAGAGACTGACAGGCAGAACGAGAGATTGAGGCACAGAACGAGAGACTGAGAAACAGAACAAGAGAATGAGGCACAGAATGAGAGACTGACAGGCAGAACGAGAGACTGAGGCACAGAATGAGAGGCTGAGAAACAGAACAAGAGAATGAGGCACAGAATGAGAGGCGGAGAGACAGAAAGGGAGAATGAGGCACAGAATGAGAGACTGACAGGCAGAACGAGAGAATGAGGCACAGAACGAGGGACTGACAGGCAGAACGAGAGACTGACAGGCAGAACGAGAGACAGAGACCGAACGAGAGACTGACAGGCAGAACGAGAGAAAGAGGCACAGAATGAGAGGCTGAGAAACAGAACAAGAGAATGAGGCACAGAATGAGAGGCTGAGAGACAGAAAGGGAGAATGAGGCACAGAATGAGAGACTGACAGGCAGAACGAGAGACTGAGGCACAGAATGAGAGGCTGAGAAACAGAACAAGAGAATGAGGCACAGAATGAGAGGATGAGAGACAGAAAGGGAGAATGAGGCACAGAATGAGAGACTGACAGGCAGAACGAGAGAATGAGGCACAGAACGAGGGACTGACAGGCAGAACGAGAGACTGACAGGCAGAACGAGAGACAGAGACAGAACGAGAGACTGACAGGCAGAACAAGAGAAAGAGGCACAGAACGAGAGACTGACAGGCAGAACGAGAGACTGAGGCACAGAACGAGAGACTGACAGGCAGAACGAGAGAAGGAGGCACAGAACGAGAGAGTGACAGGAAGAACGAGAGACTGAGGCACAGAACGAGAGACTGACAGGCAGTACGAGAGACTGACAGGCAGAACGAGAGACAGAGTCTGAACGAGAGACTGACAGGCAGAACGAGAGAATGAGGCACAGAATGAGAGAAGGACAGGCAGAACGAGAGAAGAAGGGGCAGAACGAGAGACTGACCGGCAGAATGAGAGAATGAGGCACAGAACAAGAGACTGACAGGCAGAATGAGAGACTGAGGCACAGAACGAGAGACTGACAGGCAGAATGAGAGACTGAGGCACAGAACGAGAGACTGACAGGCAGAACGAGAGAATGAGGCACAGAACGAGAGACTGACAGGCAGAACGAGAGACTGAGGCACAGAACGAGAGACTGACAGGCAGAACGAGAGACTGACAGGCAGAACGAGAGAATGAGGCACAGAACGAGAGACTGAGACAAATGAGTGACTGACAGGCAGAATGAGAGACTGAGAAACAGAATGAGAGACTGACAGGCAGAACGAGAGACAGAGACACAACGAGAGACTCAGAAACAGAACGAAAGAGTGAGGCACAGAACGAGAGACTAACAGGCAGAACGAGAGATTGACAGGCAGAACAAGAGAATGAGGCATAGAACGAGAGACTGACAGGCAGAACGAGAGAATGACAGGCAGAACGAAAGAATGAGGAACAGAACGAGAGACAGAGGCAGAACGAGAGATTGACAGGCAGAATAAGAGACTGAGACAGAATGAGAGGCTGAGAGACAGAACGGGAGAATGAGGCACAGAATGAGAGACTGACAGGCAGAACGAGAGAAGGAGGCACAGAACGAGAGACTGACAGGCAGAACGAGAGAAGGAGGGACAGAACGAGAGACTGACAGACTGTGCGAGAGAATGACAGGCAGAACGAGAGACTGACAGGCAGAACGAGAGAATGAGGCACAGAACGAGAGACTGACAGCAAGAACGAGAGAATGAGGCACAGAACGAGAGCCTGACAGGCAGAACAAGAGACTGACAGGCAGAACGAAAGAATGAGGCACAGAACGAGAGACTGACGCGCAGAACGAGAGAATGACAGGTAGAACGAGAGACTGACAGGCAGAACGAGAGATTGACAGGCAGAACAAGAGACTGAGACAGAATGAGAGGCTGAGAGACAGAACGGGAGAATGAGGGACAGAATGAGAGACTGACAGGCAGAACGAGAGAAGGAGGCACAGAACGAGAGAGTGACAGGCAGAACGAGAGAATGAGGCACAGAAGGAGAGACTGACAGGCAGAACGAGAGACTGACCGGCAGAACGAGAGACTGACAGGCAGAACGCGAGACTGACAGGCAGAATGAGTGAATGAGGCACAGAACGAGAGACTGACAGGCCGAATGAGAGGCTGACAGGCAGAACGCGAGACTGACAGACAGAATGAGTGAATGAGGCACAGAACGAGAGACTGACAGGCAGAACGAGAGAATGAGGCACAGAACGAGAGACAGAGGCACAGAACAAGAGGTTGAGAGACTGAACGAGAGACTGAGACAGAATAAGAGACTGCGAAACAGAATGAGGGACTGACAGGCAGAACGAGAGATTGACAGGCAGAACAAGAGACTGAGACAGAATGAGAGGCTGAGAGACAGAACGGGAGAATTAGGCACAGAATGAGAGACTGACAGGCAGAACGAGAGAAGGAGGCACAGAAGGAGAGACTGACAGGCAGAACGAGAGACTGAGGCACAAAACGAGAGACTGAAAGGCAGAATGAGAGACTGAGGCACAGAACGAGAGACTGAGAAACAGAACAAGAGAATGAGGCACAGAACGAGAGACTGACAGGCAGAACGAGAGAAGGAGGCACAGAACGAGAGACTGACAGGCGGTACGAGAGACTGAGGCACAGAACTAGAGAATGACAGGCAGAACGAGAGACTGACAGGCAGAACGAGAGACTTAGAAACAGAACAATAGAATGAGGCACAGAACGAGAGACTGACAGGCAGAACGAGAGAAGGAGGCACAGAACGAGAGAGTGACAGGAAGAACGAGAGACTGAGGCACAAAACGAGAGACTGACAGGCAGAACGAGAGACTGACAGGCAGAACGAGAGACTGAGACAGAACGAGAGACTGACAGGCAGAACGAGAGAATGAGGCACAGAACGAGAGAAGGACAGGCAGAACGAGAGAAGGAGGGACAGAACGAGAGACTGAAAGGCAGAACGAGAGAATGAGGCACAGAAGGAGAGACTGACAGGCAGAATGAGAGACTGACAGGCAGAACGAGAGAAGGAGGCACAGAACGAGAGACTGACAAGCAGAATGAGAGAATGAATCACAGAACGAGAGACTGACAGGCAGAATGAGAGACTGAGGCACAGAACGAGAGACTGACAGGCAGAATGAGAGAATGAGGCACAGAACGAGAGACTGACAGGCAGAACGAGAGAATGAAGCACAGAACGAGAGACTGACAGGCAGAACAAGAGACTGACAGGCAGAACGAAAGAATGAGGCACAGAACGAGAGACTGACAGGCAGAACGAGAGATTGACAGGCAGAACAAGAGACTGAGACAGAATCAGAGGCTGAGAGACAGAACGGGAGAATGAGGCACAGAATGAGAGACTGACAGGAAGAACGAGAGAAGGAGGCACAGAAGGAGAGACTGACAGGCAGAACGAGAGACTGAGGAACAAAACGAGAGACTGAAAGGCAGAATGAGAGACTGAGGCACAGAACGAGAGACTGAGAAACAGAACAAGACAATGAGGCACAGAACGAGAGACTGCCAGGCAGAACGAGAGAAGGAGGCACAGAACGAGAGAGTGACAGGCAAAACGAGAGACTGAGGCACAAAACGAGAGACTGAAAGGCAGAATGAGATACTGAGGCACAGAACGAGAGACTGACAGGCAGAACGAGAGACTGACAGGCAGAACAAGAGACTGAGACAGAACGAGAGACTGACAGGCAGAACGAGAGAATGAGGCACAGAACGAGAGAATGACAGGCAGAACGAGAGAATGAGGGACAGAACGTAAGAATGACAGGCAGAACGAGAGAATGAGGTACAGAACGCGAGACTGACAGGCAGAATGAGAGACTGACAGGCAGAACGAGGAAAGGAGGCACAGAACGAGAGACTGACAGGCAGAATGAGAGAATGAGGCACAGAACGAGAGACTGACAGGCAGAACGAGAGACTGAGGCACAGAACGAGAGACTGACAGGCAAAACGAGAGACTGACAGACAGAACGAGAGACTGAGAAACAGAACAAGAGAATGAGGCACAGAACGAGAGACTGACAGGCACAACGAGAGAAGGAGGAACAGAACGAGAGAGTGACAGGAAGAACGAGAGACTGAGGCGCAAAACGAGAGACTGAAAGGTAGAATGAGAGACTGAGGCACAGAACGAGAGACTGACAGGCAGAACGAGAGACTGACAGGCAGAACGAGAGACTGAGACAGAACGAGAGACTGACAGGCAGAACGAGAGATTGAGGCACAGAACGAGAGAATGACAGGCAGAACGAGAGAATGAGGGACAGAACGAGAGACTGACAGGCAGAACGAGAGAATGAGGTACAGGACGAGAGAATGACAGGCAGAACGAGAGAATGAGGGACAGAACGAGTGAATGACAGGCAGAACGAGAGAATGAGGCACAGAAGGAGAGACTGACAGGAAGAACGAGAGAAGGAGGCACAGAACGAGAGACTGACAAGCAGAATGAGAGAATGAGGCACAGAACGAAAGACTGACAGGCAGAATGAGAGACTGAGGCACAGAACGAGAGACTGACAGGCAGAACGAGAGAAGGAGGCACAGAACGAGAGAATGACAGGCAGAACGAGAGAATGAGGGACAGAACGAGAGACTGACAGGCAGAACGAGAGAAGGAGGCACAGAACGAGAGACTGTCAGACAGTGCGAGAGAATGACAGGCAGAACGAGAGACTGACAGGCAGAACGAGAGACAGAGACAGAATGAGAGGCTGAGAAACAGAACAAGAGAATGAGGCACAGAACGATGGACTGACAGGCAGAACGAGAGAATGAGGCACAGAACGAGGGACTGACAGGCAGAACGAGAGACTGACAGGCAGAACGGGAGATTGACTGGGGGACACAAGAGACTGAGACAGAATGAGAGGCTGAGAAACAGAACGGGAGAATGAGGCACAGAATGAGAGACTGACAGGCAGAACGAGAGATTGAGGCACAGAACGAGAGACTGAGAAACAGAACAAGAGAATGAGGCACAGAACGAGAGAAGGACAGGCAGAACGAGAGAAGGAGGGACAGAACGAGAGACTGAAAGGCAGAACGAGAGAATGAGGCACAGAAGGAGAGACTGACAGGCAGAATGAGAGACTGACAGGCAGAACGAGAGAAGGAGGCACAGAACGAGAGACTGACAAGCAGAATGAGAGAATGAATCACAGAACGAGAGACTGACAGGCAGAATGAGAGACTGAGGCACAGAACGAGAGACTGACAGGCAGAATGAGAGAATGAGGCACAGAACGAGAGACTGACAGGCAGAACGAGAGAATGAAGCACAGAACGAGAGACTGACAGGCAGAACAAGAGACTGACAGGCAGAACGAAAGAATGAGGCACAGAACGAGAGACTGACAGGCAGAACGAGAGATTGACAGGCAGAACAAGAGACTGAGACAGAATCAGAGGCTGAGAGACAGAACGGGAGAATGAGGCACAGAATGAGAGACTGACAGGAAGAACGAGAGAAGGAGGCACAGAAGGAGAGACTGACAGGCAGAACGAGAGACTGAGGAACAAAACGAGAGACTGAAAGGCAGAATGAGAGACTGAGGCACAGAACGAGAGACTGAGAAACAGAACAAGACAATGAGGCACAGAACGAGAGACTGCCAGGCAGAACGAGAGAAGGAGGCACAGAACGAGAGAGTGACAGGCAAAACGAGAGACTGAGGCACAAAACGAGAGACTGAAAGGCAGAATGAGATACTGAGGCACAGAACGAGAGACTGACAGGCAGAACGAGAGACTGACAGGCAGAACAAGAGACTGAGACAGAACGAGAGACTGACAGGCAGAACGAGAGAATGAGGCACAGAACGAGAGAATGACAGGCAGAACGAGAGAATGAGGGACAGAACGTAAGAATGACAGGCAGAACGAGAGAATGAGGTACAGAACGCGAGACTGACAGGCAGAATGAGAGACTGACAGGCAGAACGAGGAAAGGAGGCACAGAACGAGAGACTGACAGGCAGAATGAGAGAATGAGGCACAGAACGAGAGACTGACAGGCAGAACGAGAGACTGAGGCACAGAACGAGAGACTGACAGGCAGAACGAGAGACTGAGGCACAGAACGAGAGACTGAGAAACAGAACAAGAGAATGAGGCACAGAACGAGAGACTGACAGGCACAACGAGAGAAGGAGGAACAGAACGAGAGAGTGACAGGAAGAACGAGAGACTGAGGCGCAAAACGAGAGACTGAAAGGTAGAATGAGAGACTGAGGCACAGAACGAGAGACTGACAGGCAGAACGAGAGACTGACAGGCAGAACGAGAGACTGAGACAGAACGAGAGACTGACAGGCAGAACGAGAGATTGAGGCACAGAACGAGAGAATGACAGGCAGAACGAGAGAATGAGGGACAGAACGAGAGACTGACAGGCAGAACGAGAGAATGAGGTACAGGACGAGAGAATGACAGGCAGAACGAGAGAATGAGGGACAGAACGAGTGAATGACAGGCAGAACGAGAGAATGAGGCACAGAAGGAGAGACTGACAGGAAGAACGAGAGAAGGAGGCACAGAACGAGAGACTGACAAGCAGAATGAGAGAATGAGGCACAGAACGAAAGACTGACAGGCAGAATGAGAGACTGAGGCACAGAACGAGAGACTGACAGGCAGAACGAGAGAAGGAGGCACAGAACGAGAGAATGACAGGCAGAACGAGAGAATGAGGGACAGAACGAGAGACTGACAGGCAGAACGAGAGAAGGAGGCACAGAACGAGAGACTGTCAGACAGTGCGAGAGAATGACAGGCAGAACGAGAGACTGACAGGCAGAACGAGAGACAGAGACAGAATGAGAGGCTGAGAAACAGAACAAGAGAATGAGGCACAGAACGAGGGACTGACAGGCAGAACGAGAGAATGAGGCACAGAACGAGGGACTGACAGGCAGAACGAGAGACTGACAGGCAGAACGGGAGATTGACTGGGGGACACAAGAGACTGAGACAGAATGAGAGGCTGAGAAACAGAACGGGAGAATGAGGCACAGAATGAGAGACTGACAGGCAGAACGAGAGATTGAGGCACAGAACGAGAGACTGAGAAACAGAACAAGAGAATGAGGCACAGAATGAGAGACTGACAGGCAGAACGAGAGACTGAGGCACAGAATGAGAGGCTGAGAAACAGAACAAGAGAATGAGGCACAGAATGAGAGGCGGAGAGACAGAAAGGGAGAATGAGGCACAGAATGAGAGACTGACAGGCAGAACGAGAGAATGAGGCACAGAACGAGGGACTGACAGGCAGAACGAGAGACTGACAGGCAGAACGAGAGACAGAGACCGAACGAGAGACTGACAGGCAGAACGAGAGAAAGAGGCACAGAATGAGAGGCTGAGAAACAGAACAAGAGAATGAGGCACAGAATGAGAGGCTGAGAGACAGAAAGGGAGAATGAGGCACAGAATGAGAGACTGACAGGCAGAACGAGAGACTGAGGCACAGAATGAGAGGCTGAGAAACAGAACAAGAGAATGAGGCACAGAATGAGAGGATGAGAGACAGAAAGGGAGAATGAGGCACAGAATGAGAGACTGACAGGCAGAACGAGAGAATGAGGCACAGAACGAGGGACTGACAGGCAGAACGAGAGACTGACAGGCAGAACGAGAGACAGAGACAGAACGAGAGACTGACAGGCAGAACGAGAGAAAGAGGCACAGAACGAGAGACTGACAGGCAGAACGAGAGACTGAGGCACAGAACGAGAGACTGACAGGCAGAACGAGAGAAGGAGGCACAGAACGAGAGAGTGACAGGAAGAACGAGAGACTGAGGCACAGAACGAGAGACTGACAGGCAGTACGAGAGACTGACAGGCAGAACGAGAGACAGAGTCTGAACGAGAGACTGACAGGCAGAACGAGAGAATGAGGCACAGAACGAGAGAAGGACAGGCAGAACGAGAGAAGAAGGGGCAGAACGAGAGACTGACCGGCAGAATGAGAGAATGAGGCACAGAACAAGAGACTGACAGGCAGAATGAGAGACTGAGGCACAGAACGAGAGACTGACAGGCAGAATGAGAGACTGAGGCACAGAACGAGAGACTGACAGGCAGAACGAGAGAATGAGGCACAGAACGAGAGACTGACAGGCAGAACGAGAGACTGAGGCACAGAACGAGAGACTGACAGGCAGAACGAGAGACTGACAGGCAGAACGAGAGAATGAGGCACAGAACGAGAGACTGAGACAAATGAGTGACTGACAGGCAGAATGAGAGACTGAGAAACAGAATGAGAGACTGACAGGCAGAACGAGAGACAGAGACAGAACGAGAGACTCAGAAAAAGAACGAAAGAGTGAGGCACAGAACGAGAGACTAACAGGCAGAACGAGAGATTGACAGGCAGAACAAGAGAATGAGGCATAGAACGAGAGACTGACAGGCAGAACGAGAGACTGACAGGCAGAACGAAAGAATGAGGCACAGAACGAGAGACAGAGGCAGAACGAGAGATTGACAGGCAGAATAAGAGACTGAGACAGAATGAGAGGCTGAGAGACAGAACGGGAGAATGAGGCACAGAATGAGAGACTGACAGGCAGAACGAGAGAAGGAGGCACAGAACGAGAGACTGACAGGCAGAACGAGAGAAGGAGGGACAGAACGAGAGACTGACAGACTGTGCGAGAGAATGACAGGCAGAACGAGAGACTGACAGGCAGAACGAGAGAATGAGGCACAGAACGAGAGACTGACAGGCAGAACGAGAGATTGACAGGCAGAACAAGAGACTGAGACAGAATCAGAGGCTGAGAGACAGAACGGGAGAATGAGGCACAGAATGAGAGACTGACAGGAAGAACGAGAGAAGGAGGCACAGAAGGAGAGACTGACAGGCAGAACGAGAGACTGAGGAACAAAACGAGAGACTGAAAGGCAGAATGAGAGACTGAGGCACAGAACGAGAGACTGAGAAACAGAACAAGACAATGAGGCACAGAACGAGAGACTGCCAGGCAGAACGAGAGAAGGAGGCACAGAACGAGAGAGTGACAGGCAAAACGAGAGACTGAGGCACAAAACGAGAGACTGAAAGGCAGAATGAGATACTGAGGCACAGAACGAGAGACTGACAGGCAGAACGAGAGACTGACAGGCAGAACAAGAGACTGAGACAGAACGAGAGACTGACAGGCAGAACGAGAGAATGAGGCACAGAACGAGAGAATGACAGGCAGAACGAGAGAATGAGGGACAGAACGTAAGAATGACAGGCAGAACGAGAGAATGAGGTACAGAACGCGAGACTGACAGGCAGAATGAGAGACTGACAGGCAGAACGAGGAAAGGAGGCACAGAACGAGAGACTGACAGGCAGAATGAGAGAATGAGGCACAGAACGAGAGACTGACAGGCAGAACGAGAGACTGAGGCACAGAACGAGAGACTGACAGGCAGAACGAGAGACTGAGGCACAGAACGAGAGACTGAGAAACAGAACAAGAGAATGAGGCACAGAACGAGAGACTGACAGGCACAACGAGAGAAGGAGGAACAGAACGAGAGAGTGACAGGAAGAACGAGAGACTGAGGCGCAAAACGAGAGACTGAAAGGTAGAATGAGAGACTGAGGCACAGAACGAGAGACTGACAGGCAGAACGAGAGACTGACAGGCAGAACGAGAGACTGAGACAGAACGAGAGACTGACAGGCAGAACGAGAGATTGAGGCACAGAACGAGAGAATGACAGGCAGAACGAGAGAATGAGGGACAGAACGAGAGACTGACAGGCAGAACGAGAGAATGAGGTACAGGACGAGAGAATGACAGGCAGAACGAGAGAATGAGGGACAGAACGAGTGAATGACAGGCAGAACGAGAGAATGAGGCACAGAAGGAGAGACTGACAGGAAGAACGAGAGAAGGAGGCACAGAACGAGAGACTGACAAGCAGAATGAGAGAATGAGGCACAGAACGAAAGACTGACAGGCAGAATGAGAGACTGAGGCACAGAACGAGAGACTGACAGGCAGAACGAGAGAAGGAGGCACAGAACGAGAGAATGACAGGCAGAACGAGAGAATGAGGGACAGAACGAGAGACTGACAGGCAGAACGAGAGAAGGAGGCACAGAACGAGAGACTGTCAGACAGTGCGAGAGAATGACAGGCAGAACGAGAGACTGACAGGCAGAACGAGAGACAGAGACAGAATGAGAGGCTGAGAAACAGAACAAGAGAATGAGGCACAGAACGAGGGACTGACAGGCAGAACGAGAGAATGAGGCACAGAACGAGGGACTGACAGGCAAGAACGAGAGACTGACAGGCAGAACGGGAGATTGACTGGGGGACACAAGAGACTGAGACAGAATGAGAGGCTGAGAAACAGAACGGGAGAATGAGGCACAGAATGAGAGACTGACAGGCAGAACGAGAGATTGAGGCACAGAACGAGAGACTGAGAAACAGAACAAGAGAATGAGGCACAGAATGAGAGACTGACAGGCAGAACGAGAGACTGAGGCACAGAATGAGAGGCTGAGAAACAGAACAAGAGAATGAGGCACAGAATGAGAGGCGGAGAGACATAAAGGGAGAATGAGGCACAGAATGAGAGACTGACAGGCAGAACGAGAGAATGAGGCACAGAACGAGGGACTGACAGGCAGAACGAGAGACTGAAAGGCAGAACGAGAGACAGAGACCGAACGAGAGACTGACAGGCAGAACGAGAGAAAGAGGCACAGAATGAGAGGCTGAGAAACAGAACAAGAGAATGAGGCACAGAATGAGAGGCTGAGAGACAGAAAGGGAGAATGAGGCACAGAATGAGAGACTGACAGGCAGAACGAGAGACTGAGGCACAGAATGAGAGGCTGAGAAACAGAACAAGAGAATGAGGCACAGAATGAGAGGATGAGAGACAGAAAGGGAGAATGAGGCACAGAATGAGAGACTGACAGGCAGAACGAGAGAATGAGGCACAGAACGAGGGACTGACAGGCAGAACGAGAGACTGACAGGCAGAACGAGAGACAGAGACAGAACGAGAGACTGACAGGCAGAACGAGAGAAAGAGGCACAGAACGAGAGACTGACAGGCAGAACGAGAGACTGAGGCACAGAACGAGAGACTGACAGGCAGAACGAGAGAAGGAGGCACAGAACGAGAGAGTGACAGGAAGAACGAGAGACTGAGGCACAGAACGAGAGACTGACAGGCAGTACGAGAGACTGACAGGCAGAACGAGAGACAGAGTCTGAACGAGAGACTGACAGGCAGAACGAGAGAATGAGGCACAGAACGAGAGAAGGACAGGCAGAACGAGAGAAGAAGGGGCAGAACGAGAGACTGACCGGCAGAATGAGAGAATGAGGCACAGAACAAGAGACTGACAGGCAGAATGAGAGACTGAGGCACAGAACGAGAGACTGACAGGCAGAATGAGAGACTGAGGCACAGAACGAGAGACTGACAGGCAGAACGAGAGAATGAGGCACAGAACGAGAGACTGACAGGCAGAACGAGAGACTGAGGCACAGAACGAGAGACTGACAGGCAGAACGAGAGACTGACAGGCAGAACGAGAGAATGAGGCACAGAACGAGAGACTGAGACAAATGAGTGACTGACAGGCAGAATGAGAGACTGAGAAACAGAATGAGAGACTGACAGGCAGAACGAGAGACAGAGACAGAACGAGAGACTCAGAAAAAGAACGAAAGAGTGAGGCACAGAACGAGAGACTAACAGGCAGAACGAGAGATTGACAGGCAGAACAAGAGAATGAGGCATAGAACGAGAGACTGACAGGCAGAACGAGAGACTGACAGGCAGAACGAAAGAATGAGGCACAGAACGAGAGACAGAGGCAGAACGAGAGATTGACAGGCAGAATAAGAGACTGAGACAGAATGAGAGGCTGAGAGACAGAACGGGAGAATGAGGCACAGAATGAGAGACTGACAGGCAGAACGAGAGAAGGAGGCACAGAACGAGAGACTGACAGGCAGAACGAGAGAAGGAGGGACAGAACGAGAGACTGACAGACTGTGCGAGAGAATGACAGGCAGAACGAGAGACTGACAGGCAGAACGAGAGAATGAGGCACAGAACGAGAGACTGACAGCAAGAACGAGAGAATGAGGCACAGAACGAGAGCCTGACAGGCAGAACAAGAGACTGACAGGCAGAACGAAAGAATGAGGCACAGAACGAGAGACTGACGTGCAGAACGAGAGAATGACAGGTAGAACGAGAGACTGACAGGCAGAACGAGAGATTGACAGGCAGAACAAGAGACTGAGACAGAATGAGAGGCTGAGAGACAGAACGGGAGAATGAGGGACAGAATGAGAGACTGACAGGCAGAACGAGAGAAGGAGGCACAGAACGAGAGAGTGACAGGCAGAACGAGAGAATGAGGCACAGAAGGAGAGACTGACAGGCAGAACGAGAGACTGACCGGCAGAACGAGAGACTGACAGGCAGAACGCGAGACTGACAGGCAGAATGAGTGAATGAGGCACAGAACGAGAGACTGACAGGCCGAATGAGAGGCTGACAGGCAGAACGCGAGACTGACAGACAGAATGAGTGAATGAGGCACAGAACGAGAGACTGACAGGCAGAACGAGAGAATGAGGCACAGAACGAGAGACAGAGGCACAGAACAAGAGGTTGAGAGACTGAACGAGAGACTGAGACAGAATAAGAGACTGCGAAACAGAATGAGAGACTGACAGGCAGAACGAGAGATTGACAGGCAGAACAAGAGACTGAGACAGAATGAGAGGCTGAGAGACAGAACGGGAGAATGAGGCACAGAATGAGAGACTGACAGGCAGAACGAGAGAAGGAGGCACAGAAGGAGAGACTGACAGGCAGAACGAGAGACTGAGGCACAAAACGAGAGACTGAAAGGCAGAATGAGAGACTGAGGCACAGAACGAGAGACAGAGAAACAGAACAAGAGAATGAGGCACAGAACGAGAGACTGACAGGCAGAACGAGAGAAGGAGGCACAGAACGAGAGACTGACAGGCAGTACGAGAGACTGAGGCACAGAACGAGAGACTGACAGGCAGAACGAGAGACTGACAGGCAGAACGAGAGACTTAGAAACAGAACAATAGAATGAGGCACAGAACGAGAGACTGACAGGCAGAACGAGAGAAGGAGGCACAGAACGAGAGAGTGACAGGAAGAACGAGAGACTGAGGCACAAAACGAGAGACTGACAGGCAGAACGAGAGACTGACAGGCAGAACGAGAGACTGAGACAGAACGAGAGACTGACAGGCAGAACGAGAGAATGAGGCACAGAACGAGAGAAGGACAGGCAGAACGAGAGAAGGAGGGACAGAACGAGAGACTGAAAGGCAGAACGAGAGAATGAGGCACAGAAGGAGAGACTGACAGGCAGAATGAGAGACTGACAGGCAGAACGAGAGAAGGAGGCACAGAACGAGAGACTGACAAGCAGAATGAGAGAATGAATCACAGAACGAGAGACTGACAGGCAGAATGAGAGACTGAGGCACAGAACGAGAGACTGACAGGCAGAATGAGAGACTGAGGCACAGAACGAGAGACTGACAGGCAGAACGAGAGAATGAGGCACAGAACGAGAGACTGACAGGCAGAACGAGAGACTGAGGCACAGAATGAGAGAATGACAGGCAGAACGAGAGACTGACAGGCAGAACGAGAGAATGAGGCACAGAACGAGAGACTGAGACAGAATGAGTGACTGACAGGCAGAATGAGAGACAGAGAAACAGAACGAGAGACTGACAGGCAGAACGAGAGACAGAGACAGAATGAGAGGCTGAGAAACAGAACAAGAGAATGAGGCAAAGAACGAGGGACTGACAGGCAGAACGAGAGAATGAGGCACAGAACGAGAGACTGACAGGCAGAACGAGAGAATGAGGCACAGAACGAGAGACTGACAGGCAGAACGAGAGACTGACAGGCAGAACGAAAGAATGAGGCACAGAACGAGAGACTGACAGGTAGAACGAGAGATTGACAGGCAGAACAAGAGACTGAGACAGAATGAGAGGCTGAGAGACAGAACGGGAGAATGAGGCACAGAATGAGAGACTGACAGGCAGAACGAGAGACTGAGGCACAGAACGAGACACTGAGAAACAGAACAAGAGAATGAGGCACAGAACGAGAGACTGACAGGCACAACGAGAGAAGGAGGAACAGAACGAGAGAGTGACAGGAAGAACGAGAGACTGAGGCGCAAAACGAGAGACTGAAAGGTAGAATGAGAGACTGAGGCACAGAACGAGAGACTGACAGGCAGAACGGGAGACTGACATGCAGAACGAGAGACTGAGACAGAACGAGAGACTGACAGGCAGAACGAGAGATTGAGGCACAGAATGAGAGAATGACAGGCAGAACGAGAGAATGAGGGACAGAACGAGAGACTGACAGGCAGAACGAGAGAATGAGGTACAGGACGAGAGAATGACAGGCAGAACGAGAGAATGAGGGACAGAACGAGTGAATGACAGGCAGAACGAGAGAATGAGGCACAGAAGGAGAGACTGACAGGAAGAACGAGAGAAGGAGGCACAGAACGAGAGACTGACAAGCAGAATGAGAGAATGAGGCACAGAACGAAAGACTGACAGGCAGAATGAGAGACTGAGGCACAGAACGAGAGACTGACAGGCAGAACGAGAGAAGGAGGCACAGAACGAGAGAATGACAGGCAGAACGAGAGAATGAGGGACAGAACGAGAGACTGACAGGCAGAACGAGAGAAGGAGGCACAGAACGAGAGACTGTCAGACAGTGCGAGAGAATGACAGGCAGAACGAGAGACTGACAGGCAGAACGAGAGACAGAGACAGAATGAGAGGCTGAGAAACAGAACAAGAGAATGAGGCACAGAACGAGGGACTGACAGGCAGAACGAGAGAATGAGGCACAGAACGAGGGACTGACAGGCAGAACGAGAGACTGACAGGCAGAACGGGAGATTGACTGGGGGACACAAGAGACTGAGACAGAATGAGAGGCTGAGAAACAGAACGGGAGAATGAGGCACAGAATGAGAGACTGACAGGCAGAACGAGAGATTGAGGCACAGAACGAGAGACTGACAGGCAGAACGAGAGAAAGAGGCACAGAACGAGAGACTGACAGGCAGAACGAGAGACTGAGGCACAGAACGAGAGACTGACAGGCAGAACGAGAGAAGGAGGCACAGAACGAGAGAGTGACAGGAAGAACGAGAGACTGAGGCACAGAACGAGAGACTGACAGGCAGTACGAGAGACTGACAGGCAGAACGAGAGACAGAGTCTGAACGAGAGACTGACAGGCAGAACGAGAGAATGAGGCACAGAACGAGAGAAGGACAGGCAGAACGAGAGAAGAAGGGGCAGAACGAGAGACTGACCGGCAGAATGAGAGAATGAGGCACAGAACAAGAGACTGACAGGCAGAATGAGAGACTGAGGCACAGAACGAGAGACTGACAGGCAGAATGAGAGACTGAGGCACAGAACGAGAGACTGACAGGCAGAACGAGAGATTGACAGGCAGAACAAGAGACTGAGACAGAATGAGAGGCTGAGAGACAGAACGGGAGAATGAGGCACAGAATGAGAGACTGACAGGCAGAACGAGAGACTGAGGCACAGAACGAGACACTGAGAAACAGAACAAGAGAATGAGGCACAGAACGAGAGACTGACAGGCACAACGAGAGATGGAGGAACAGAACGAGAGAGTGACAGGAAGAACGAGAGACTGAGGCGCAAAACGAGAGACTGAAAGGTAGAATGAGAGACTGAGGCACAGAACGAGAGACTGACAGGCAGAACGGGAGACTGACATGCAGAACGAGAGACTGAGACAGAACGAGAGACTGACAGGCAGAACGAGAGATTGAGGCACAGAATGAGAGAATGACAGGCAGAACGAGAGAATGAGGGACAGAACGAGAGACTGACAGGCAGAACGAGAGAATGAGGTACAGGACGAGAGAATGACAGGCAGAACGAGAGAATGAGGGACAGAACGAGTGAATGACAGGCAGAACGAGAGAATGAGGCACAGAAGGAGAGACTGACAGGAAGAACGAGAGAAGGAGGCACAGAACGAGAGACTGACAAGCAGAATGAGAGAATGAGGCACAGAACGAAAGACTGACAGGCAGAATGAGAGACTGAGGCACAGAACGAGAGACTGACAGGCAGAACGAGAGAAGGAGGCACAGAACGAGAGAATGACAGGCAGAACGAGAGAATGAGTGACAGAACGAGAGACTGACAGGCAGAACGAGAGAAGGAGGCACAGAACGAGAGACTGTCAGACAGTGCGAGAGAATGACAGGCAGAACGAGAGACTGACAGGCAGAACGAGAGACAGAGACAGAATGAGAGGCTGAGAAACAGAACAAGAGAATGAGGCACAGAACGAGGGACTGACAGGCAGAACGAGAGAATGAGGCACAGAACGAGGGACTGACAGGCAGAACGAGAGACTGACAGGCAGAACGGGAGATTGACTGGGGGACACAAGAGACTGAGACAGAATGAGAGGCTGAGAAACAGAACGGGAGAATGAGGCACAGAATGAGAGACTGACAGGCAGAACGAGAGATTGAGGCACAGAACGAGAGACTGACAGGCAGAACGAGAGAAAGAGGCACAGAACGAGAGACTGACAGGCAGAACGAGAGACTGAGGCACAGAACGAGAGACTGACAGGCAGAACGAGAGAAGGAGGCACAGAACGAGAGAGTGACAGGAAGAACGAGAGACTGAGGCACAGAACGAGAGACTGACAGGCAGAACGAGAGACAGAGTCTGAACGAGAGACTGACAGGCAGAACGAGAGAATGAGGCACAGAACGAGAGAAGGACAGGCAGAACGAGAGAAGAAGGGGCAGAACGAGAGACTGACCGGCAGAATGAGAGAATGAGGCACAGAACAAGAGACTGACAGGCAGAATGAGAGACTGAGGCACAGAACGAGAGACTGACAGGCAGAATGAGAGACTGAGGCACAGAACGAGAGACTGACAGGCAGAACGAGAGAATTAGGCACAGAACGAGAGACTGACAGGCAGAACGAGAGACTGAGGCACAGAACGAGAGACTGACAGGCAGAACGAGAGACTGACAGGCAGAACGAGAGAATGAGGCACAGAACGAGAGACTGAGACAAATGAGTGACTGACAGGCAGAATGAGAGACTGAGAAACAGAATGAGAGACTGACAGGCAGAACGAGAGACAGAGACAGAATGAGAGGCTGAGAGACAGAACGGGAGAATGAGGGACAGAATGAGAGACTGACAGGCAGAACGAGAGAAGGAGGCACAGAACGAGAGAGTGACAGGCAGAACGAGAGACTGACCGGCAGAACGAGAGACTGACAGGCAGAACGCGAGACTGACAGGCAGAATGAGTGAATGAGGCACAGAACGAGAGACTGACAGGCCGAATGAGAGGCTGACAGGCAGAACGCGAGACTGACAGACAGAATGAGTGAATGAGGCACAGAACGAGAGACTGACAGGCAGAACGAGAGAATGAGGCACAGAACGAGAGACAGAGGCACAGAACAAGAGGTTGAGAGACTGAACGAGAGACTGAGACAGAATAAGAGACTGCGAAACAGAATGAGAGACTGACAGGCAGAACGAGAGATTGACAGGCAGAACAAGAGACTGAGACAGAATGAGAGGCTGAGAGACAGAACGGGAGAATGAGGCACAGAATGAGAGACTGACAGGCAGAACGAGAGAAGGAGGCACAGAACGAGAGACTGACAGGCAGAACGAGAGACTGAGGCACAAAACGAGAGACTGACAGGCAGAACGAGAGACTGACAGGCAGAACGAGAGACTGAGACAGAACGAGAGACTGACAGGCAGAACGAGAGAATGAGGCACAGAAGGAGAGACTGACAGGAAGAACGAGAGAAGGAGGCACAGAACGAGAGACTGACAAGCAGAATGAGAGAATGAGGCACAGAACGAAAGACTGACAGGCAGAATGAGAGACTGAGGCACAGAACGAGAGACTGACAGGCAGATCGAGAGAAGGAGGCACAGAACGAGAGAATGACAGGCAGAACGAGAGAATGAGGGACAGAACGAGAGACTGACAGGCAGAACGAGAGAAGGAGGCACAGAACGAGAGACTGTCAGACAGTGCGAGAGAATGACAGGCAGAACGAGAGACTGACAGGCAGAACGAGAGACAGAGACAGAATGAGAGGCTGAGAAACAGAACAAGAGAATGAGGCACAGAACGAGGGACTGACAGGCAGAACGAGAGAATGAGGCACAGAACGAGGGACTGACAGGCAGAACGAGAGACTGACAGGCAGAACGGGAGATTGACTGGGGGACACAAGAGACTGAGACAGAATGAGAGGCTGAGAAACAGAACGGGAGAATGAGGCACAGAATGAGAGACTGACAGGCAGAACGAGAGATTGAGGCACAGAACGAGAGACTGACAGGCAGAACGAGAGAAAGAGGCACAGAACGAGAGACTGACAGGCAGAACGAGAGACTGAGGCACAGAACGAGAGACTGACAGGCAGAACGAGAGAAGGAGGCACAGAACGAGAGAGTGACAGGAAGAACGAGAGACTGAGGCACAGAACGAGAGACTGACAGGCAGAACGAGAGACAGAGTCTGAACGAGAGACTGACAGGCAGAACGAGAGAATGAGGCACAGAACGAGAGAAGGACAGGCAGAACGAGAGAAGAAGGGGCAGAACGAGAGACTGACCGGCAGAATGAGAGAATGAGGCACAGAACAAGAGACTGACAGGCAGAATGAGAGACTGAGGCACAGAACGAGAGACTGACAGGCAGAATGAGAGACTGAGGCACAGAACGAGAGACTGACAGGCAGAACGAGAGAATTAGGCACAGAACGAGAGACTGACAGGCAGAACGAGAGACTGAGGCACAGAACGAGAGACTGACAGGCAGAACGAGAGACTGACAGGCAGAACGAGAGAATGAGGCACAGAACGAGAGACTGAGACAAATGAGTGACTGACAGGCAGAATGAGAGACTGAGAAACAGAATGAGAGACTGACAGGCAGAACGAGAGACAGAGACAGAATGAGAGGCTGAGAGACAGAACGGGAGAATGAGGGACAGAATGAGAGACTGACAGGCAGAACGAGAGAAGGAGGCACAGAACGAGAGAGTGACAGGCAGAACGAGAGAATGAGGCACAGAAGGAGAGACTGACAGGCAGAACGAGAGACTGACCGGCAGAACGAGAGACTGACAGGCAGAACGCGAGACTGACAGGCAGAATGAGTGAATGAGGCACAGAACGAGAGACTGACAGGCCGAATGAGAGGCTGACAGGCAGAACGCGAGACTGACAGACAGAATGAGTGAATGAGGCACAGAACGAGAGACTGACAGGCAGAACGAGAGAATGAGGCACAGAACGAGAGACAGAGGCACAGAACAAGAGGTTGAGAGACTGAACGAGAGACTGAGACAGAATAAGAGACTGCGAAACAGAATGAGAGACTGACAGGCAGAACGAGAGATTGACAGGCAGAACAAGAGACTGAGACAGAATGAGAGGCTGAGAGACAGAACGGGAGAATGAGGCACAGAATGAGAGACTGACAGGCAGAACGAGAGAAGGAGGCACAGAACGAGAGACTGACAGGCAGAACGAGAGACTGAGGCACAAAACGAGAGACTGACAGGCAGAACGAGAGACTGACAGGCAGAACGAGAGACTGAGACAGAATGAGAGACTGACAGGCAGAACGAGAGAATGAGGCACAGAACGAGAGAAGGACAGGCAGAACGAGAGAAGGAGGGACAGAACGAGAGACTGAAAGGCAGAACGAGAGAATGAGGCACAGAAGGAGAGACTGACAGGCAGAATGAGAGACTGACAGGCAGAACGAGAGAAGGAGGCACAGAACGAGAGACTGACAAGCAGAATGAGAGAATGAATCACAGAACGAGAGACTGACAGGCAGAATGATAGACTGAGGCACAGAACGAGAGACTGACAGGCAGAATGAGAGACTGAGGCACAGAACGAGAGACTGACAGGCAGAATGAGAGACTGAGGCACAGAACGAGAGACTGACAGGCAGAACGAGAGAATGAGGCACAGAACGAGAGACTGACAGGCAGAACGAGAGACTGAGGCACAGAATGAGAGAATGACAGGCAGAACGAGAGACTGACAGGCAGAACGAGAGAATGAGGCACAGAACGAGAGACTGAGACAGAATGAGTGACTGACAGGCAGAATGAGAGACAGAGAAACAGAACGAGAGACTGACAGGCAGAACGAGAGACAGAGACAGAATGAGAGGCTGAGAAACAGAACAAGAGAATGAGGCAAAGAACGAGGGACTGACAGGCAGAACGAGAGAATGAGGCACAGAACGAGAGACTGACAGGCAGAACGAGAGAATGAGGCACAGAACGAGAGACTGACAGGCAGAACGAGAGACTGACAGGCAGAACGAAAGAATGAGGCACAGAACGAGAGACTGACAGGTAGAACGAGAGATTGACAGGCAGAACAAGAGACTGAGACAGAATGAGAGGCTGAGAGACAGAACGGGAGAATGAGGCACAGAATGAGAGACTGACAGGCAGAACGAGAGACTGAGGCACAGAACGAGACACTGAGAAACAGAACAAGAGAATGAGGCACAGAACGAGAGACTGACAGGCACAACGAGAGAAGGAGGCACAGAACGAGAGACTCACAGGCAGAACGAGAAAAGGAGGCACAGAATGAGAGACTGACAGGCAGAACGAGAGACTGACAGACAAAACGAGAGACTGAGAAACGGAACAAGACAATGAGGCACAGAACGAGAGACTGACAGGCAGAATGAGAGAAGGAGGCACAGAACGAGAGAGTGACAGGAAGAACGAGAGACTGAGGCACAAAACGAGAGACTGAAAGGCAGAATGAGAGACTGAGGCACAGAACGAGAGACTGACAGGCAGAACGAGAGACTGAGAAAGAAAGAGAGACTGACGGGCAGAACGAGAGAATGAGGCACAGAACGAGAGAAGGACAGGCAGAACGAGAGAATGAGGGACAGGACGAGAGACTGACAGGCAGAACGAGAGAATGCGGTACAGAACGCGAGACTGAAAGGCAGAACGAGAGAATGAGGCACAGAAGGAGAGACTGACAGGCAGAATGAGAGACTGACAGGCAGAACGAGAGAAGGAGGCACAGAACGAGAGACTGACAGGCAGAATGAGAGAATGAGGCACAGAACGAGAGACTGACAGGCAGAATGAGAGACTGAGGCACAGAACGAGAGACTGACAGGCAGAATGAGAGACTGAGGCACAGAACGAGAGACTGACAGGCAGAAGGAAAGAATGAGGCACAGAACGAGAGACTGAGACAGAATGAGTGACCGACAGGCAGAATGAGAGACTGAGAAACAGAATGAAAGACTGACAGGCAATACGAGAGACAGAGACAGAACGAGAGACTCAGAAAAAGAACGAAAGAGTGAGGCACAGAACGAGAGACTAACAGGCAGAACGAGAAATTGACAGGCAGAACAAGAGAATGAGGCATAGAACGAGAGACTGACAGGCAGAACGAAAGACTGACAGGCAGAACGAGAGACTGACAGGCAGAACGAAAGAATGAGGCACAGAACGAGAGACTGACAGGCAGAACGAGAGATTGACAGGCAGAATAAGAGACTGAGACAGAATTAGAGGCTGAGAGACAGAACGGGAGAATGAGGCACAGAATGAGAGACTGACAGGCAGAACGAGAGAAGGAGGCACAGAACGAGAGACTGATGGGCAGAACGAGAGAAGGAGGCACAGAATGAGAGATTGACAGACAGTGCGAGAGAATGACAGGCAGAACGAGAGACTGACAGGCAGAACGAATGACAGAGACAGAATGAGAGGCTGAGAAACAGAACGAGAGAATGAGGCACAGAACGAGAGACTGACAGGCAGAACGAGAGAATGAGGCACAGAACGAGAGACAGACAGGCAGAACGAAAGAATGAGGCACAGAACGAGAGACTGACAGGCAGAACGAGAGATTGACAGGCAGAACGAGAGACTGAGACAGAATCAGAGGCTGAGAGACAGAACGGGAGAATGAGGCACAGAATGAGAGACTGACAGGCAGAACGATATAAGGAGGCACAGAACGAGAGAGTGACAGGCAGAACGAGAGACTGAGGCACAGAACGAGAGACTGACAGGCAGAACGAGAGACTGACAGGCAGAACGAGAGAATGAGGCACAGAACGAGAGACTGAGACAGAATGAGTGACTGACAGGCAGAATGAGAGACTGAGAAAAAGAATGAGAGACTGACAGGCAGAACGAGAGGCTGACAGGCAGAACGCGAGACTGACAGGCAGAATGAGTGAATGAGGCACAGAACGAGAGACTGACAGGCAGAGCGAGAGAATGAGGCACAGCACGAGAGACTGACAGGCGGAACGAGAGACTTAGACAGAATGAGAGACTGAGAAACAGAACGAAAGAATGAGGCACAGAACGAGAGACTGAGGCTCAGAACGAGAGACTGAGGCACAGAACAAGAGGCTGAGAGACAGAACGAGAGACTGAGACAGAATAAGAGACTGAGAAACAGAATGAGAGACTGAGGCACAGAACGAGAGACTGACTGGCAGAATGAGAGACTGACAGGCAGAACGAGAGACAGAGACAGAATGAGAGGCTGAGAGACAGAATGAGAGACTGAGAAACTGAACGAGAGACTTAGGCAGAACGGGAGACTGAGGCACAGAACGAGAGACTGACAGGCAGAACGAGAGACTGAGGCACAGAACGAGAGACTGACAGGCAGAACGAGAGAATGAGGCACAGAACGAGAAACTGAGACAGAATGAGTGACTGACAGGCAGAATGAGAGACTGAGAAACAGAATGAGAGACTGACAGGCAGAACGAGAGGCTGATAGGCAGAACGCGAGACTGACAGGCAGAATGAGTGAATGAGGCACAGAACGAGAGACTGACAGGCCGAATGAGAGACTGACAGGCAGAACGCGAGACTGACAGGCAGAATGAGTGAATGAGGCACAGCAGGAGAGACTGACAGGCAGAACGAGAGACTTAGACAGAATGAGAGACTGAGAAACAGAACGAAAGAATGAGGCACAGAACGAGAGACTGAGGCTCAGAACGAGAGATTGAGGCACAGAACAAGAGGCTGAGAGACAGAACGAGAGACTGAGACAGAATAAGAGACTGAGAAACAGAATGAGAGACTGAGGCACAGAATGAGAGACTGACAGGCAGAACGAGAGACTGACAGGCAGAACGAGAGACAGAGACAGAATGAGAGGCTGAGAGACAGAATGAGAGACTGAGAAACTGAACGAGAGACTTAGGCAGAACGGGAGACTGAGGCACAGAACGAGAGACTGAGAGACAGAACGAGAGACTGAGACACAGAATGAGAGACTGAGAAACAGAATGAGAGACTGAGAAACAGAACGAGAGACTGAGGCACAGAACGAGAGACTGAGGCACAGAACGAGAGACTAACAGGCAGAACGAGAGACTGAGACAGAACGAGAGACTAAGAGACAGAACGAGAGACTGAGAGACAGAACGCGAGACTGAGACACAGAATGAGAGACTGAGAAACAGAACGAGAGGCAGGGAGACAGAACGAGAGATGGAGGCACAGAACGAGAGACTGACTGGAAGAATGAGGAAATGAGGCACAGAACGAGAGACTGACGCGCAGAACGAGAGAATGAGGCATTGAACGAGAGATTGAGAGACAGAACGAGAGTCTGACAGGCAGAACGAGAGACTGACAGGCAGAACAAGAGACTGAGACAGAATGAGAGACTGAGAGACAGAACGGGAGAATGAGGCACAGAATGAGAGACTGACAGGCAGAACGAGAGAAGGAGGCACAGAACGAGAGACTGACAGACAGTGCAAGAGAATGACAGGCAGAACGAGAGACTGACAGGCAGAACGAGAGAATGAGGCACAGAACGAGAGACTGACAGGCAGAATGAGAGACTGAGGCACAGAACGAGAGACTGACAGGCAGAACGAGAGAATGAGGCACAGAACGAGAGAATGACAGGCAGAACGAGAGAATGAGGGACAGAACGAGAGACTGACAGGCAGAACGAGAGAAGGAGGCACAGAACGCGAGACTGTCAGACAGTGCGAGAGAATGACAGGCAGAACGAGAGACTGACAGGCAGAACGAGAGACAGAGACAGAATGAGAGGATGAGAAACAGAACAAGAGAATGAGGCAAAGAACGAGGGACTGACAGGCAGAACGAGAGAATGAGGCACAGAACGAGAGACTGACAGGCAGAACGAGAGAATGAGGCACAGAACGAGAGACTGACAGGCAGAACGAGAGACTGACAGGCAGAACGAAAGAATGAGGCACAGAACGAGAGACTGACAGGTAGAACGAGAGATTGACAGGCAGAACGAGAGAAGGAGGCACAGAACGAGAGAGTGACAGGAAGAACGAGAGACTGAGGCACAAAACGAGAGACTGAGGCACAGAACGAGAGACTGACAGGCAGAACAAGAGAATGAGGCACAGAACGAGAGACTGAGGCACAGAACGAGAGACTGACAGGCAGAACAAGAGAATGAGGCACAGAACGAGAGACTGACAGGCAGAACGTGAGAATGAGGCACAGAACGAGAGACTGAGAGGCAGAACAAGAGGCTGAGAAACAGAATGAGAGACTGAGAAACAGAACGAGAGACTTAGGCACAGAACGAGAGACTGACAGGCAGAACGAGAGACTGAGACAGAACGAGAGACTAAGAGAAAGAACGAGAGACTGAGAGACAGAACGAGAGACTGAGAGACAGAATGAGAGACTGAGAAACAGAATGAGAGGCTGAGAGGCAGAACAAGAGACAGAGACAGAATGAGAGACTGAGAAATAGAATGAGAGACTGACAGGCAGAATGAGAGACTGACAGGCAGAACGAGAGACAGAGACAGAATGAGAGGCTGGGAGACGGAATGAGAGACTGAGAAACAGAACGAGAGACGGAGGCACAGAACGAGAGACTGACTGGAAGAATGAGGAAAAAAGGCACAGAACGAGAGACTGACGTGCAGAACGAGAGAATGAGGCACAAAACGAGAGACTGAGCGACAGAACGAGAGTCTGACAGGCAGAACGAGAGACTGACAGGCAGAACAAGAGACTGAGACAGAATGAGAGGCTGAGAGACAGAACGGGAGAATGAGGCACAGAATGAGAGACTGACAAGCAGAACGAGAGAACGAGGCACAGAACGAGAGACTGACAGGCAGAACAAGAGAAGGAGGCACAGAACGAGAGACTGACAGACAGTGCAAAAGAATGAAAGGCAGAACGAGAGACTGACAGGCAGAACGAGAGACAGAGACAGATTGAGAGGCTGAGAAACAGAACGAGAGAATGAGGCACAGAACGAGAGACTGACAGGCAGAACGAGAGAACGAGGCACAGAACGAGAGACTGACAGGCAGAAGGAGAGAACGAGGCACAGAACGACAGACTGACAGGCAGAACGAGAGAATGAGACACAGAACGAGGGACTGACAGGCAGAACGAAAGAATGAGGCACAGAACGAGAGACTGACAGGCAGAACGAGAGAATGAGGCACAAAACGAGAGACTGACAGGCAGAACGAGAGACTGACAGGCAGAAAGAGAGAATGTGGCACAGAACGAGAGACTGACAGACAGAACGAGAGAATGAGGCACAGAACGAGAAACTGACAGGCAGAACGAGAGACTGAGGCACAGAACGAGAGACTGACAGGCAGAATGAGAGACTGAGGCACAGAACGAGAGGCTGACAGGCAGAACGAGAGACTGAGACAGAACGAGAGACTGAGAGACAGAACGAGAGACTGAGACAGACCGAGAGACTGAGAAACAGCATGAGAGACTGAGAAACAGAATGAGAGACTGAGAAACAGAACGAGAGACTGAAAGGCAGAACAAGAGACTGAGAAACAGAACGAGAGACTGACAGGCAGAGCGAGAGACAGAGACAGAATGAAAGGCTGAGAGACAGAACGAGAGACTGACAGGTAGAACGAGAGACTGAGAAACAGAACGAGAGACTGACAGGAAGAACGAGAGACTGACAGGCAGAACCAAAGAATGAGGCACAGAACGAGATACTGACAGGCAGAACGAGAGATTGACAGGCAGAACAAGAGACTGAGACAGAATGAGAGGCTGAGAGACAGGACGGGAGAATGAGGCACAGAATGAGAGACTGACAGGCAGAACGAGAGAAGGAGGCACAGAACGAGAGACTGACAGGCAGAACGTGAGAATGAGGCACAGAACGAGAGACTGACAGGCTGAACGAGAGGCAGAGAGACAGAATGAGAGACTGAGAAACAGAACGAGAGACTGAGGCACAGAACGAGAGATTGACAGGCAGAACGAGAGAATGAGAAACAGAACGAGAGACTGACAGGCAGAACGAGAGAGAGGGAGACAGAACGAGAGACTGAGACAGAACGAGAGACTGAGAAACAGAATGAGAGACTGAGAAACAGAATGAGAGACTGAGAAACAGAATGAGAGACTGAGAAACAGAATGAGAGACTGACAGGCAGAACGAGAGACATAGACAGAATGAGAGGCTGGGAGACAGAATGAGAGGCTGAGAGACAGAATGAGAGACTGAGAAACAGAACGAGAGATGGAGGCTCAGAACGAGAGACTAACTGGCAGAACGAGAGAATGAGGCACAGAACGATAGACTGACAGGCAGAACGAGAGATTGACAGGCAGAACAAGAGAATGAAGCACAGATCGAGAGAATGACAGGCAGAACGAGAGACTGACAGGCAGAACGAGAGATTGACAGGCAACACCAGAGACTGAGACAGAATGAGAGGCTGAGAGACAGAACGGGAGAATGAGGCACAGAATGAGAGACTGACGGGCAGAACGAGAGAATGATGCGCAGAACGAGAGACTGACAGGCAGAACGAGAGACTGACAGGCAGAACGAGAGAATGATGCACAGAACGAGAGACTGACAGGCAGAACGAGAGAATGAGGCACAGAACGAGAGACTGACAGGCAGAACGAGAGACTGACAGGCAGAACGAAAGAATGAGGCACAGAACGAGAGACTGACAGGCAGAACGAGAGACTGACAGGCAGAACAAGAGACTGAGACAGAATGAGAGGCTGAGAGACAGAACGGGAGAATGAGGCACAGAATGAGAGACTGACAGGCAGAACGAGAGAACGAGGCACAGAACGAGAGACTGACAGGCAGAACGAGAGAATGAGGCACAAAACGAGAGACTGACAGGCAGAACGAGAGACTGACAGGCAGAAAGAGAGAATGTGGCACAGAACGAGAGACTGACAGACAGAACGAGAGAATGAGGCACAGAACGAGAGACTGACAGGCAGAACGAGAGACTGAGGCACAGAACGAGAGACTGACAGGCAGAATGAGAGACTGAGGCACAGAACGAGAGGCTGACAGGCAGAACGAGAGACTGAGACAGAACGAGAGACTGAGAGACAGAACGAGAGACTGAGACAGACCGAGAGACTGAGAAACAGCATGAGAGACTGAGAAACAGAATGAGAGACTGAGAAACAGAACGAGAGACTGAAAGGCAGAACAAGAGACTGAGAAACAGAACGAGAGACTGACAGGCAGAGCGAGAGACAGAGACAGAATGAAAGGCTGAGAGACAGAACGAGAGACTGACAGGTAGAACGAGAGACTGAGAAACAGAACGAGAGACTGACAGGAAGAACGAGAGACTGACAGGCAGAACCAAAGAATGAGGCACAGAACGAGATACTGACAGGCAGAACGAGAGATTGACAGGCAGAACAAGAGACTGAGACAGAATGAGAGGCTGAGAGACAGGACGGGAGAATGAGGCACAGAATGAGAGACTGACAGGCAGAACGAGAGAAGGAGGCACAGAACGAGAGACTGACAGGCAGAACGTGAGAATGAGGCACAGAACGAGAGACTGACAGGCTGAACGAGAGGCAGAGAGACAGAATGAGAGACTGAGAAACAGAACGAGAGACTGAGGCACAGAACGAGAGATTGACAGGCAGAACGAGAGAATGAGAAACAGAACGAGAGACTGACAGGCAGAACGAGAGAGAGGGAGACAGAACGAGAGACTGAGACAGAACGAGAGACTGAGAAACAGAATGAGAGACTGAGAAACAGAATGAGAGACTGAGAAACAGAATGAGAGACTGAGAAACAGAATGAGAGACTGACAGGCAGAACGAGAGACATAGACAGAATGAGAGGCTGGGAGACAGAATGAGAGGCTGAGAGACAGAATGAGAGACTGAGCAACAGAACGAGAGATGGAGGCTCAGAACGAGAGACTAACTGGCAGAACGAGAGAATGAGGCACAGAACGATAGACTGACAGGCAGAACGAGAGATTGACAGGCAGAACAAGAGAATGAAGCACAGATCGAGAGAATGACAGGCAGAACGAGAGACTGACAGGCAGAACGAGAGATTGACAGGCAACACCAGAGACTGAGACAGAATGAGAGGCTGAGAGACAGAACGGGAGAATGAGGCACAGAATGAGAGACTGACGGGCAGAACGAGAGAATGATGCGCAGAACGAGAGACTGGCAGGCAGAACGAGAGACTGACAGGCAGAACGAGAGAATGATGCACAGAACGAGAGACTGACAGGCAGAACGAGAGAATGAGGCACAGAACGAGAGACTGACAGGCAGAACGAGAGACTGACAGGCAGAACGAAAGGATGAGGCACAGAACGAGAGACTGACAGGCAGAACGAGAGACTGACAGGCAGAACAAGAGACTGAGACAGAATGAGAGGCTGAGAGACAGAACGGGAGAATGAGGCACAGAATGAGAGACTGACAGGCAGAACGAGAGAACGAGGCACAGAACGAGAGACTGACAGGCAGAACGAGAGAATGAGGCACAAAACGAGAGACTGACAGGCAGAACGAGAGACTGACAGGCAGAAAGAGAGAATGTGGCACAGAACGAGAGACTGACAGACAGAACGAGAGAATGAGGCACAGAACGAGAGACTGACAGGCAGAACGAGAGACTGAGGCACAGAACGAGAGACTGACAGGCAGAATGAGAGACTGAGGCACAGAACGAGAGGCTGACAGGCAGAACGAGAGACTGAGACAGAACGAGAGACTGAGAGACAGAACGAGAGACTGAGACAGACCGAGAGACTGAGAAACAGCATGAGAGACTGAGAAACAGAATGAGAGACTGAGAAACAGAACGAGAGACTGAAAGGCAGAACAAGAGACTGAGAAACAGAACGAGAGACTGACAGGCAGAGCGAGAGACAGAGACAGAATGAAAGGCTGAGAGACAGAACGAGAGACTGACAGGTAGAACGAGAGACTGAGAAACAGAACGAGAGACTGACAGGAAGAACGAGAGACTGACAGGCAGAACCAAAGAATGAGGCACAGAACGAGATACTGACAGGCAGAACGAGAGATTGACAGGCAGAACAAGAGACTGAGACAGAATGAGAGGCTGAGAGACAGGACGGGAGAATGAGGCACAGAATGAGAGACTGACAGGCAGAACGAGAGAAGGAGGCACAGAACGAGAGACTGACAGGCAGAACGTGAGAATGAGGCACAGAACGAGAGACTGACAGGCTGAACGAGAGGCAGAGAGACAGAATGAGAGACTGAGAAACAGAACGAGAGACTGAGGCACAGAACGAGAGATTGACAGGCAGAACGAGAGAATGAGAAACAGAACGAGAGACTGACAGGCAGAACGAGAGAGAGGGAGACAGAACGAGAGACTGAGACAGAACGAGAGACTGAGAAACAGAATGAGAGACTGAGAAACAGAATGAGAGACTGAGAAACAGAATGAGAGACTGAGAAACAGAATGAGAGACTGACAGGCAGAACGAGAGACATAGACAGAATGAGAGGCTGGGAGACAGAATGAGAGGCTGAGAGACAGAATGAGAGACTGAGCAACAGAACGAGAGATGGAGGCTCAGAACGAGAGACTAACTGGCAGAACGAGAGAATGAGGCACAGAACGATAGACTGACAGGCAGAACGAGAGATTGACAGGCAGAACAAGAGAATGAAGCACAGATCGAGAGAATGACAGGCAGAACGAGAGACTGACAGGCAGAACGAGAGATTGACAGGCAACACCAGAGACTGAGACAGAATGAGAGGCTGAGAGACAGAACGGGAGAATGAGGCACAGAATGAGAGACTGACGGGCAGAACGAGAGAATGATGCGCAGAACGAGAGACTGGCAGGCAGAACGAGAGACTGACAGGCAGAACGAGAGAATGATGCACAGAACGAGAGACTGACAGGCAGAACGAGAGAATGAGGCACAGAACGAGAGACTGACAGGCAGAACGAGAGACTGACAGGCAGAACGAAAGGATGAGGCACAGAACGAGAGACTGACAGGCAGAACGAGAGACTGACAGGCAGAACAAGAGACTGAGACAGAATGAGAGGCTGAGAGACAGAACGGGAGAATGAGGCACAGAATGAGAGACTGACAGGCAGAACGAGAGAACGAGGCACAGAACGAGAGACTGACAGGCAGAACGAGAGAAGGAGGCACAGAACGAGAGACTGACAGACAGTGCAAGAGAATGACAGACAGAACGAGAGACTGACAGGCAGAACGAGAGACAGAGACAGATTGAGAGGCTGAGAAACAGAACGAGAGAATGAGGCACAGAACGAGGGACTGACAGGCATTACGAGAGAATGAGGCACAGAACGAGAGACTGACAGGCAGAAAGAGAGAATGAGGCACAGAACGAGAGACTGACAGGCAGAACGAGAGAATGAGGCACAAAACGAGAGACTGACAGGCAGAACGAGAGACTGACAGGCAGGAAGAGAGAATGTGGCACAGATCGAGAAACTGACAGGCAGAACGAGAGACTGAGGCACAGAACGAGAGACTGACAGGCAGAACGAGAGGCTGAGAGACAGAATGAGAGACTGAGGCACAGAACGAGCGACTGAGGCACAGAACGAGAGGCAGACAGGCAGAACGAGAGACTGAGACAGAACGAGAGACTGAGAGACAGAACGAGAGACTGAGACAGACCGAGAGATTGAGAAACAGCATGAGAGACTGAGAGACAGAATGAGAGACTGAGAAACAGAACGAGAGACTGAGGCACAGAACGAGAGACTGACAGGCAGAACGAGAGAATGAGGAACAGAACGAGAGACTGACAGGCAGAACGAGAGAGAGGGAGACAGAACGAGAGACTGAGACTGAACGAGAGACTGAGAAACAGAAT
>NC_135917.1:16238929-16305671 GCF_964194155.1 Cetorhinus maximus | reverse complement strand
ATTGAGAGGCTGAGAAACAGAACGAGAGAATGAGGCACAGAACGAGAGACTGACAGGCAGAACGAGAGAACGAGGCACAGAACGAGAGACTGACAGGCAGAAGGAGAGAACGAGGCACAGAACGAGAGACTGACAGGCAGAACGAGAGAATGAGGCACAGAACAAGAGGCTGACAGGCAGAACGAGAGACTGAGACAGAACGAGAGACTGAGAGACAGAACGAGAGACTGAGACAGACCGAGAGACTGAGAAACAGCATGAGAGACTGAGAAACAGAATGAGAGACTGAGAAACAGAACGAGAGACTGAAAGGCAGAACAAGAGACTGAGGCACAGAACGAGAGACTGACAGGCAGAGCGAGAGACAGAGACAGAATGAGAGGCTGAGAGACAGAACGAGAGACTGACAGGCAGAACGAGAGACTGAGAAACAGAACGAGAGACTGACAGGAAGAACGAGAGGCTGACAGGCAGAACCAAAGAATGAGGCACAGAACGAGATACTGACAGGCAGAACGAGAGATTGACAGGCAGAACAAGAGACTGAGACAGAATGAGAGGCTGAGAGACAGGACGGGAGAATGAGGCACAGAATGAGAGACTGACAGGCAGAACGAGAGAAGGAGGCACAGAACGAGAGACTGACAGGCAGAACGTGAGAATGAGGCACAGAACGAGAGACTGACAGGCTGAACGAGAGGCAGAGAGACAGAATGAGAGACTGAGAAACAGAACGAGAGACTGAGGCACAGAACGAGAGATTGACAGGCAGAACGAGAGAATGAGAAACAGAACGAGAGACTGACAGGCAGAACGAGAGAGAGGGAGACAGAACGAGAGACTGAGACAGAACGAGAGACTGAGAAACAGAATGAGAGACTGAGAAACAGAATGAGAGACTGAGAAACAGAATGAGAGACTGAGAAACAGAATGAGAGACTGACAGGCAGAACGAGAGACATAGACAGAATGAGAGGCTGGGAGACAGAATGAGAGGCTGAGAGACAGAATGAAAGACTGAGAAACAGAACGAGAGATGGAGGCTCAGAACGAGAGACTAACTGGCAGAACGAGAGAATGAGGCACAGAACGATAGACTGACAGGCAGAACGAGAGATTGACAGGCAGAACAAGAGAATGAAGCACAGATCGAGAGAATGACAGGCAGAACGAGAGACTGACAGGCAGAACGAGAGATTGACAGGCAGAACCAGAGACTGAGACAGAATGAGAGGCTGAGAGACAGAACGGGAGAATGAGGCACAGAATGAGAGACTGACGGGCAGAACGAGAGAATGATGCGCAGAACGAGAGACTGACAGGCAGAACGAGAGACTGACAGGCAGAACGAGAGAATGATGCACAGAACGAGAGACTGACAGGCAGAACGAGAGAATGAGGCACAGAACGAGAGACTGACAGGCAGAACGAGAGACTGACAGGCAGAACGAAAGAATGAGGCACAGAACGAGAGACTGACAGGCAGAACGAGAGACTGACAGGCAGAACAAGAGACTGAGACAGAATGAGAGGCTGAGAGACAGAACGGGAGAATGAGGCACAGAATGAGAGACTGACAGGCAGAACGAGAGAACGAGGCACAGAACGAGAGACTGACAGGCAGAACGAGAGAAGGAGGCACAGAACGAGAGACTGACAGACAGTGCAAGAGAATGACAGACAGAACGAGAGACTGACAGGCAGAACGAGAGACAGAGACAGATTGAGAGGCTGAGAAACAGAACGAGAGAATGAGGCACAGAACGAGAGACTGACAGGCATTACGAGAGAATGAGGCACAGAACGAGAGACTGACAGGCAGAAAGAGAGAATGAGGCACAGAACGAGAGACTGACAGGCAGAACGAGAGGATGAGGCACAAAACGAGAGACTGACAGGCAGAACGAGAGACTGACAGGCAGGAAGAGAGAATGTGGCACAGATCGAGAAACTGACAGGCAGAACGAGAGACTGAGGCACAGAACGAGAGACTGACAGGCAGAACGAGAGGCTGAGAGACAGAATGAGAGACTGAGGCACAGAACGAGCGACTGAGGCACAGAACGAGAGGCAGACAGGCAGAACGAGAGACTGAGACAGAACGAGAGACTGAGAGACAGAACGAGAGACTGAGACAGACCGAGAGACTGAGAAACAGCATGAGAGACTGAGAGACAGAATGAGAGACTGAGAAACAGAACGAGAGACTGACAGGCAGAACGAGAGAGAGGGAGACAGAACGAGAGACTGAGACTGAACGAGAGACTGAGAAACAGAATGAGAGACTGAGAAACAGAATGAGAGACTGAGAAACAGAATGAGAGACTGACAGGCAGAACGAGAGAGAGACAGGCAGAACGAAAGAATGAGGCACAGAACGAGATACTGACAGGCAGAACGAGAGATTGACAGGCAGAACAAGAGACTGAGACAGAATGAGAGGCTGAGAGACACAACGGGAGAATGAGGCACAGAATGAGAGACTGACAGGCAGAACGAGAGAAGGAGGCACAGAACGAGAGACTGTCAGGCAGAACGAGAGGCTGAGAGACAGAATGAGAGACTGAGAAACAGAACGAGAGACTGAGGCACAGAACGAGAGACTGACAGGCAGAACGAGAGAATGAGAAACAGAACGAGAGACTGACAGGCAGAACGAGAGAGAGGGAGACAGAACAAGAGACTGAGACAGAACGAGAGACTGAGCAACAGAATGAGAGACTGAGAAACAGAATGAGAGACTGAGAAACAGAATGAGAGTCTGACAGGCAAAATGAGAGAATGAGAAACAGAAAGAGAGACTGACAGGCAGAACGAGAGACAGAGACAAAACGAGAGACTGAGAAACAGAATGAGAAACTGAGAAACAGAATGAGAGACTGAGAAACAGAATGAGAGAATGACAGGCAGAATGAAAGACTGACAGGCAGTACGAGAGACAGAGACAGAATGAGAGGCTGGGAGACAGAATGAGAGAATGAGACACAGAATCAGAGACTGAGAAAAAGAACGAGAGACGGAGGCAAAGAACGAGAGACTAACTGGCAGAACGAGAGAATGAGGCACAGAACGAGAGACTGACAGGCAGAACAAGAGATTGACAGGCAGAACAAGAGAATGAAGCATAGATCGAGAGACTGACAGGCAGAACGAGAGACTGACAGGCAGAACGAAAGAATGAGGCACAGAACGAGAGTCTGACAGGCTGAACGAGAGATTGACAGGCAGAACAAGAGACTGAGACAGAATGAGAGGCTGAGAGACAGAACGGGAGAATGAGGCACAGAATGAGAGATGACAGGCAGAACGAGAGAAAGAGACAGAATGAGAGGCTGAGAAACAGAACGAGAGAATGATGCACAGAACGTGAGACTCACAGGCAGAACGAGAGAATGAGGCGCAGAACGAGAGACTGACAGGCAGAACGAGAGGCTGACAGACAGAACGAAAGAATGAGGCACAGAACGAGAGATGAACAGGCAGAACGAGAGATTGACAGGCAGAACAAGAGACTGAGACAGAATGAGAGGCTGAGAGACAGAACGGGAGAATGAGGCACAGAATGAGAGACTGATAGGAAGAACGAGAGACAGAGACAGAATGAGAGACTGAGATACAGAACAAGTGAATGAGGCACAGAACGAGAGACTGACAGGCAGAACGAGAGACTGAGAGGCAGAACGAGAGAATGAGGCACAAAACGAGAGACTGACAGGCAGAACAAGACAATGAGGCACAAAACGAGAGACTGAAAGGCAGAATGAGAGAATGAGGCACAGAACGAGAGACTGACAGGTAGAACGAGAGACTGACAGGCAGAACGAGAGACTGACAGGCAGAAAGAGAGAATGAGGCACAGAACGAGAGACTGACAGGCAGAACGAGAGGCTGAGAGACAGAATGAGAGACTGAGAAACGGAACGAGAGACTGAGGCACAGAACGAGAGACTGAAAGGCAGAAGGAGAGGCTGAGAGACACAACGAGAGACTGACAGGCAGAACGAGACGCTGAGAGAGAGAATGAGAGACTGAGAAACAGAATGATAGACTGAGAAACAGAATGAGAGACTGAGAAACAGAATGATAGACTGAGAAACTGAATGAGAGACTGAGAAACAGAACGAGAGACTGACAGACAGAACGAGAGAATGAGGCACAGAACGAGAGACTGACAGGCAGAAGGAGAGATTGACAGGCAGAACAAGAGACTGAGAAACAGTACAAGAGAATGAGGCACAGAACGAGAGGCTGACAGGCAGAAGGAGAGAATGACAGGTAGAACGAGAGACTTACAGGCAGAACGAGAGAATGAGGCACAAAATGAGACTGACAGGCAGAACGAGACAATGAGGCACAAAACGAGAGACTGAAAGGCAGAATGAGAGAATGTGGCACAGAACGAGAGACTGACAGGCAGAACGAGTGACTGACAGGCAGAACAAGAGACTGAGAGAGAACGAGAGGCTGAGAGACAGAACGGGAGAATGAGGCACAGAATGAGAGACTGATTGGAAGAACGAGAGAAGGAGGCACGGAACGAGAGACTGACAGGCAGAATGAGAGAAGGAGGCACAGAACGAGAGACTGACAGACAGTACGAGAGACTGACCGGCAGAACGAGAGACAGAGACAGAATGAGAGACTGAGAAACAGAACAAGTGAATGAGGCACAGAACGAGAGACTGACAGGCAGAACGAGAGAATGACAGGCAGAACGAGAGACTGAGAGGCAGAACGAGAGACTGAGGCACAAAACGAGAGACTGACAGGCAGAACGAGACAATGAGGCTCAAAACGAGAGACTGACAGGCAGAACGAGACAATGAGGCACAAAACGAGAGACTGAAAGGCAGAATGATAGACTGAGGCACAGAACGAGAGACTGACAGGTAGAACGAGAGACTGACAGGCAGAACGAGAGACTGACAGGCAGAAAGAGAGAATGAGGCACAGAACGAGAGACTGACAGGCAGAACGAGAGACTGAGGCACAGAACGAGAGACTGAGAGGCAGAACGAGAGACTGAGGCACAGAACGAGAGACTGACAGGCAGAACGAGAGACTGAGGCACAGAACGAGAGTCTGACAGGTACAACTTGAGAATGAGGAACAGAACGAGAGACTGACAGGCAGAATGAGAGACTGAGAAACTGAAAGAGAGATTGAGGCACAGAACGATAGACTGAGGCACAGAACGAGAGACTGATAGGCAGAACGAGAGACTGAGAGAGAACGAGAGACTGAGACAGAACGAGAGACTGAGAAACAGAATGAGAGACTGAGAAACAGAATGAGAGACTGAGAAACAGAACGAAGGACTGACAGGCAGAACGAGAGACTGAGAAACAGAACGAGAGACTGACAGGCAGAACGAGAGACAGAGACAGAATGAGAGACTGACTGGCAGAATGAGAGACTGACAGGCAAAACGAGAGACAGAGACAGAATGAGAGGCTGGGAGACAGAATGAGAGACTGAGAAACAGAACGAGAGACGGAGGCACAGAACGAGAGACTCAGAGGCAGAACGAGAGAATAAGGCACAGAACGAGAGACTGACAGGCAGAATGAGAAAATGAGGTACAGGACGAGAGACTGACAGGCAGAACGAGAGAATGAGGCACAGAACGAGAGACTGACAGGCAGAACGAGAGATTGACAGGCAGAACAAGAGACTGAGAAGAATGAGAGGCTGAGAGACAGAACAGGAGAAGAGGCACAGAATGTGAGACTGACAGGCAGAACGAGAGAAGGAGGCACAGAACGAGAGACTGACAGGCAGAACGAGAGAAGGAGGCACAGAAAGAGAGACTGACAGACAGTGCGAGAGAATGACAGGCAGAACGAGAGACAGAGACAGAATGAGAGGCTGAGAAACAGAACGAGAGAATGAGGCACAGAACGAGATACTGACAGGCAGAACGAGGGAATGAGGCACAAAACGAGAGACTGACAGGCAGAACAACAGAATGAGGCACAGAATGAGAGACTGATAGGAAGAACGAGGGAAGGAGGCACAGAACGAGAGACTGACAGGCAGAACGAGAGAAGGAAAAACGAAACGAGAGACTGACAGATGGAACGAGAGTCTGACCGGCAGAACGAGAGACTGAGAAACAGTACAAGAGAATGAGGCACAGAACGAGAGACTGACAGGCAGAACGAGAGAATGACAGGTAGAACGAGAGACTTACAGGCAGAACGAGAGAATGATGCACAAAATGAGACTGACAGGCAGAACGAGACAATGAGGCACAAAACGAGAGACTGAAAGCCAGAATGAGAGAATGTGGCACAGAACGAGAGACTGACAGGCAGAACGAGAGAATGAGGCACAGAACGAGGGACTGACAGGAAGAACGAGAGAAGGAGGCACAGAACGAGAGATGGACAGGCAGAACGAGAGAAGGAGGCACAGAACGAGAGACTGACAGACAGAACGAAAGACTGACCGGCAGAACGAGAGACAGAGACAGAATGAGAGGCTGAGAAACCAAACGAGAGACGGAGGCACAGAACGAGAGACTCACAGGCAGAACGAGAGAATGAGGCACAGAACGAGAGACTGACAGGCAGAACGAGAGAATGAGGTACAGAACGAGAGACTGACAGGCAGAACGAGAGAATGAGGCACAGAACGAGAGACTGACAGGCAGAATGAGCGAAGGAGGCACAGAACGAGAGACTAACAGGCAGAACCAGAGATTGACAGGCAGAACAAGAGAATGAGGCAGACAACGAGAGGCTGAACGGCAGAACGAGAGACTGACAGGGAGAACGAAAGAATGAGGCACAGAACGAGAGACTGACAGGCAGAACGGGAGAATGAGGCACAGAATGAGAGACTGACAGGCAGAACGGGAGAATGAGGCACAGAATGAGAGACTGACAGGCAGAACGAGAGAAGGAGGCACAGAACGAGAGACTGGCAGGTAGAACGAGAGGAGGAGGCACAGAACGAGAGACTGACAGACAGTGCGAGAGAATGACAGGCAGAACGAGAGACAGAGACAGAATGAGAGGCTGAGAAACAGAACGAGAGAATGAGGCACAGAACGAGTGACTGATAGGCAGAACGAGAGAATGAGGCACAGAACCAGAGACAGACAGGCAGAACGAGAGAATGAGGCACAGAACGAGAGAATGACAGGCAGAACGAGAGATTGACAGGGAGATCAAGAGACTGAGACAAAATGAGAGGCTGAGAGACAGAACGGGAGAATGAGGCACAGAATGAGAGACTGATTTGAAGAACGAGAGAAGGAGGCAGAGAACGAGAGACTGACAGGCAAAACGAGAGAAGGAGGCACAGAACGAGAGGCTGACAGATGGAACGAGAGACTGAGAAACAGAACAAGAGAATGAGGCATAGAAGGAGAGACTGACAGGCAGAACGAGAGAAGGAGGCACAGAACGAGAGACTGACAGACGGAACGAGAGACTGAGAAACAGAACAAGAGAATGAGGCACAGTACGAGAGACTGACAGGCAGAACGAGAGAATGACAGGTAGAACGAGAGACTTACAGGCAGAATGAGAGACTGAGGCACAGAACGAAAGACTGACAGACAGAACGAGAGACTGACAGGCAGAACGAGAGACTGAGACAGAACGAGAGACTGACAGGCAGAAAGAGAGGATGAGGCACAGAACGAGAGACTGACAGGCAGAACGAGAGACTGAGGCACAGATCGAGAGACTGACAGGCTGAACGAGAGACTGTGGCACAGAACGAGATGCTGACAGGCAGAACGAGAGAATGAGGCACAGAACGAGAGACTGACAAGCAGAACGAGAGAATGAGGTTCAGAACGAGAGACTGACAGGCAGAACGAGAGACTGACAGGCAGAATGAGAGAATGAGGCACAGAACGAGAGTCTGAGATAGAATGAGAGACTGAAAGGCAGAACGAGAGAGAGAGACAGAACGAGAGACACAGAAACAGAACGAAAGAATGAGGCACAGAACGAGAGACTGACAGGCAGAACGAGAGACTGACAGGCAGAACGAGAGACTGACAGGCAGAACGAAAGAATGAGGCACAGAACGAGAGACTGAGAGACAGAACGAGAGACTGAGACCGAACGAGAGACTGAGAAACAGAATGAGAGACTGAGAAACAGAATGAGAGACTGAGAAACAGAACGAAGGACTGACAGGCAGAACGAGAGACTGAGAAACAGAACGAGAGACTGACAGGCAGAACGAGAGACAGAGACAGAATGAGAGACTGACTGGCAGAATGAGAGACTGACAGGCAGAACGAGGGACAGAGACAGAATGAGAGGCTGGGAGACAGAATGAGAGACTGAGAAACAGAACGAGAGACGGAGGCACAGAACGAGAGACTCAGAGGCAGAACGAGAGAATGAGGCACAGAACGAGAAACTGAGAGACAGAACGAGAGACTGAGACAGAACGAGAGACTGAGAAACAGAACGAGAGACTGAGAAACAGAACGAGAGACGGAGGCACAGAACGAGAGACTCAAAGGCAGAACGAGAGAATGAGGCACAGAACGAGAGACTGACAGGCAGAACGAGAAAATAAGGCACAGAACGAGAGACTGACAGGCAGAACGAGAGAATGAGGCACAGAACGAGAGACTGAGAGACAGAACGAGAGACTGAGACAGAACGAGAGACTGAGAAACAGAATGAGAGACTGAGAAACAGAACGAAGGACTGACAGGCAGAACGAGAGACTGAGAAACAGAACGAGAGACTGACAGGCAGAACGAGAGAATGAGGCACAGAATGAGAGACTGACAGGCAGAACGAGAGATTGACAGGCAGAACAAGAGACTGAGAAGAATGAGAGGCTGAGAGACAGAACGGGAGAATGAGGCACAGAATGAGAGACTGACAGGCAGAACGAGAGAAGGAGGCACAGAACGAGAGACTGACAGGCAGAACGAGAGAATGATGCACAGAAGGAGAGACTGACAGACAGTGCGAAAGAATGACAGGCAGAACGAGAGACAGAGACAGAATGAGAGGCTGAGAAACAGAACGAGAGAATGAGGCACAGAACGAGAGACTGACAGGCAGAACAACAGAATGAGGCACAGAATGAGAGACTGATAGGAAGAACGAGGGAAGGAGGCACAGAACGAGAGACTGACAGGCAGAATGAGAGATTGAGGTTCAGAACGAGAGACTGACAGGCAGTACGAGAAAATGAGGGACAGAACGAGAGACTGACAGACGGAACGAGAGACTGAGAAACAGAACAAGAGAATGAGGCTCAGAACGAGAGACTGACAGGCAGAACGAGAGAATGACAGGTAGAACGAGAGATTTACAGGCAGAATGAGAGATTGACAGGCAGAACGAGAGAATGAGGCATAGAACGAGAGACTGACAGGCAGAACAAGAGACTGACAGGCAGAACGAAAGAATGAGGCACAGAACGAGAGACTGACAGGCAGAACGAGAGATTGAAAGGCAGAACAAGAGACTGAGACAGAATGAGAGGCTGAGAGACAGAACGGGAGAATGAGGCACAGAATGAGAGACTGACAGGCAGACCGAGAGAAGGAGGCACAGAACGATAGACTGACAGACAGTGCGAGAGAAGGACAGGCAGAACGAGAGACTGACAGGCAGAACGAGAGACAGAGACAGAATGAGAGGCTGAGAAACAGAACGAGAGAATGAGGCACAGAACGAGAGACTGACAGGCAGAACGAGAGAATGAGGCAAAGAACGAGAGATTGACAGGCAGAACGAAAGACTGATAGGAAGAACGAGAGAAGGAGGCACAGAATGAGAGACTGACAGATGGAACGAGAGACTGACAGGCAGAACGAGAGACAGAGACAGAATGAGAGACTGAGAGACAGAACAAGAGAATGACAGGTAGATCGAGAGACTGACAGGTAGAACGAGAGAATGATGCACAAAACGAAAGACTGACAGGCAGAACGAGACAATGTGGCACAACACGAGTGACTGAAAGGCAGAATGAGAGACTGAGGCACAGAACGAGAGACTGACAGGCAGAACGAGAGACTGACAGGCAGAACGAGACAATGAGACAGAACGAGAGACGGACAGGCAGAAAGAGAGAATGAGGCACAGAACGAGAGACTGACAGGAAGAACGAGAGAATGAGGCACAGAACGAGAGACTGACAGGCAGAACGAGAGATTGAGGTTCAGAACGAGAGACTGACAGGCAGTACGAGAAAATGAGGGACAGAACGAGAGACTGACAGATGGAACGAGAGACTGAGAAACAGAACAAGAGAATGAGGCTCAGAACGAGAGACTGACAGGCAGAACGAGAGAATGACAGGTAGAACGAGAGATTTACAGGCAGAATGAGAGACTGAGGCACAGAACGAAAGACTGACAGACAGAACGAGATACTGACAGGCAGAACGATAGACTGAGACAGAACGAGAGACTGACAGGCAGAAAGAGAGAATGAGGCACAGAACGAGAGACTGACAGGCAGAACGAGAGACTGAGGCACAGAACGAGAGACTGACAGGAAGAACGAGAGACTGTGGCACAGAACAAGATGCTGACAGGCAGAACGAGAGAATGAGGCACAGAACGAGAGACTGACAGGGAGAACGAGAGACTGACAGGCAGAATGAGAGAATGAGGCACAGAACGAGAGTCTGAGATAGAATGAGAGACTGAAAGGCAGAACGAGAGAGAGAGACAGAACGAGAGACAAAGAAACAGAACGAAAGAATGAGGCACAGAACGAGAGACTGACTGGCAGAACGAGAGAATGAGGCATTGAACGAGAGACTGACAGGCAGAACGAGAGACTGACAGGCAGAACGAAAGAATGAGGCACAGAACGAGAGACTGACAGGCAGAACGAGAGAATGACAGGCAGAACAAGAGACTGTGACAAAATGAGAGGCTGTGAGACAGAACGGGAGAATGAGGCACAGAATGAGAAACTGATAGGAAAAATGAGAGAAGGAGGCACAGAACGACAGACTGACAGACGGAACGAGAGACTGACAGGCAGAACGAGAGACAGAGACAGAAAGATAGACTGAGAGACAGAACGAGAGACTGAGAAACAGGACAAGAGAATGACAGGTAGAACGAGAGACTGACAGGCAGAACGAGAGCATGGTGCACAAAACGAAAGACTGACAGGCAAAACGAGACAATGAGGCACAACACGAGTGACTGAAAGGCAGAATGAGAGACTGAGGCACAGAACGAGAGACTGACAGGCAGAACGAGAGAATGAGGCACAGAACGAGAGACTGACAAGAAGAACGAGAGAATGAGGTTCAGAACGAGAGACTGAAAGGCAGAATGTTAGACTGAGGCACAGAACGAGTGACAGACAGGTAGAACGAGAGACTGACAGGCAGAACGAGAGAATGAGGTTCAGAACGAGAGACTGAAAGGCAGAATGAGAGAATGAGGCACAAAACGAGAGACTGAAAGGCAGAATGAGAGACTGAGGCACAGAACGAGTGACTGATAGGTAGAACGAGAGACTGACAGGCAGAACGAGAGACTGAGGCACAGAACGAGAGACTGACAAGCAGAAAGAGAGAATGAGGCACAGAACGAGAGACTGACAGGCAGAACGAGAAAATAAGGCACAGAACGAGAGACTGACAGGCAGAACGAGAGAATGAGGTACAGAACGAGAGACTGACAGGGAGAAGGAGAGAATGAGGCTCAGAACGAGAGACTGACAGGCAGAATGAGAGAAGGAGGCACAGAATGAGAGACTAACAGGCAGAACGAGAGATTGACAGGCAAATCAAGAGAATGAGGCATAGAACGAGAGGCTGAAAGGCAGAACGAGAGACTGACAGGGAGGACGAAAGAATGAGGCACAGAACGAGAGACTGACAGGCAGAACGAGAGATTGACAGGCAGAACAAGAGACTGAGACAGAATGAGAAGCTGAGTGACAGAACGGGAGAATGAGGCACAGAATGAGAGACTGACAGGCAGAACGAGAGAAGGAGGCACAGAACGAGAGACTGACAGGCAGAACGAGAGAATGAGGCACAGAACGAGAGACTGAAGAACAGTGCGAGAGAATGACAGGCAGAACGAGTCACTGACAGGCAGAACGAGAGACAGAGACAGAATGAGAGGCTGAGAAACAGAACGAGAGACTGACAGGCAGAACGAAAGAATGAGGCACAGAACAAGAGACTGACAGGCAGAATGAGTCACTGACAGGCAGAACAAGAGACTGAGACAGAATGAGAGGCTGAGAGACAGAACGGGAGAATGAGGCACAGAACGAGAGACTGACAGGCAGAACGAGAGAATGAGGCAAAGAACGAGAGATTGACAGGCAGAACGAAAGAATGAGGCACAGAACGAGAGACTGACAGGCAGATCGACAGAATGAGGCACAGAACGAGAGACTGACAGGCAGAACGAGAGATTGACAGGCAGAACAAGAGACTGTGACAAAATGAGAGGCTGTGAGACAGAACGGGAGAATGAGGCACAGAATGAGAGACTGATAGGAAGAACGAGAGAAGGAGGCATAGAACGACAGACTGACAGACGGAACGAGAGACTGACAGGCAGAACGAGAGACAGAGACAGAATGATAGACTGAGAGACAGAACGAGAGACTGAGAACAGGACAAGAGAATGACAGGCAGAACGAGAGCATGATGCACAAAACGAAAGACTGACAGACAAAACGAGACAATGAGGCACAACACGAGTGACTGAAAGGCAGAATGAGAGACTGAGGCACAGAACGAGAGACTGACAGGCAGAACGAGAGACTGAGAGGCAGAACGAGAGACTGACAGGCAGAACGAGAGACTGACAGGCAGAAAGAGAGAATGAGGCACAGAACGAGAGACTGACAGGAAGAACGAGAGAATGAGGTTCAGAACGAGAGACTGAAAGGCAGAATGTTAGACTGAGGCACAGAACGAGTGACAGACAGGTAGAACGAGAGACTGACAGGCAAATCAAGAGAATGAGGTTCAGAACGAGAGACTGAAAGGCAGAATGAGAGAATGAGGCACAAAACGAGAGATTGAAAGGCAGAATGAGAGACTGAGAGACAGAACGAGTGACTGACAGGCAGAACGAGAGAATAAGGCACAGAACGAAAGACTGAGACAGAATGAGAGACTGAGAGACAGAATGAGAGGCTGAGAGACAGAATGAGAGACTGAGAAACAGAACGAGAGACGGAGGCACAGAACGAGAGACTCACAGGCAGAACGAGAGAATAAGGCACAGAACGAAAGACTGAGACAGAATGAGAGACCGACAGGCAGAACGAGAGACAGAGACAGACCGAGATACTCAGAAACAGAATGAAAGAATGAGGCACAGAACGAGAGACTGACAGGCAGAACGAGAGACTGACAGGCAGAACGAGAGACTGAGAAACAGAACGAAAAAATGAGGCACAGAACGAGAGACTGACAGGCAGAACGAGAGACTGACAGGCAGAACGAGAGATTGACAGGCAGAACAAGAGACTGAGACAGAATGAGAGGCTGAGAGACAGAACGGGAGAATGAGGCACAGAATGAGAGACTGACAGGCAGAACGAGAGAAGGAGGCACAGAACGAGAGACTGACAGGCAGAACGAGAGAAGGAGGCACAGAACGAGAGACTGACAGGCAGAACGAGAGACTGAGGAACAGAACGAGAGACTGACAAGCAGAAAGAGAGACTGAGGCACAGAACGAGAGACTGACAGGTAGAACGTGAGAATGATGCACAGAACGAGAGACTGACAGGCAGAACGAGAGGGTGAGAGACAGAACGAGAGATTGAGAGACAGAACGAGAGACTGAGGCACAGAACGAGAGACTGAGGCACAGAACGAGAGACTGACAGGCAGAACGAGAGGTTGAGAGACAGAACGAGAGACTGAGAGACAGAACGAGAGACTGAGACAGAACGAGAGACTGAGAAACAGAATGAGAGACTGAGAAACAGAATGAGAGAGTGAGAAACAGAACGAAGGGTTGACAGGCAGAACGAGAGACTGAGAAACAGAACGAGAGATAAACAGGCAGAACGAGAGACAGAGACAGAATGAGAGGCTGAGAGACAGAACGAGAGACTGAGAGGCAGAACGAGATACAGAGACAGCATGAGAGACTGACAGGCAGAATGAGAGACCGACAGGCAGAACGAGAGACAGAGACAGAATGAGAGGCTGGGAGGCAGAATGAGAGGCTGAGAGACAGAATGAGAGACTGAGAAACAGAACGAGAGACGGAGGCACAGAACGATAGACTCACAGGCAGAACGAGAGAATAAAGCACAGAACGAGAGACTGAGACAGAATGAGAGACTGACAGGCAGAAAGAGAGACAGAGAAAAACCGAGAGACTCAGAAACAGAATGAAAGAATGAGGCACAGAACGAGAGACTGACAGGCAGAACGAGAGACTGACAGGCAGAACGAGAAACTGAGAAACAGAACGAGAGAATGAGGCACAGAACGAGAGACTGACAGGCAGAACGAGAGACTGACAGGCAGAACGAGAGATTGACAGGCAGAACAAGAGACTGAGACAGAATGAGAGGCTGAGAGACAGAACGGGAGAATGAGGCACAGAATGAGAGACTGACAGGCAGAACGAGAGAAGGAGGCACAGAACGAGAGACTGACAGGCAGAACGAGAGAAGGAGGCACAGAACGAGAGACTGACAGGCAGAACGAGAGAAGGAGGCACAGAACGAGAGACTGACAGGCAGAACGAGAGACTGAGGCACAGAACGAGAGACTGACAGGCAGAACGAGAGACTGACAGGCAGAACGAGAGACTGACAGGCAGAAAGAGAGAATGAGGCACAGAACGAGAGACTGACAGGCAGAACGAGAGTCTGAGGCACAGAACGAGAGACTGACAGGCAGAACGAGAGACTGAGGCAGAGAACGAGAGACTGACATGCAGAACGAGAGACTGAGGCACAGAACGAGAGACTGACAGGCAGAACGAGAGGATGAGAGACAGAATGAGGGACTGAGAAACAGAACGAGAGACTGAGACAGAACGAGAGACTGAGACAGAACGAGAGACTGAGAAACAGAATGAGAGACTGAGAAACAGAATGAGAGAGTGAGAAACAGAACGAAGGACTGACAGGCAGAACGAGAGACTGAGAAACAGAACGCGAGACTGACAGGCAGAACGAGAGACAGAGACAGAATGAGAGGCTGAGAGACAGAACGAGAGACTGAGAGGCAGAACGAGATACAGAGACAGCATGAGAGACTGGCAGGCAGAATGAGAGACTGACAGGCAGAACGAGAGACAGAGACAGAATGAGAGGCTGGGAGACAGAATGAGAGGCTGAGGAACAGAACGAGAGACTGACAAACAGAAAGAGAGACTGAGGCACAGAACGAGAGACTGACAGGTAGAACGTGAGAATGATGCACAGAACGAGAGACTGACAGGCAGAACGAGAGGTTGAGAGACAGAACGAGAGACTGAGAGACAAAACGAGAGACTGAGGCACAGAACGAGAGACTGAGGCACAGAACGAGAGACTGACAGGTAGAACGTGAGAATGATGCACAGAACGAGAGACTGACAGGCAGAACGAGAGGTTGAGAGACAGAACGAGAGACTGAGGCACAGAACGAGAGACTGAGGCACAGAATGAGAGAAGGAGGCACAGAACGAGAGACAGGCAGAACGAGAGACTGACAAGCAGAAAGAGAGACTGAGGCACAGAACGAGAGACTGACAGGTAGAACGAGATAAGGAGGCACAGAACGAGGGACTGACAGGCAGAACGAGAGAAGGAGGCACAGAACAAGAGACTGACAGGCAGAAAGAGAGACTGAGGCACCGAACGAGAGGCTGAGAGGCAGAACGAGAGACTGAGGCACAGAACGAGAGACTGACAGGCAGAAAGAGAGACTGAGGCACAGAACGAGAGACTGACAGGTAGAACGTGAGAATGAGGCACAGAACGAGAGACTGAAAGGCAGAACGAGAGGCTGAGAGACAGAATGAGAGACTGTGAAACAGAAAGAGAGACTGAGGCACAGAACGAGAGACTGAGGCACAGAACGAGAGACTGACAGGCAGAACGAGAGACTGACAGGCAGAACGAGATAAGGAGGCACAGAACGAGGGACTGACAGGCAGAACGAGAGAAGGAGGCGCAGAACGAGAGACTGACAGACAGAACGAGAGACTGACCAACAGAACGAGAGACTGACAGACAGACCAAGAGACTGACAGACAGAACGAGAGACAGAGACAGAATGAGAGACTGAGAAACAGACCAAGTGAATGAGGCACAGAACGAGAGACTGACAGGCAGAACGAGAGAATGACAGGTAGAACGAGAGACTGAGAGGCAGAGCGAGAGAATGAGGCACAAAACGAGAGACTGACAGGCAGAACGAGACAATGAGGCACAAAACGATAGACTGAAAGGCAGAATGAGAGACTGAGGCACAGAACGAGTGGCTGACAGGTAGAACGAGAGACTGACAGGCAGAACGAGAGACTGAGGCACAGAACGAGAGACTGACAGGCAGAAAGAGAGAAGGAGGCACAGAACGAGAGACTGACAGGTTGAACGTGAGAATGAGGTACAGAACCAGAGACTGAAAGGCAGAACGAGAGGCTGAGAGACAGAAGGAGAGACTGACAGGCAGAAAGAGAGACTGAGGCACAGAACGAGAGATTGACAGGTAGAACGTGAGAATGAGGCACAGAACGAGAGACTGAAAGGCAGAACGAGAGGCTGAGAGACAGAATGAGAGACCTAGAAACAGAACGAGAGACTGAGGCACAGAACGAGAGACTGAGGCACAGAACGGGTGACTGACAGGCAGAACGAGAAACTGACAGGCAGAACGAGAGAAGGAGGCACAGAATGAGAGACTGACAGGCAGAAAGAGAGAATGAGGCACAGAACGAGAGACTGACAGGCAGAACGAGAGACTGAGGCACCGAACGAGAGGCTGAGAGGCAGAACGAGAGACTGAGGCACAGAACGAGAGACTGACAGGCAGAAAGAGAGACTGAGGCACAGAACGAGAGACTGACAGGTAGAATGTGAGAATGAGGCACAGAACGAGAGACTGAAAGGCAGAACGAGACAATGAGGCACAAAACGATAGACTGAAAGGCAGAATGAGAGACTGAGGCACAGAACGAGTGGCTGACAGGTAGAACGAGAGACTGACAGGCAGAACGAGAGACTGAGGCACAGAACGAGAGACTGACAGGCAGAAAGAGAGAAGGAGGCACAGAACGAGAGGCTGAGAGACAGAACGAGAGGCTGAGAGACAGAACGAGATGCTGAGAGACAGAACAAGAGACGGACAGGCAGAACGAGAGACTGACAGGCAGAACGAGAGAATGAGGCACAGAACGAGAGACTGACAGACAGTGCGAGAGAATGACAGGCAGAACGAGTGACTGACAGGCAGAACGAGAGACAGAGACAGAATGAGAGGCTGAGAAACAGAACGAGAGACTGACATGCAGAACGGGAGACTGACAGGCAGCACGAAAGAATGAGGCACAGAACAAGAGACTGACAGGCAGAATAAGTGTTTGACAGGCAGAACAAGAGACTGAGACAGAATGAAAGGCTGAGAGACAGAACGGGAGAATGAGGCACAGAATGAGAGACTGATAGCAAGAACGAGAGAAGGAGGCACAGACCGAGAGACTGACAGGCAGAACGAGAGAAGGAGGAACAGAACGAGAGACTGACAGACAGAACGAGAGACTGACCGGCAGAACGAGAGACAGAGACAGAATGAGAGACTGAGAAACAGAACAAGTGAATGAGGCACAGAACGAGAGAATGACAGGCAGAACGAGAGAATGACAGGTAGAACGAGAGATTGAGAGGCAGAACGAGAGACTGAGGCACAAAACGAGAGACTGACAGGCAGAACGAACAATGAGGCACAAAACGAGAGACTGACAGGCAGAACGAGAGTCTGACAGGCAGAACGAGAGACTGACAGGCAGAAAGAGAGAATGAGGCAAAGAACGAGAGACTGACAGGCAGAACGAGAGTTGAGGCACAGTACGAGAGACTGACAGGGAGAACGAGAGACTGAAGCAGAGAACGAGAGACTGACATGCAGAACGAGAGCCTGAGACAGAATGAGAGACTGACAGGTAGAACGAGAGACAGAGACAGACCGAGAGACTCAGAAACAGAACGAAAGAATGAGGCACAGAACGAGAGACTGACAGGCAGAACGAGAGACTGAGACACAGAACGAGAGACTGAGGCACAGAACGAGAGACTGACAGGCAGAACGAGAGACTGACAGGCAGAACGAGAGATTGACAGGCAGAACAAGAGACTGAGACAGAATGAGAGGCTGAGAGACAGAACGGGAGAATGAGGCACAGAATGAGAGACTGACAGGCAGAACGAGAGAAGGAGGCACAGAACGAGAGACTGACAGGCAGAACGAGAGAAAAGGCAGAGAACGAGAGACTGACAGGCAGAACGAGAGAAGGAGGCACAGAACGAGAGACTGACAGGCAGAACGAGAGTAGGAGGCACAGAACGAGAGACTGACAGGCAGAACGAGAGACTGAGGCACAGAACGAGAGACTGACAGGCATAGCGAGAGACTGAGAGAGAACGAGAGGCTGAGAGACAGAAAGAGAGACGGAGGCACAGAACAAGAGACTGACAGGCAGAACGGGAGAATGAGGCACAGAACGAGAGAATGACAGGCAGAACGAGAGACTAACCGGCAGAACGAGAGACAGAGACAGAATGAGAGACTGGGAAACAGACCAAGTGAATGAGGCACAGAACGAGAGACTGACAGGCAGAACGAGAGAATGACAGGTAGAACGAGAGACTGAGAGGCAGAGCGAGAGAATGAGGCACAAAACGAGAGATGGACAGGCAGAACGAGACAATGAGGCACAAAACGATAGACTGAAAGGCAGAATGAGAGACTGAGGTACAGAACGAGTGGCTGACAGGTAGAACGAGTGACTGACAGGCAGAACGAGAGACTGACAGGCAGAAAGAGAGAATGAGGCACAGAACGAGAGACTGACAGGCAGAACGAGAGACTGAGGCACAGAACGAGAGGCTGAGAGGCAGAACGAGAGACTGAGGCACAGAACGAGAGACTGACAGGCAGAAAGAGAGACTGAGGCACAGAACGAGAGACTGACAGGTAGAACGTGAGAATGAGGCACAGAACGAGAGACTGAAAGGCAGAACGAGAGGCTGAGAGACAGAATGAGAGACTGAGAATCAGAACGAGAGACTGAGGCACAGAACGAGAGACTGAGGCACAGAACGAGAGACTGACAGGCAGAACGAGAGACTGACAGGCAGAACGAGAGAAGGAGGTACAGAACGAGAGACTGAGAGGCAGAACGAGAGAAGGAGGCACAGAACGAGAGACTGACAGACAGAACGAGAGACTGACCGGCAGAACGAGAGACTGACAGACAGAACAAGAGACTGACAGGCAGAACGAGAGACAGAGACAGAACGAGAGAATGAGAAACAGACCTAGTGAATGAGGCACAGAACGAGAGACTGACAGGCAGAACGAGAGAATGACAGGTAGAACGAGAGACTGAGAGGCAGAGCGAGAGAATGAGGCACAGAACGAGAGACTGACGGGCAGAACGAGACAATGAGGCACAAAACGATAGACTGAAAGGCAGAATGAGAGACTGAGGCACAGAATGAGTGGCTGACAGGTAGAACGAGAGACTGACAGGCAGAACGAGAGACTGAGGCACAGAACGAGAGACTGACAGGCAGAAAGATAGAAGGAGGCACAAAACGAGAGACTGACAGGCAGAACGAGAGAAGGAGGCACAGAACGAGAGACTGACAGGCAGAACGAGAGACTGACCGGCAGAACGAGAGACTGACAGACAGAACAAGAGACTGACAGGCAGAACGAGAGACAGAGACAGAATGAGAGACTGAGAAACAGACCAAGTGAATGAGGCGCAAAACGAGAGACTGACAGGCAGAACGAGACAATGAGGCACAAAACGACAGACTGAAAGGCAGAATGAGAGACTGAGGCACAGAACGAGTGGCTGACAGGCAGAAAGAGAGAAGGAGGCACAGAACGAGAGACTGACAGGCAGAAAGAGAGAAGGAGGCACAGAACGAGAGACTGACAGGTAGAACGTGAGAATGAAGCACAGAACGAGAGACTGAAAGGCAGAACGAGAGGCTGAGAGACAGAAGGAGAGACTGAGAAACAGAACGAGAGACTGAGGCACAGAACGATAGACTGACAGGCAGAACGAGAGAATGAGGCACAGAACGAGAGACTGACAGGTAGAACGTGAGAATGAGGCACAGAACGAGAGACTGAAAGGAAGAACGAGAGTCTGAGAGACAGAATGAGAGACTGAGAAACAGAACGAGAGACTGAGGCACGAAACGAGAGACTGAGGCACAGAACGAGTGACTGACAGGCAGAACGAGAGACTGACAGGCAGAACGAGAGAAGGAGGCAGAGAACGAGAGACTGACAGGCAGAACGAAAGAAGGAGGCACAGAACGAGAGACTGACAGGGAGAACGAGAGAAGGAGGCACAGAACGAGAGACTGACAGGCAGAACGAGAGAAGGAGGCACAGAACGAGAGACTGACAGGCAGAACGAGAGAATGACAGGTAGAACGAGAGAATGATGCACAAAACGAAAGACTGACAGGCAGAACGAGACAATGAGGCACAACACGAGTGACTGAAAGGCAGAATGAGAGACTGAGGCACAGAACGAGAGACTGACAGGCAGAACGAGAGACTGGCAGGCAGAACGAGACAATGAGACAGAACGAGAGACTGACAGGCAGAAAGAGAGAATGAGGCACAGAACGAGAGACTGACAGGAAGAACGAGAGAATGAGGCACAGAACGAGAGACTGACAGGCAGAACGAGAGAATGAGGTTCAGAACGAGAGACTGACAGGCAGAACGAGAGACTGAGACACAGAACGAGTGACTGACAGGTAGAACGAGAGACTGACAGGCAGAACGAGAGACTGAATGGCAGAAAGAGAGAATGAGGGACAGAACGAGAGACTGACAGGCAGAACGAGAGAATGAGGTTCAGAACGAGAGACTGACAGGCAGAACGAGAGACTGAGACACAGAACGAGTGACTGACAGGTAGAACGAGAGACTGACAGGCAGAACGAGAGACTGAATGGCAGAAAGAGAGAATGAGGGACAGAACGAGAGACTGACAGGCAGAACGAGAGACTGAGGCATAGAACGAGAGACTGACAGGCAGAACGAGAGAAGGAGGCACAGTACGAGAGACTGAGAAGCAGAAAGAGAGACTGAGGCACAGAACGAGAGACTGATTGGTAGAACGTGAGAATGAGGCACAGAACGAGAGACTGACAGGCAGAACGAGAGGTTGAGAGACAGAATGAGAGACTGAGATACAGAACGAGAGACTGAAAGGCAGAAAGAGAGAATGAGGGACAGAACGAGAGACTGACAGGCAGAACGAGAGACTGAGGCATAGAACGAGAGACTGACAGGCAGAACGAGAGAAGGAGGCACAGAACGAGAGACTGACAAGCAGAAAGAGAGACTGAGGCACAGAACGAGAGACTGACTGGTAGAACGTGAGAATGAGGCACAGAACGAGAGACTGACAGGCAGAACGAGAGGTTGAGAGACAGTATGAGATACTGAGACACAGAACGAGAGACTGAGGCACAGAACGAGAGACTGAGGCACAGAACAAGAGACTGACAGGCATAACGAGAGACTGAGAGAGAACGAGAGACTGACAGGCAGAACGAGAGAATGAGGCACAGAAGGAGAGAATGACAGGCAGAACGGGAGAATGAGGCACAGAACGGGAGACTGACAGGCAGAACGAGAAAATAAGGCACAGAACGAGAGACTGACAGGCAGAACGAGAGAATGAGGTACAGAACGAAAGACTGACAGGGAGAACGAGAGAATGAGGCACAGAACGAGAGACTGACAGGCAGAACGAGAGAAGGAGGCACAGAACGAGAGACTGACAGACAGAACGACAGACTGACCGGCAGAACGAGAGACTGAGACAGAATTTGAGACTGAGAAAAAGACCAAGTGAATGAGGCACAGAACGAGAGACTGACAGGCAGAACGAGAGAATGACAGGTAGAACGAGAGAATGATGCACAAAACGAAAGACTGACAGGCAGAACGAGACAATGAGGCACAACACGAGTGACTGAAAGGCGGAATGAGAGACTGAGGCACAGAACGAGAGACTGACAGGCAGAACGAGAGACTGGCAGGCAGAACGAGACAATGAGACAGAACGAGAGACTGACAGGCAGAAAGAGAGAATGAGGCACAGAACGAGAGACTGACAGGAAGAACGAGAGAATGAGGCACAGAACGAGAGACTGACAGGCAGAACGAGAGAATGAGGTTCAGAACGAGAGACTGACAGGCAGAACGAGAGACTGAGACACAGAACGAGTGACTGACAGGTAGAACGAGAGACTGACAGGCAGAACGAGAGACTGAATGGCAGAAAGAGAGAATGAGGGACAGAACGAGAGACTGACAGGCAGAACGAGAGACTGAGGCATAGAACGAGAGACTGACAGGCAGAACGAGAGAAGGAGGCACAGTACGAGAGACTGAGAAGCAGAAAGAGAGACTGAGGCACAGAACGAGAGACTGACTGGTAGAACGTGAGAATGAGGCACAGAACGAGAGACTGACAGGCAGAACGAGAGGTTGAGAGACAGAATGAGAGACTGAGATACAGAACGAGAGACTGAGGCACAGAACGAGAGACTGAGGCACAGAACGAGAGACTGACAGGCATAACGAGAGGTTGAGAGACAGAATGAGAGACTGAGATACAGAACGAGAGACTGAAAGGCAGAAAGAGAGAATGAGGGACAGAACGAGAGACTGACAGGCAGAACGAGAGACTGAGGCATAGAACGAGAGACTGACAGGCAGAACGAGAGAAGGAGGCACAGAACGAGAGACTGACAAGCAGAAAGAGAGACTGAGGCACAGAACGAGAGACTGACTGGTAGAACGTGAGAATGAGGCACAGAACGAGAGACTGACAGGCAGAACGAGAGGTTGAGAGACAGTATGAGATACTGAGACACAGAACGAGAGACTGAGGCACAGAACGAGAGACTGAGGCACAGAACAAGAGACTGACAGGCATAACGAGAGACTGAGAGAGAACGAGAGACTGACAGGCAGAACGAGAGAATGAGGCACAGAAGGAGAGAATGACAGGCAGAACGGGAGAATGAGGCACAGAACGGGAGACTGACAGGCAGAACGAGAAAATAAGGCACAGAACGAGAGACTGACAGGCAGAACGAGAGAATGAGGTACAGAACGAAAGACTGACAGGGAGAACGAGAGAATGAGGCACAGAACGAGAGACTGACAGGCAGAACGAGAGAAGGAGGCACAGAACGAGAGACTGACAGACAGAACGACAGACTGACCGGCAGAACGAGAGACTGAGACAGAATTTGAGACTGAGAAAAAGACCAAGTGAATGAGGCACAGAACGAGAGACTGACAGGCAGAACGAGAGAATGACAGGTAGAACGAGAGAATGATGCACAAAACGAAAGACTGACAGGCAGAACGAGACAATGAGGCACAACACGAGTGACTGAAAGGCGGAATGAGAGACTGAGGCACAGAACGAGAGACTGACAGGCAGAACGAGAGACTGGCAGGCAGAACGAGACAATGAGACAGAACGAGAGACTGACAGGCAGAAAGAGAGAATGAGGCACAGAACGAGAGACTGACAGGAAGAACGAGAGAATGAGGCACAGAACGAGAGACTGACAGGCAGAACGAGAGAATGAGGTTCAGAACGAGAGACTGACAGGCAGAACGAGAGACTGAGACACAGAACGAGTGACTGACAGGTAGAACGAGAGACTGACAGGCAGAACGAGAGACTGAATGGCAGAAAGAGAGAATGAGGGACAGAACGAGAGACTGACAGGCAGAACGAGAGACTGAGGCATAGAACGAGAGACTGACAGGCAGAACGAGAGAAGGAGGCACAGTACGAGAGACTGAGAAGCAGAAAGAGAGACTGAGGCACAGAACGAGAGACTGACTGGTAGAACGTGAGAATGAGGCACAGAACGAGAGACTGACAGGCAGAACGAGAGGTTGAGAGACAGAATGAGAGACTGAGATACAGAACGAGAGACTGAGGCACAGAACGAGAGACTGAGGCACAGAACGAGAGACTGACAGGCATAACGAGAGACTGAGAGAGAACGAGATACTGACAGGCAGAACGAGAGAATGAGGCACAGAAGGAGAGAATGACAGGCAGAACGGGAGAATGAGGCACAGAACGGGAGACTGACAGGCAGAACGAGAAAATAAGGCACAGAACGAGAGACTGACAGGCAGAACGAGAGAATGAGGTACAGAACGAAAGACTGACAGGGAGAACGAGAGAATGAGGCACAGAACGAGAGGCTGACAAGCAGAATGAGAGAAGGAGGCACAGAACGAGAGACTAACAGGCAGAAGGAGAGATTGACAGGCAAAACAAGAGAATGAGGCATAGAACGAGAGGCTGACAGGCAGAACGAGTGAATAACAGGGAGAACGAAAGAATGAGGCACAGAACGAGAGACTGACAGGCAGAACGAGAGATTGACAGGCAGAACAAGAGACTGAGACAGAATGAGAAGCTGAGTCACAGAACGGGAGAATGAGGCACAGAATGAGAGACTGACAGGCAGAACGAGAGAATGAGGTTCAGAACGAGAGACTGACAGGCAGAACGAGAGACTGAGAGGAAGAACGAGTGACTGACAGGTAGAACGAGAGACTGACAGGCAGAACGAGAGACTGAAAGGCAGAAAGAGAGAATGAGGGACAGAACGAGAGACTGACAGGCAGAATGAGAGACTGAGGCATAGAACGAGAGACTGACAGGCAGAACGAGAGAAGGAGGCACAGAACGAGAGTCTGACAAGCAGAAAGAGAGACTGAGGCACAGAACGAGAGACTGACTGGTAGAACGTGAGAATGAGGCACAGAACGAGAGACTGACAGGCAGAACGAGAGGTTGAGAGACAGAATGAGAGACTGAGACACAGAACGAGAGACTGAGGCACAGAACGAGTGACTGAGGCACAGAACGAGAGACTGACTGGCAGAACGAAAGACTGAGAGAGAACGAGAGACTGACAGGCAGAACGAGAGAATGAGGCACAGAACGAGAGAATGACAGGCAGAACGAGAGAATGAGGCACAGAACGGGAGACTGACAGGCAGAACGAGAAAATAAGGCACAGAAGGAGAGACTGACAGGCAGAACGAGAGAATGAGGTACAGAACGAGAGACTGACAGGCAGAACGAGAGAAGGAGGCACAGAACGAGAGACTGACAGACAGAACGACAGACTGACCGGCAGAACGAGAGACTGAGATAGAATGAGAGACTGAGAAACAGACCAAGTGAATGAGGCACAGAACGAGAGACTGACAGGCAGAACGAGAGAATGACAGGTAGAACGAGAGAATGATGCACACAACGAAAGACTGACAGGCAGAACGAGACAATGAGGCACAACACGAGTGACTGAAAGGCAGAATGAGAGACTGAGGCACAGAACGAGAGACTGACAGGCAGAACGAGAGACTGGCAGGCAGAACGAGACAATGAGACAGAACGAGAGACTGACAGGCAGAAAGAGAGAATGAGGCACAGAACGAGAGACTGACAGGAAGAACGAGAGAATGAGGCACAGAACGAGAGACTGACAGGCAGAACGAGAGAATGAGGTTCAGAACGAGAGACTGACAGGCAGAACGAGAGACTGAGACACAGAACGAGTGACTGACAGGTAGAACGAGAGACTGACAGGCAGAACGAGAGACTGAATGGCAGAAAGAGAGAATGAGGGACAGAACGAGAGACTGACAGGCAGAACGAGAGACTGAGGCATAGAACGAGAGACTGACAGGCAGAACGAGAGAAGGAGGCACAGTACGAGAGACTGAGAAGCAGAAAGAGAGACTGAGGCACAGAACGAGAGACTGACTGGTAGAACGTGAGAATGAGGCACAGAACGAGAGACTGACAGGCAGAACGAGAGGTTGAGAGACAGAATGAGAGACTGAGATACAGAACGAGAGACTGAGGCACAGAACGAGAGACTGAGGCACAGAACGAGAGACTGACAGGCATAACGAGAGGTTGAGAGACAGAATGAGAGACTGAGATACAGAACGAGAGACTGAAAGGCAGAAAGAGAGAATGAGGGACAGAACGAGAGACTGACAGGCAGAACGAGAGACTGAGGCATAGAACGAGAGACTGACAGGCAGAACGAGAGAAGGAGGCACAGAACGAGAGACTGACAAGCAGAAAGAGAGACTGAGGCACAGAACGAGAGACTGACTGGTAGAACGTGAGAATGAGGCACAGAACGAGAGACTGACAGGCAGAACGAGAGGTTGAGAGACAGTATGAGATACTGAGACACAGAACGAGAGACTGAGGCACAGAACGAGAGACTGAGGCACAGAACAAGAGACTGACAGGCATAACGAGAGACTGAGAGAGAACGAGAGACTGACAGGCAGAACGAGAGAATGAGGCACAGAAGGAGAGAATGACAGGCAGAACGGGAGAATGAGGCACAGAACGGGAGACTGACAGGCAGAACGAGAAAATAAGGCACAGAACGAGAGACTGACAGGCAGAACGAGAGAATGAGGTACAGAACGAAAGACTGACAGGGAGAACGAGAGAATGAGGCACAGAACGAGAGACTGACAGGCAGAACGAGAGAAGGAGGCACAGAACGAGAGACTGACAGACAGAACGACAGACTGACCGGCAGAACGAGAGACTGAGACAGAATTTGAGACTGAGAAAAAGACCAAGTGAATGAGGCACAGAACGAGAGACTGACAGGCAGAACGAGAGAATGACAGGTAGAACGAGAGAATGATGCACAAAACGAAAGACTGACAGGCAGAACGAGACAATGAGGCACAACACGAGTGACTGAAAGGCGGAATGAGAGACTGAGGCACAGAACGAGAGACTGACAGGCAGAACGAGAGACTGGCAGGCAGAACGAGACAATGAGACAGAACGAGAGACTGACAGGCAGAAAGAGAGAATGAGGCACAGAACGAGAGACTGACAGGAAGAACGAGAGAATGAGGCACAGAACGAGAGACTGACAGGCAGAACGAGAGAATGAGGTTCAGAACGAGAGACTGACAGGCAGAACGAGAGACTGAGACACAGAACGAGTGACTGACAGGTAGAACGAGAGACTGACAGGCAGAACGAGAGACTGAATGGCAGAAAGAGAGAATGAGGGACAGAACGAGAGACTGACAGGCAGAACGAGAGACTGAGGCATAGAACGAGAGACTGACAGGCAGAACGAGAGAAGGAGGCACAGTACGAGAGACTGAGAAGCAGAAAGAGAGACTGAGGCACAGAACGAGAGACTGACTGGTAGAACGTGAGAATGAGGCACAGAACGAGAGACTGACAGGCAGAACGAGAGGTTGAGAGACAGAATGAGAGACTGAGATACAGAACGAGAGACTGAGGCACAGAACGAGAGACTGAGGCACAGAACGAGAGACTGACAGGCATAACGAGAGACTGAGAGAGAACGAGATACTGACAGGCAGAACGAGAGAATGAGGCACAGAAGGAGAGAATGACAGGCAGAACGGGAGAATGAGGCACAGAACGGGAGACTGACAGGCAGAACGAGAAAATAAGGCACAGAACGAGAGACTGACAGGCAGAACGAGAGAATGAGGTACAGAACGAAAGACTGACAGGGAGAACGAGAGAATGAGGCACAGAACGAGAGGCTGACAAGCAGAATGAGAGAAGGAGGCACAGAACGAGAGACTAACAGGCAGAAGGAGAGATTGACAGGCAAAACAAGAGAATGAGGCATAGAACGAGAGGCTGACAGGCAGAACGAGTGAATAACAGGGAGAACGAAAGAATGAGGCACAGAACGAGAGACTGACAGGCAGAACGAGAGATTGACAGGCAGAACAAGAGACTGAGACAGAATGAGAAGCTGAGTCACAGAACGGGAGAATGAGGCACAGAATGAGAGACTGACAGGCAGAACGAGAGAATGAGGTTCAGAACGAGAGACTGACAGGCAGAACGAGAGACTGAGAGGAAGAACGAGTGACTGACAGGTAGAACGAGAGACTGACAGGCAGAACGAGAGACTGAAAGGCAGAAAGAGAGAATGAGGGACAGAACGAGAGACTGACAGGCAGAATGAGAGACTGAGGCATAGAACGAGAGACTGACAGGCAGAACGAGAGAAGGAGGCACAGAACGAGAGTCTGACAAGCAGAAAGAGAGACTGAGGCACAGAACGAGAGACTGACTGGTAGAACGTGAGAATGAGGCACAGAACGAGAGACTGACAGGCAGAACGAGAGGTTGAGAGACAGAATGAGAGACTGAGACACAGAACGAGAGACTGAGGCACAGAACGAGTGACTGAGGCACAGAACGAGAGACTGACTGGCAGAACGAAAGACTGAGAGAGAACGAGAGACTGACAGGCAGAACGAGAGAATGAGGCACAGAACGAGAGAATGACAGGCAGAACGAGAGAATGAGGCACAGAACGGGAGACTGACAGGCAGAACGAGAAAATAAGGCACAGAAGGAGAGACTGACAGGCAGAACGAGAGAATGAGGTACAGAACGAGAGACTGACAGGCAGAACGAGAGAAGGAGGCACAGAACGAGAGACTGACAGACAGAACGACAGACTGACCGGCAGAACGAGAGACTGAGATAGAATGAGAGACTGAGAAACAGACCAAGTGAATGAGGCACAGAACGAGAGACTGACAGGCAGAACGAGAGAATGACAGGTAGAACGAGAGAATGATGCACACAACGAAAGACTGACAGGCAGAACGAGACAATGAGGCACAACACGAGTGACTGAAAGGCAGAATGAGAGACTGAGGCACAGAACGAGAGACTGACAGGCAGAACGAGAGACTGGCAGGCAGAACGAGACAATGAGACAGAACGAGAGACTGACAGGCAGAAAGAGAGAATGAGGTTCAGAACGAGAGACTGACAGGCAGAACGAGAGACTGAGACACAGAACGAGTGACTGACAGGTAGAACGAGAGACTGACAGGCAGAACGAGAGACTGAAAGGCAGAAAGAGAGAATGAGGGACAGAACGAGAGACTGAAAGGCAGAAAGAGAGAATGAGGGACAGAACGAGTGACTGACAGGCAGAACGAGAGACTGAGGCATAGAACGAGAGACTGACAGGCAGAACCAGAGGCTGAGGCACAGAACGAGAGACTGACAAGCAGAAAGAGAGACTGAGGCAAAGAACGAGAGACTGACTGGTAGAACGTGAGAATGAGGCACAGAACGAAAGACTGACAGGCAGAACGAGAGGTTGAGAGACAGAATGAGAGACTGAGACACAGAACTAGAGACTGAGGGACAGAACGAGTGACTGACAGGCATAACGAGAGACTGAGAGAGAACGAGAGACTGACAGGCAGAACGAGAGAAGGAGGCACAGAACGAGAGACTGACAGGCAGAACGAGAGAAGGAGGCACAGAACGAAAGACTGACAGGCAGAACGAGAGAAGGAGGCACAGAACGAGAGACTGACAGGCAGAACGAGAGAAGGAGGCACAGAACGAGAGACTGACAGACAGAACGACAGACTGACCGGCAGAACGAGAGACTGAGACAGAATGAGAGACTGAGAAATAGACCAAGTGAATGAGGCACAGAACGAGAGACTGACAGGCAGAACGAGAGAATGACAGGTAGAACGAGAGAATGATGCACAAAACGAAAGACTGACAGGCAGAACGAGACAATGAGGCACAACACGAGTGACTGAAAGGCAGAATGAGAGACTGAGGCACAGAACGAGAGACTGACAGGCAGAACAAGAGACTGGCAGGCAGAACGAGACAATGAGACAGTAGGAGAGACTGACAGGCAGAAAGAGAGAATGAGGCACAGAACGAGAGACTGACAGGAAGAACGAGAGAATGAGGCACAGAACGAGAGACTGAGAGGCAGAACGAGAGAATGAGGTTCAGAACGAGAGACTGACAGGCAGAACGAGAGACTGAGACACAGAACGAGTGACTGACAGGTAGAACGAGAGACTGACAGGCAGAACGAGAGACTGAAAGGCAGAAAGAGAGAATGAGGGACAGAACGAGAGACTGACAGGCAGACGGAGAGAAGGAGGCATAGAACGAGAGACTGAAAGGCAGAACGAGAGAAGGAGGCACAGAACGAGAGTCTGACAAGCAGAAAGAGAGACTGAGGCACAGAACGAGAGACTGACTGGTAGAACGTGAGAATGAGGCACAGAACGAGAGACTGACAGGCAGAACGAGAGGTTGACAGACAGAATGAGAGACTGAGACACAGAACGAGAGACTGAGGCACAGAACGAGACACTTAGGCTCAGAACGAGAGACTGACAGGCATAACGAGAGACTGAGAGAGAACGAGAGACTGACAGGCAGAACGAGAGAATGAGGCACAGAACGAGAGAATGACAGGCAGAACGAGAGAATGAGGCACAGAACGGGAGACTGACAGGCAGAACGAGAAAATAAGGCACAGAACGATAGACTGACAGGCAGAACGAGAGAATGAGGTACAGAACGAGAGACTGACAGGCAGAATGAGAGAAGGAGGCACAGAACGAGAGACTGACAGGTAGAACGAGAGAAGGAGGCACAGAACGAGAGACTGACAGACCGAACGACAGACTGACCGGCAGAACGAGAGACTGAGACAGAATGAGAGACTGAGAAACAGACCAAGTGAATGAGGCACAGAACGAGAGACTGACAGGCAGAACGAGAGAATGACAGGTAGAACGAGAGAATGATGCACAAAACGAAAGACTGACAGGCAGAACGAGACAATGAGGCACAACACGAGTGACTGAAAGGCAGAATGAGAGACTGAGGCACAGAACGAGAGACTGACAGGCAGAACGAGAGACTGACAGGCAGAACGAGACAATGAGACAGAACGAGATACTGACAGGCAGAAAGAGAGAATGAGGCACAGAACGAGAGACTGACAGGAAGAACGAGAGAATGAGGCACAGAACGAGAGACTGACAGGCAGAACGAGAGAATGCGGTTCAGAACGAGAGACTGACAGGCAGAACGAGAGACTGAGACACAGAACGAGTGACTGACAGGTAGAACGAGAGACTGACAGGCAGAACGAGAGACTGAAAGGCAGAAAGAGAGAATGAGGGACAGAACGAGAGACTGACAGGCAGAACGAGAGACTGAGGCATAGAACGAGAGACTGACAGGCAGAACGAGAGAAGGAGGCACAGAACGAGAGACTGACAAGCAGAAAGAGAGACTGAGGCACAGAACGAGAGACTGACTGGTTGAACGTGAGAATGAGGCACAGAACGAGAGACTGACAGGCAGAACGAGAGGTTGAGAGACAGTATGAGATACTGAGACACAGAACGAGAGACTGAGGCACAGAACGAGAGACTGAGGCACAGAACGAGAGATTGACAGGCATAACGAGAGACTGAGAGAGAACGAGAGACTGACAGGCAGAACGAGAGAATGAGGCACAGAACGAGAGAATGACAGGCAGAACGAGTTAATGAGGCACAGAACGGGAGACTGACAGGCCGAACGAGAAAATAAGGCACAGAACGAGAGAATGACAGGCAGAACGAGAGAATGAGGTACAGAACGAAAGACTGACAGGGGGAACGAGAGAAGGAGGCACAGAACGAGAGACTGACAGGCAGAATGAGAGAAGGAGGCACAGAACGAGAGACTGACAAGCAGAACGAGAGACTGGCAGGCAGAACGAGACAATGAGACAGAACAAGAGACTGACAGGCAGAAAGAGAGAATGAGGCACAGAACGAGAGACTGACAGGTAGAACGAGAGAATGAGGCACAGAACAAGAGACTGACAGGCTGAACGAGAGAATGAGGTTCAGAACGAGAGACTGACAGGCAGAACGAGAGACTGAGACACAGAACGAGTGACTGACAGGTAGAACGAGAGACTGACAGGCAGAACGAGAGACTGAAAGGCAGAACGAGAAACAGAGGCATAGAACGAGAGATTGACAGGCAGAACGAGAGAATGAGGCACAGAACGAGAGACTGACAGGCAGAACGAGAGTTTGAGAGACAGAATGAGAGACTGAGACACAGAACTAGAGACTGAGGGACAGAACGAGTGACTGAGGCACAGAACGAGAGACTGACAGGCATAACGAGAGACTGAGAGAGAACGAGAGACTGACAGGCAGAACGAGAGAATGAGGCACAGAACGAGAGAATGACAGGCAGAACGAGAGAATGAGGCACAGAACGGGAGACTGACAGGCAGAACGAGAAAATAAGGCACAGAACGAGAGACTGACAGGCAGAACGAGAGAATGAGGTACAGAACGAGGGACTGACAGGCAGATTGAGAGAAGGAGGCACAGAACGAGAGACTGACAGGCAGAACGAGAGAAGGAGGCAGAGAACGAGAGACTGACAGACAGAACGACAGACTGACCGGCAGAACGAGAGACTGAGACAGAATGAGAGACTGAGAAACAGACCAAGTGAATGAGGCACAGAACGAGAGACTGAAAGGCAGAACGAGAATGACAGGTAATACGAGAGAATGATGCACAAAACGAAAGACTGACAGGCAGAGCGAGACAATGAGGCACAACACGAGTGACTGAAAGGCAGAATGAGAGACTGAGGCACAGAACGAGAGACTGACAGGCAGAACGAGAGACTGGCAGGCAGAACGAGACAATGAGACAGAACGAGAGACTGACAGGCAGAAAGAGAGAATGAGGCACAGAACGAGAGACTGACAGGAAGAACGAGAGAATGAGGCACAGAACGAGAGACTGACAGGCAGAACGAGAGAATGAGGTTCAGAACGAGAGACTGACAGGCAGAACGAGAGACTGAGACACATAACGAGTGACTGACAGGTAGAACGAGAGACTGACAGGCAGAACGAGAGACTGAAAGACAGAAAGAGAGAATGAGGGACAGAACGAGAGACTGACAGGCAGAACGAGAGACTGAGGCATAGAACGAGAGACTGACAGGCAGAACGAGAGAAGGAGGCACAGAACGAGAGACTGACAAGCAGAAAGAGAGACTGAGGCACAGAACGAGAGACTGCCAGAAAGAACGTGAGAATGAGGCACAGAACGAGAGACTGACAGGCAGAACGAGAGGTTGAGAGACAGAATGAGAGACTGAGACACAGAACGAGAGACTGAGGCACAGAACGAGAGACTGAGGCACAGAACGAGAGACTGACAGGCATAACGAGAGACTGAGAGAGAACGAGAGACTGACAGGCAGAACGAGAGAAGGAGGCACAGAACGAGAGACTGACAGGCAGAACAAGAGAAGCAGGCACAGAACGAGAGAGTGACAGGCAGATTGAGCGAAGGAGGCACAGAACGAGAGATAAACAGGCAGAACGAGAGAAGGAGGCACAGAACGAGAGACTGACAGACAGAACGACAGACTGACCGGCAGAACGAGAGACTGAGACAGAATGAGAGACTGAGAAACAGACCAAGTGAATGAGGCACAGAACGAGAGACTGACAGGCAGAACGAGAGAATGACAGGTAGAACGAGAGAATGATGCACAAAACGAAAGACTGACAGGCAGAACGAGACAATGAGGCACAACACGAGTGACTGAAAGGCAGAATGAGAGACTGAGGCACAGAACGAGAGACTGACAGGCAGAACGAGAGACTGGCAGGCAGAACGAGACAATGAGACAGAACGAGAGACTGACAGGCAGAAAGAGAGAATGAGGCACAGAACGAGAGACTGACAGGAAGAACAAGAGAATGAGGCACAGAACGAGAGACTGACAGGCAGAACGAGAGAATGAGGTTCAGAACGAGAGACTGACAGGCAGAACGAGAGACTGAGACACAGAACGAGTGACTGACAGGTAGAACGAGAGACTGACAGGCAGAACGAGAGACTGAAAGGCAGAAAGAGAGAATGAGGGACAGAACGAGAGATTGACAGGCAGAACGAGAGATTGAGGCATAGAACGAGAGACTGACAGGCAGAACGAGAGAAGGAGGCACAGAACGAGAGACTGACAAGCAGAAAGAGAGACTAAGGCACAGAACGAGAGACTGCCAGAAAGAACGTGAGAATGAGGCACAGAACGAGAGACTGACAGGCAGAACGAGAGGTTGAGAGACAGAATGAGAGACTGAGACACAGAACGAGAGACTGAGGCACAGAACGAGAGACTGAGGCACAGAACGAGAGACTGACAGGCATAACGAGAGACTGAGAGAGAACGAGAGACTGACAGGCAGAACGAGAGAATGAGGCACAGAACGAGAGACTGACAGGCAGAACAAGAGAAGCAGGCACAGAACGAGAGAGTGACAGGCAGATTGAGCGAAGGAGGCACAGAACGAGAGATAAACAGGCAGAACGAGAGAAGGAGGCACAGAACGAGAGACTGACAGACAGAACGACAGACTGACCGGCAGAACGAGAGACTGAGACAGAATGAGAGACTGAGAAACAGACCAAGTGAATGAGGCACAGAACGAGAGACTGACAGGCAGAACGAGAGAATGACAGGTAGAACGAGAGAATGATGCACAAAACGAAAGACTGACAGGCAGAACGAGACAATGAGGCACAACACGAGTGACTGAAAGGCAGAATGAGAGACTGAGGCACAGAACGAGAGACTGACAGGAAGAACAAGAGAATGAGGCACAGAACGAGAGACTGACAGGCAGAACGAGAGAATGAGGTTCAGAACGAGAGACTGACAGGCAGAACGAGAGACTGAGACACAGAACGAGTGACTGACAGGTAGAACGAGAGACTGACAGGCAGAACGAGAGACTGAAAGGCAGAAAGAGAGAATGAGGGACAGAACGAGAGATTGACAGGCAGAACGAGAGATTGAGGCATAGAACGAGAGACTGACAGGCAGAACGAGAGAAGGAGGCACAGAACGAGAGACTGACAAGCAGAAAGAGAGACTGAGGCACAGAACGAGAGACTGACTGGTAGAACGTGAGAATGAGGCACAGAACGAGAGACTGACAGGCAGAACGAGAGGTTGAGAGACAGAATGAGAGACTGAGACACAGAACGAGAGACCGAGGCACAGAACGAGAGACTGAGGCACAGAACGAGAGACTGACAGGCATAACGAGAGACTGAGAGAGAACGAGAGACTGACAGGCAGAACGAGAGAATGAGGCACAGAACGAGAGAATGACAGGCAGAACGAGAGAATGAGGCACAGAACGGGAGACTGACAGGCAGAATGAGAAAATAAGGCACAGAACGAGAGAATGACAGGCAGAACGAGAGAATGAGGCACAGAACGGGTGACTGACAGGCAGAACGAGAAAATAAGGCACAGAACGAGAGACTGACAGGCAGAACGAGAGAATGAGGTACAGAACGAGAGACTGACAGGCAGATTGAGAGAAGGAGGCACAGAACGAGAGACTGACAGGCAGAACGAGAGAAGGAGGCACAGAACGAGAGACTGACAGACAGAACGACAGACTGACCGGCAGAACGAGAGACTGAGACAGAATGAGAGACTGAGAAACAGACCAAGTGAATGAGGCACAGAACGAGAGACTGACAGGCAGAACGAGAGAATGACAGGTAGAACGAGAGAATGATGCACAAAACGAAAGACTGACAGGCAGAGCGAGACAATGAGGCACAACACGAGTGACTGAAAGGCATAATGAGAGACTGAGGCACAGAACGAGAGACTGACAGGCAGAACGAGAGACTGGCAGGCTAAACGAGACAATGAGACAGAACGAGATACTGACAGGCAGAAAGAGAGAATGAGGCACAGAACGAGAGACTGACAGGAAGAACGAGAGAATGAGGCACAGAACGAGAGACTGACAGGCAGAACGAGAGAATGAGGTTCAGAACGAGAGACTGACAGGCAGAACGAGAGACTGAGACACAGAACGAGTGACTGACAGGTAGAACGAGAGACTGACAGGCAGAACGAGAGACTGAAAGGCAGAAAGAGAGAATGAGGGACAGAATGAGAGACTGACAGGCAGAACGAGAGACTGACGCATAGAACGAGAGACTGACAGGCAGAACGAGAGGCTGAGGCACAGAACGAGAGACTGAGAAGCAGAAAGACAGACTGAGGCACAGAACGAGAGACTGACAGGAAGAACGTGAGAATGAGGCACAGAACGAGAGACTGACAGGCAGAACGAGAGGTTGAGAGTCAGAATGAGAGACTGAGACACAGAACGAGAGACTGAGGCACAGAACGAGAGACTGAGGCACAGAACGAGAGACAGACAGGCATAACGAGAGAATGAGGCACAGAACGGGAGACTGACAGGCAGAACGAGAGAATGAGGCACAGAACGAGAGACTGACAGGCAGAACAAGAGAAGCAGGCACAGAACGAGAGAGTGACAGGCAGATTGAGCGAAGGAGGCACAGAACGAGAGATAAACAGGCAGAACGAGAGAAGGAGGCACAGAACGAGAGACTGACAGACAGAACGACAGACTGACCGGCAGAACGAGAGACTGAGACAGAATGAGAGACTGAGAAACAGACCAAGTGAATGAGGCACAGAACGAGAGACTGACAGGCAGAACGAGAGAATGACAGGTAGAACGAGAGAATGATGCACAAAACGAAAGACTGACAGGCAGAACGAGACAATGAGGCACAACACGAGTGACTGAAAGGCAGAATGAGAGACTGAGGCACAGAACGAGAGACTGACAGGCAGAACGAGAGACTGGCAGGCAGAACGAGACAATGAGACAGAACGAGAGACTGACAGGCAGAAAGAGAGAATGAGGCACAGAACGAGAGACTGACAGGAAGAACAAGAGAATGAGGCACAGAACGAGAGACTGACAGGCAGAACGAGAGAATGAGGTTCAGAACGAGAGACTGACAGGCAGAACGAGAGACTGAGACACAGAACGAGTGACTGACAGGTAGAACGAGAGACTGACAGGCAGAACGAGAGACTGAAAGGCAGAAAGAGAGAATGAGGGACAGAACGAGAGATTGACAGGCAGAACGAGAGATTGAGGCATAGAACGAGAGACTGACAGGCAGAACGAGAGAAGGAGGCACAGAACGAGAGACTGACAAGCAGAAAGAGAGACTGAGGCACAGAACGAGAGACTGACTGGTAGAACGTGAGAATGAGGCACAGAACGAGAGACTGACAGGCAGAACGAGAGGTTGACAGACAGAATGAGAGACTGAGACACAAAACGAGAGACCGAGGCACAGAACGAGAGACTGAGGCACAGAACGAGAGACTGACAGGCATAACGAGAGACTGAGAGAGAACGAGAGACTGACAGGCAGAACGAGAGAATGAGGCACAGAACGAGAGAATGACAGGCAGAACGAGAGAATGAGGCACAGAACGGGAGACTGACAGGCAGAACGAGAAAATAAGGCACAGAACGAGAGAATGACAGGCAGAACGAGAGAATGAGGCACAGAACGGGTGACTGACAGGCAGAACGAGAAAATAAGGCACAGAACGAGAGACTGACAGGCAGAACGAGAGAATGAGGTACAGAACGAGAGACTGACAGGCAGATTGAGAGAAGGAGGCACAGAACGAGAGACTGACAGGCAGAACGAGAGAAGGAGGCACAGAACGAGAGACTGACAGACAGAACGACAGACTGACCGGCAGAACGAGAGACTGAGACAGAATGAGAGACTGAGAAACAGACCAAGTGAATGAGGCACAGAACGAGAGACTGACAGGCAGAACGAGAGAATGACAGGTAGAACGAGAGAATGATGCACAAAACGAAAGACTGACAGGCAGAGCGAGACAATGAGGCACAACACGAGTGACTGAAAGGCATAATGAGAGACTGAGGCACAGAACGAGAGACTGACAGGCAGAACGAGAGACTGGCAGGCTAAACGAGACAATGAGACAGAACGAGATACTGACAGGCAGAAAGAGAGAATGAGGCAAAGAACGAGAGACTGACAGGAAGAACGAGAGAATGAGGCACAGAACGAGAGACTGACAGGCAGAACGAGAGAATGAGGTTCAGAACGAGAGACTGACAGGCAGAACGAGAGACTGAGACACAGAACGAGTGACTGACAGGTAGAACGAGAGACTGACAGGCAGAACGAGAGACTGAAAGGCAGAAAGAGAGAATGAGGGACAGAATGAGAGACTGACAGGCAGAACGAGAGACTGACGCATAGAACGAGAGACTGACAGGCAGAACGAGAGGCTGAGGCACAGAACGAGAGACTGAGAAGCAGAAAGACAGACTGAGGCACAGAACGAGAGACTGACAGGAAGAACGTGAGAATGAGGCACAGAACGGGAGACTGACAGGCAGAACGAGAAAATAAGGCACAGAACGAGAGAATGACAGGCAGAACGAGAGAATGAGGCACAGAACGGGTGACTGACAGGCAGAACGAGAAAATAAGGCACAGAACGAGAGACTGACAGGCAGAACGAGAGAATGAGGTACAGAACGAGAGACTGACAGGCAGATTGAGAGAAGGAGGCACAGAACGAGAGACTGACAGGCAGAACGAGAGAAGGAGGCACAGAACGAGAGACTGACAGACAGAACGACAGACTGACCGGCAGAACGAGAGACTGAGACAGAATGAGAGACTGAGAAACAGACCAAGTGAATGAGGCACAGAACGAGAGACTGACAGGCAGAACGAGAGAATGACAGGTAGAACGAGAGAATGATGCACAAAACGAAAGACTGACAGGCAGAGCGAGACAATGAGGCACAACACGAGTGACTGAAAGGCATAATGAGAGACTGAGGCACAGAACGAGAGACTGACAGGCAGAACGAGAGACTGGCAGGCTAAACGAGACAATGAGACAGAACGAGATACTGACAGGCAGAAAGAGAGAATGAGGCAAAGAACGAGAGACTGACAGGAAGAACGAGAGAATGAGGCACAGAACGAGAGACTGACAGGCAGAACGAGAGAATGAGGTTCAGAACGAGAGACTGACAGGCAGAACGAGAGACTGAGACACAGAACGAGTGACTGACAGGTAGAACGAGAGACTGACAGGCAGAACGAGAGACTGAAAGGCAGAAAGAGAGAATGAGGGACAGAATGAGAGACTGACAGGCAGAACGAGAGACTGACGCATAGAACGAGAGACTGACAGGCAGAACGAGAGGCTGAGGCACAGAACGAGAGACTGAGAAGCAGAAAGACAGACTGAGGCACAGAACGAGAGACTGACAGGAAGAACGTGAGAATGAGGCACAGAACGAGAGACTGACAGGCAGAACGAGAGGTTGAGAGTCAGAATGAGAGACTGAGACACAGAACGAGAGACTGAGGCACAGAACGAGAGACTGAGGCACAGAACGAGAGACAGACAGGCATAACGAGAGAATGAGGCACAGAACGGGAGACTGACAGGCAGAACGAGAGAATGAGGCACAGAACGAGAGACTGACAGGCAGAACAAGAGAAGCAGGCACAGAACGAGAGAGTGACAGGCAGATTGAGCGAAGGAGGCACAGAACGAGAGATAAACAGGCAGAACGAGAGAAGGAGGCACAGAACGAGAGACTGACAGACAGAACGACAGACTGACCGGCAGAACGAGAGACTGAGACAGAATGAGAGACTGAGAAACAGACCAAGTGAATGAGGCACAGAACGAGAGACTGACAGGCAGAACGAGAGAATGACAGGTAGAACGAGAGAATGATGCACAAAACGAAAGACTGACAGGCAGAACGAGACAATGAGGCACAACACGAGTGACTGAAAGGCAGAATGAGAGACTGAGGCACAGAACGAGAGACTGACAGGCAGAACGAGAGACTGGCAGGCAGAACGAGACAATGAGACAGAACGAGAGACTGACAGGCAGAAAGAGAGAATGAGGCACAGAACGAGAGACTGACAGGAAGAACAAGAGAATGAGGCACAGAACGAGAGACTGACAGGCAGAACGAGAGAATGAGGTTCAGAACGAGAGACTGACAGGCAGAACGAGAGACTGAGACACAGAACGAGTGACTGACAGGTAGAACGAGAGACTGACAGGCAGAACGAGAGACTGACAGGCAGAAAGAGAGAATGAGGGACAGAACGAGAGATTGACAGGCAGAACGAGAGATTGAGGCATAGAACGAGAGACTGACAGGCAGAACGAGAGAAGGAGGCACAGAACGAGAGACTGACAAGCAGAAAGAGAGACTGAGGCACAGAACGAGAGACTGACTGGTAGAACGTGAGAATGAGGCACAGAACGAGAGACTGACAGGCAGAACGAGAGGTTGAGAGACAGAATGAGAGACTGAGACACAGAACGAGAGACCGAGGCACAGAACGAGAGACTGAGGCACAGAACGAGAGACTGACAGGCATAACGAGAGACTGAGAGAGAACGAGAGACTGACAGGCAGAACGAGAGAATGAGGCACAGAACGAGAGAATGACAGGCAGAACGAGAGAATGAGGCACAGAACGGGAGACTGACAGGCAGAACGAGAAAATAAGGCACAGAACGAGAGAATGACAGGCAGAACGAGAGAATGAGGCACAGAACGGGTGACTGACAGGCAGAACGAGAAAATAAGGCACAGAACGAGAGACTGACAGGCAGAACGAGAGAATGAGGTACAGAACGAGAGACTGACAGGCAGATTGAGAGAAGGAGGCACAGAACGAGAGACTGACAGGCAGAACGAGAGAAGGAGGCACAGAACGAGAGACTGACAGACAGAACGACAGACTGACCGGCAGAACGAGAGACTGAGACAGAATGAGAGACTGAGAAACAGACCAAGTGAATGAGGCACAGAACGAGAGACTGACAGGCAGAACGAGAGAATGACAGGTAGAACGAGAGAATGATGCACAAAACGAAAGACTGACAGGCAGAGCGAGACAATGAGGCACAACACGAGTGACTGAAAGGCATAATGAGAGACTGAGGCACAGAACGAGAGACTGACAGGCAGAACGAGAGACTGGCAGGCTAAACGAGACAATGAGACAGAACGAGATACTGACAGGCAGAAAGAGAGAATGAGGCACAGAACGAGAGACTGACAGGAAGAACGAGAGAATGAGGCACAGAACGAGAGACTGACAGGCAGAACGAGAGAATGAGGTTCAGAACGAGAGACTGACAGGCAGAACGAGAGACTGAGACACAGAACGAGTGACTGACAGGTAGAACGAGAGACTGACAGGCAGAACGAGAGACTGAAAGGCAGAAAGAGAGAATGAGGGACAGAATGAGAGACTGACAGGCAGAACGAGAGACTGACGCATAGAACGAGAGACTGACAGGCAGAACGAGAGGCTGAGGCACAGAACGAGAGACTGAGAAGCAGAAAGACAGACTGAGGCACAGAACGAGAGACTGACAGGAAGAACATGAGAATGAGGCACAGAACGAGAGACTGACAGGCAGAACGAGAGGTTGAGAGTCAGAATGAGAGACTGAGACACAGAACGAGAGACTGAGGCACAGAACGAGAGAAGGAGGCACAGAACGAGAGACAGACAGGCATAACGAGAGAATGAGGCACAGAACGGGAGACTGACAGGCAGAACGAGAGAATGAGGCACAGAACGAGAGACTGACAGGCAGAACAAGAGAAGGAGGCGCAGAACGAGAGACTGACAGGCTGAACGAGAGAAGGAGGCACAGAACGAGAGACTGACAGGCAGAACGAGAGAAGGAGGCACAGAACGAGAGACTGACAGGCAGAACGAGAGAAGGAGGCACAGAACGAGAGACTGACAGGCAGAACGAGAGAAGGAGGCACAGAACGAGAGACTGACAGACAGAACGACAGACTGACCGGCAGAACGAGAGACTGAGACAGAATGAGAGACTGAGAAACAGACCAAGTGAATGAGGCACAGAACGAGAGAATGACAGGTAGAACGAGAGAATGATGCACAAAACGAAAGACTGACAGGCAGAACGAGACAATGAGGCACAACACGAGTGACTGAAAGGCAGAATGAGAGACTGAGGCACAGAACGAGAGACTGACAGGCAGAACGAGAGACTGGCAGGCAGAACGAGACAATGAGACAGAACGAGAGACTGACAGGCAGAAAGAGAGAATGAGGCACAGAACGAGAGACTGACAGGAAGAACGAGAGAATGAGGCACAGAACGAGAGACTGACAGGCAGAACGAGAGAATGAGGTTCAGAACGAGAGACTGACAGGCAGAACGAGAGACTGAGACACAGAACGAGTGACTGACAGGTAGAACGAGAGACTGACAGGCAGAACGAGAGACTGAAAGGCAGAAAGAGAGAATGAGGGACAGAACGAGAGACTGACAGGCAGAACGAGAGACTGAGGCATAGAACGAGAGACTGACAGGCAGAACGAGAGAAGGAGGCACAGAACGAGAGTCTAACAAGCAGAAAGAGAGACTGAGGCACAGAACGAGAGACTGACTGGTAGAACGTGAGAATGAGGCACAGAACGAGAGACTGACAGGCAGAACGAGAGGTTGAGAGACAGAATGAGAGACTGAGACACAGAACGAGAGTCCGAGGCATAGAACGAGAGACTGAGGCACAGAACGAGAGACTGACAGGCATAACGAGAGACTGAGAGAGAACGAGAGACTGACAGGCAGAACGAGAGAATGAGGCACAGAACGAGAGACTGACAGGATGAACGAGAGAATGAGGCACAGAACGAGAGACTGACAGGCAGAACGAGAGAAGGAGGCACAGAACGAGAGACTGACAAGCAGAAAGAGAGACTGAGGCACAGAACGAGAGACTGACAGGAAGAACGTGAGAATGAGGCACAGAACGAGAGACTGACAGGCAGAACGAGAGGTTGAGAGACAGAATGAGAGACTGAGACACAGAACGAGAGACTGAGGCACAGAACGAGAGACTGAGGCACAGAACGAGAGACTGACAGGCAGAACGAGAGAATGAGGTTCAGAACGAGAGACTGACAGGCAGAACGAGAGACTGAGACACAGAACGATTGACTGACAGGTAGAACGAGAGACTGACAGGCAGAACGAGAGACTGAAAGGCAGAAAGAGAGAATGAGGGACAGAACGAGAGACTGACAGGCAGAACGAGAGACTGAGACAGACCGAGAGACTGAGACAGAATGAGAGAATGAGGCACAGACCGAGAGACTGACAGGCAGAACGAGAGAATGAGGCATAGAACGAGAGACTGACAGGCAGAACGAGAGACAGAGACAGAACGAGAGACTGAGACAGAACGAGAGAATGAGGCACAGAACGAGAGACTGACAGGCAGAACGAGAGACTGAGACAGAACGAGAGACTGACAGGCAGAATGAGGGACTTACCAGCAGAATGAGAGAATGAGGCACAGAACGAGAGACTGAGGCACCGAACGAGGGACAGAGACAGAATGAGAGACTGACAGGCAGAACGAGAGACTGAGACAGAATAAGAGACTGACAGGCAGAACGAGAGACTGACAGGCAGAATGAGAGACTGAGGCACAGAACGAGAGACTGAGGCAGAACGAGAGACTGACAGGCAGAACGAGAGACTGAGAGAGATTGAGAGAGTGACAGGCGGAACGAGAGACTGACAGGCAGAACGAGGGACTCGGACAGAACAAGAGACTGAGAGGCAGAACGAGAGACTGACAGGCAGAACGAGAAAATGAGGCAGAATGAGAGACTGAGAAACAGAACGAGAGAATGAGGCACAGAACAAGAGACTGACAGGCAGATCGAGAGACTGAGGCACAGCACGACAGACTGACAGGCAGAACGTGAGAGTGAGGCACAGAACGAGGGACTGACAGGCAGAACGAGGGGCTGAGAGACAGAATGAGAGACTGAGAAACAGAACGAGAGACTGAGGCACAGAACGAGAGTCTGAGGCAAAGAACGAGAGACTGACAGGCAGAAAGTGAGAAGGAGGCACAGAACAAGAGACTGACAGGCAGAACGAAAGACTGACAGGTAGAACGAGAGAATGAGGCACAGAACGAGAGACTGAGGCACAGAACAAGAGACTGACAGGGAGAACGAGAGACAGAGACAGAATGAGAGACTGAGAAACAGAATGAGAGAATGAGGCACAGAACAAGAGACTGACAGGCAGAACGAGAGATTGAGGCACAGAACGAGAGGCTGAGAGACAGAACGAGAGGCTGAGAGACAGAACGAGAGGCTGAGAGACAGAACAAGAGACGGACAGGCAGAACGAGAGACTGACAGGCAGAACGAGAGAATGAGGTACAGAACGAGAGACTGACAGGCAGATTGAGAGAAGGAGGCACAGAACGAGAGACTGACAGGCAGAACGAGAGAAGGAGGCACAGAACGAGAGACTGACAGACAGAACGACAGACTGACCGGCAGAACGAGAGACTGAGACAGAATGAGAGACTGAGAAACAGACCAAGTGAATGAGGCACAGAACGAGAGACTGACAGGCAGAACGAGAGAATGACAGGTAGAACGAGAGAATGATGCACAAAACGAAAGACTGACAGGCAGAGCGAGACAATGAGGCACAACACGAGTGACTGAAAGGCATAATGAGAGACTGAGGCACAGAACGAGAGACTGACAGGCAGAACGAGAGACTGGCAGGCTAAACGAGACAATGAGACAGAACGAGATACTGACAGGCAGAAAGAGAGAATGAGGCACAGAACGAGAGACTGACAGGAAGAACGAGAGAATGAGGCACAGAACGAGAGACTGACAGGCAGAACGAGAGAATGAGGTTCAGAACGAGAGACTGACAGGCAGAACGAGAGACTGAGACACAGAACGAGTGACTGACAGGTAGAACGAGAGACTGACAGGCAGAACGAGAGACTGAAAGGCAGAAAGAGAGAATGAGGGACAGAATGAGAGACTGACAGTCAGAACGAGAGACTGACGCATAGAACGAGAGACTGACAGGCAGAACGAGAGGCTGAGGCACAGAACGAGAGACTGAGAAGCAGAAAGACAGACTGAGGCACAGAACGAGAGACTGACAGGAAGAACATGAGAATGAGGCACAGAACGAGAGACTGACAGGCAGAACGAGAGGTTGAGAGTCAGAATGAGAGACTGAGACACAGAACGAGAGACTGAGGCACAGAACGAGAGACTGAGGCACAGAACGAGAGACAGACAGGCATAACGAGAGAATGAGGCACAGAACGGGAGACTGACAGGCAGAACGAGAGAATGAGGCACAGAACGAGAGACTGACAGGCAGAACAAGAGAAGGAGGTGCAGAACGAGAGACTGACAGGCTGAACGAGAGAAGGAGGCACAGAACGAGAGACTGACAGGCAGAACGAGAGAAGGAGGCACAGAACGAGAGACTGACAGGCAGAACGAGAGAAGGAGGCACAGAACGAGAGACTGACAGGCAGAACGAGAGAAGGAGGCACAGAACGAGAGACTGACAGACAGAACGACAGACTGACCGGCAGAACGAGAGACTGAGACAGAATGAGAGACTGAGAAACAGACCAAGTGAATGAGGCACAGAACGAGAGAATGACAGGTAGAACGAGAGAATGATGCACAAAACGAAAGACTGACAGGCAGAACGAGACAATGAGGCACAACACGAGTGACTGAAAGGCAGAATGAGAGACTGAGGCACAGAACGAGAGACTGACAGGCAGAACGAGAGACTGGCAGGCAGAACGAGACAATGAGACAGAACGAGAGACTGACAGGCAGAAAGAGAGAATGAGGCACAGAACGAGAGACTGACAGGAAGAACGAGAGAATGAGGCACAGAACGAGAGACTGACAGGCAGAACGAGAGAATGAGGTTCAGAACGAGAGACTGACAGGCAGAACGAGAGACTGAGACACAGAACGAGTGACTGACAGGTAGAACGAGAGACTGACAGGCAGAACGAGAGACTGAAAGGCAGAAAGAGAGAATGAGGGACAGAACGAGAGACTGACAGGCAGAACGAGAGACTGAGGCATAGAACGAGAGACTGACAGGCAGAACGAGAGAAGGAGGCACAGAACGAGAGTCTAACAAGCAGAAAGAGAGACTGAGGCACAGAACGAGAGACTGACTGGTAGAACGTGAGAATGAGGCACAGAACGAGAGACTGACAGGCAGAACGAGAGGTTGAGAGACAGAATGAGAGACTGAGACACAGAACGAGAGTCCGAGGCATAGAACGAGAGACTGAGGCACAGAACGAGAGACTGACAGGCATAACGAGAGACTGAGAGAGAACGAGAGACTGACAGGCAGAACGAGAGAATGAGGCACAGAACGAGAGACTGACAGGCAGAACGAGAGAATGAGGCACAGAACGAGAGACTGACAGGCAGAACGAGAGAAGGAGGCACAGAACGAGAGACTGACAAGCAGAAAGAGAGACTGAGGCACAGAACGAGAGACTGACAGGAAGAACGTGAGAATGAGGCACAGAACGAGAGACTGACAGGCAGAACGAGAGGTTGAGAGACAGAATGAGAGACTGAGACACAGAACGAGAGACTGAGGCACAGAACGAGAGACTGAGGCACAGAACGAGAGACTGACAGGCAGAACGAGAGAATGAGGTTCAGAACGAGAGACTGACAGGCAGAACGAGAGACTGAGACACAGAACGATTGACTGACAGGTAGAACGAGAGACTGACAGGCAGAACGAGAGACTGAAAGGCAGAAAGAGAGAATGAGGGACAGAACGAGAGACTGACAGGCAGAACGAGAGACTGAGGCATAGAACGAGAGACTGACAGGCAGAACCAGAGGCTGAGGCAAAGAACGAGAGACTGACAAGCAGAAAGAGAGACTGAGGCACAGAACGAGAGACTGACTGGTAGAACGTGAGAATGAGGCACAGAACGAGAGACTGACAGGAAGAACGAGAGAATGAGGCACAGAACGAGAGACTGACAAGCAGAAAGAGAGACTGAGGCACAGAACGAGAGACTGACTGGTAGAACGTGAGAATGAGGCACAGAACGAGAGACTGACAGGAAGAACGAGAGAATGAGGCACAGAACGAGAGACTGACAGGCAGAACGAGAGAATGAGGTTCAGAACGAGAGACTGACAGGCAGAACGAGAGACTGAGACACAGAACGAGTGACTGACAGGTAGAAAGAGAGACTGACAGGCAGAACGAGAGACTGAAAGGCAGAAAGAGAGAAGGAGGCACAGAACGAGAGACTGACAGGCAGAACGAGAGGTTGAGAGACAGTATGAGATACTGAGACACAGAACGAGAGACTGAGGCACAGAACGAGAGACTGAGGCACAGAACGAGAGACTGACAGGCATTCGAGAGACTGAGACTGAATGAGAGACTGACAGGCAGAACGAGAGAATGAGGCACAGAACGGGAGAATGACAGGCAGAACCAGAGAATGAGGCACAGAACGGGAGACTGACAGGCAGAACGAGAAAATAAGGCACAGAAGGAGAGACTGACAGGCAGAACGAGAGAATGAGGTACAGAACGAAAGACTGACAGGGAGAACGAGAGAATGAGGCACAGAACGAGAGGCTGACAGGCAGAATGAGAGAAGGAGGCACAGAACGAGAGACTAACAGGCAGAACGAGAGATTGACAGGCAAAACAAGAGAATGAGGCATAGAACGAGAGGCTGACAGGCAGAACTAGTGACTGACAGGGAGAACGAAAGAATGAGGCACAGAACGAGATACTGACAGGCAGAACGAGAGATTGACAGGCAGAACAAGAGACTGAGACAGAATGAGAAGCTGAGTCACAGAACGGGAGAATGAGGCACAGAATGAGAGACTGACAGGCAGAACGAGAGAATGAGGTTCAGAACGAGAGTCTGACAGACAGTGCGAGAGAATGACAGGCAGAACGAGTGACTGACAGGCAGAACGAGAGACAGAGACAGAATGAGAGGCTGAGAAACAGAAAGAGAGACTGACAGGCAGAACGAAAGAATGAGGCACAGAACAAGAGACTGAAAGGCAGAATGAGTGATTGACAGGCAGAACAAGAGACTGAGACAGAATGATAGTCTGAGAGACAGAACGGGGGAATGAGGCACAGAATGAGAGACTGATAGGAAGAACGAGAGAAGGAGGCACAAAACGAGAGACTGACAGGCAGAACGAGACCAGGAGGCACAAAACGAGAGACTGAAAGGCAGAATGAGAGACTGAGGCACAGAACGAGAGACTGACAGGCAGAATGAGAGACAGAGACAGACCGAGAGACTCTGAAACAGAACGAAAGAATTAGGCACAGAACGAGAGACTGACAGGCAGAACGAGAGACTGACAGGCAGAACGAGAGAATGAGGCACAGAACGAGAGATGGACAGGAATAACGAGAGACTGACAGGCAGAACGAGAGACAGAGACAGACTGAGAGACTAAGAAACAGAATGAGAGAATGAGGCACAGAACGAGAGACTGACAGGCAGAACGAGAGACTGAGAGAGAACGAGAGACTGACAGGCAGAAAGAGAGAATGAGGCACAGAACGAGAGACTGACAGGAAGAACGAGAGAATGAGGCACAGAACGAGAGACTGACAGGCAGAACGAGAGAATGAGGTTCAGAACGAGAGACTGACAGGCAGAACGAGAGACTGAGACACAGAACGAGTGACTGACAGGTAGAACGAGAGACTGACAGGCAGAACGAGAGACTGAAAGGCAGAAAGAGAGAATGAGGGACAGAACGAGAGACTGACAGGCAGAACGAGAGACTGAGGCATAGAACGAGAGTCTGACAAGCAGAAAGAGAGACTGAGGCACAGAACGAGAGACTGACTGGTAGAACGTGAGAATGAGGCACAGAACGAGAGACTGACAGGCAGAACGAGAGGTTGAGAGACAGAATGGGAGACTGAGACACAGAACGAGAGACCGAGGCACAGAACGAGAGACTGAGGCACAGAACGAGAGACTGACAGGCATAACGAGAGACTGAGAGAGAACGAGAGACTGACAGGCAGAACGAGAGAAGGAGGCACAGAACGAGAGAATGACAGGCAGAACGAGAGAATGAGGCACAGAACGGGAGACTGACAGGCAGAACGAGAAAATAAGGCACAGAAGGAGAGACTGACAGGCAGAACGAGAGAATGAGGTACAGAACGAGAGACTGACAGGCAGAATGAGAGAAGGAGGCACAGAACGAGAGACTGACAGGCAGAACGAGAGAAGGAGGCACAGAACGAGAGACTGACAGACAGAACGACAGACTGACCGGCAGAACGAGAGACTGAGACAGAATGAGAGACTGAGAAACAGACCAAGTGAATGAGGCACAGAACGAGAGACTGACAGGCAGAACGAGAGAATGACAGGTAGAACGAGAGAATGATGCACAAAACGAAAGACTGACAGGCAGAACGAGACAATGAGGCACAACACGAGTGACTGAAAGGCAGAATGAGAGACTGAGGCACAGAACGAGAGACTGACAGGCAGAACGAGAGACTGGCAGGCAGAACGAGACAATGAGACAGAACGAGAGACTGACAGGCAGAAAGAGAGAATGAGGCACAGAACGAGAGACTGACAGGAAGAACGAGAGAATGAGGCACAGAACGAGAGACTGACAGGCAGAACGAGAGAATGAGGTTCAGAACGAGAGACTGACAGGCAGAACGAGAGACTGAGACACAGAACGAGTGACTGACAGGTAGAACGAGAGACTGACAGGCAGAACGAGAGACTGAGGCATAGAACGAGAGACTGACAGGCAGAACGAGAGAAGGAGGCACAGAACGAGAGACTGACAAGCAGAACGAGAGACTGAGGCACAGAACGAGAGACTGACTGGTAGAACGTGAGAATGAGGCACAGAACGAGAGACTGACAGGCAGAACGAGAGGTTGAGAGACAGTATGAGATACTGAGACACAGAACGAGAGACTGAGGCACAGAACGAGAGACTGAGGCACAGAACAAGAGACTGACAGGCATAACGAGAGACTGAGAGAGAACGAGAGACTGACAGGCAGAACGAGAGAATGAGGCACAGAAGGAGAGAATGACAGGCAGAACGGGAGAATGAGGCACAGAACGGGAGACTGACAGGCAGAACGAGAAAATAAGGCACAGAACGAGAGACTGACAGGCAGAACGAGAGAATGAGGTACAGAACGAAAGACTGACAGGGAGAACGAGAGAATGAGGCACAGAACGAGAGACTGACAGGCAGAACGAGAGAAGGAGGCACAGAACGAGAGACTGACAGACAGAACGACAGACTGACCGGCAGAACGAGAGACTGAGACAGAATTTGAGACTGAGAAAAAGACCAAGTGAATGAGGCACAGAACGAGAGACTGACAGGCAGAACGAGAGAATGACAGGTAGAACGAGAGAATGATGCACAAAACGAAAGACTGACAGGCAGAACGAGACAATGAGGCACAACACGAGTGACTGAAAGGCAGAATGAGAGACTGAGGCACAGAACGAGAGACTGACAGGCAGAACGAGAGACTGGCAGGCAGAACGAGACAATGAGACAGAACGAGAGACTGACAGGCAGAAAGAGAGAATGAGGCACAGAACGAGAGACTGACAGGAAGAACGAGAGAATGAGGCACAGAACGAGAGACTGACAGGCAGAACGAGAGAATGAGGTTCAGAACGAGAGACTGACAGGCAGAACGAGAGACTGAGACACAGAACGAGTGACTGACAGGTAGAACGAGAGACTGACAGGCAGAACGAGAGACTGAAAGGCAGAAAGAGAGAATGAGGGACAGAACGAGAGACTGACAGGCAGAACGAGAGACTGAGGCATAGAACGAGAGACTGACAGGCAGAACGAGAGAAGGAGGCACAGAACGAGAGACTGACAAGCAGAAAGAGAGACTGAGGCACAGAACGAGAGACTGACTGGTAGAACGTGAGAATGAGGCACACAACGAGAGACTGACAGGCAGAACGAGAGGTTGAGAGACAGTATGCGATACTGAGACACAGAACGAGAGACTGACAGGCAGAACGTGAGACTGAGGCACAGAACGAGAGACTGACAGGCAGAATGAGAGACAGAGACAGACCGAGAGACTCTGAAACAGAACGAAAGAATTACGCACAGAACGAGAGACTTACAGGCAGAACGAGAGACTGACAGGCAGAACGAGAGAATGAGGCACAGAACGAGAGACGGACAGGAAGAACGAGAGACTGACAGGCAGAACGAGAGACAGAGACAGACTGAGAGACTAAGAAACAGAATGAGAGAATGAGGCACAGAACGAGAGACTGACACAGAACGAGAGACTGACAGGCAGAATGAGAGACTGACACAGAACGAGAGACTGACAGGCAGAACGAGAGACAGAGACAGAATGAGAGAATGAGAAACAGAATGAGAGAATGAGGCACAGAACAAGAGACTGACAGGCAGAATGAGTGATTGACAGACAGAATGAGAGACTGAGACAGAACGAGAGACTGAGGCACAAAACGAGAGACTGACAGGCAGAACTAGAGACTGACAGGCAGAACGAGAGACTGAGGCACAGAACAAGAGGCTGAGAGACAGAACGAGAGACTGAGAAACAGAATGAGACACTGACAGGCAGAACGAGAGACTGAGACAGAACGAGAGGCTGAGAGACAGAATGAGAGACTGACAGGCAGAACGAGAGACTGAGGCACAGCACGAGAGACTGACAGGCAGAACGTGAGAGTGAGGCACAGAACGAGGGACTGACAGGCAGAACGAGGGGCTGAGAGACAGAATGAGAGGCTGAGAAACAGAACGAGAGACTGAGGCACAGAACGAGAGACTGAGGCAAAGAACGAGAGACTGACAGGCAGAACGAGAGACTGACAGGCAGAAAGAGAGAAGGAGGCACAGAACGAGAGACTGACAGACAGTGCGAGAGAATGACAGGCAGAACGAGAGTCTGGCAGGCAGAACGAGAGACTGACAGGCAGAACGAGAGAATGAGGCACAGAACAAGAGACTGACAGGCAGAACGAAAGACTGACAGGCAGAACGAGAGAATGAGGCACAGAACGAGAGACTGAGGCACAGAACAAGAGACTGACAGGCAGAACGAGAGACAGAGACAGAATGAGAGACTGAGAAACAGAATGAGAGAATGAGGAACAGAACAAGAGACTGACAGGCAGAACGAGAGATTGAGGCACAGAACGAGAGGCTGAGAGACAGAACGAGAGGCTGAGAGACAGAACGAGAGGCTGAGAGACAAAACAAGAGACGGACAGGCAGAACGAGAGACTGACAGGCAGAACGAGAGACAGAGACAAATGAGAGGCTGAGAGACAGAATGAGGGTCTGAGAGAAAGAACAAGAGACGGAGAAATAGAACAAGAGACTGTGGCAAATAACGACAGACTTACAGGCAGAACGAGAGAATGAGGCACAGAATGAGAGACGGAGAAACAGAACGAGAGACTGAGGCACAGAACGAGAGACTTACAGGCAGAACGAGAGAATGAGGCACAGAACGAGAGACTGACAGGCAGAACGAGAGACTGACAGACAGAACGGGAGACTGACAGGCAGAACGAGAGACTGAGACAGAACGAGAGACTGACAGGCAGAACGAGAGATTGACAGGCAGAACGAGAGACTGAGACAGAACGAGAGACTGAGAAGCAGAATGAGAAAATGAGGCACAGAACGAGAAACTGACAGGCAGAACGAGAGAATGAGACAGAATGAGAGACTGACAGGCAGAACGAGAGACAGAGACAGACCGAGAGACTCAGAAACAGAACGAAAGAATGAGGCACAGAACGAGAGACTGACAGGCAGAACGAGAGACTGAGACAGAATGAGAGGCTGAGAGACAGAACGGGAGAATGAGGCACAGAATGAGAGACTGATAGGAAGAACGAGAGAAGGAGGCACAGAACGAGAGACTGACAGGCAGAACGAGAGAAGGAGGCACAGAACGAGAGACTGACAGACAGTGCGAGAGAATGACAGGCAGAACGAGAGACAGAGACAGAATGAGAGACTGAGAAACAGAACAAGTGAATGAGGCACAGAACGAGAGACTGACAGGCAGAACGAGAGACTGACAGGCAGAAAGAGAGAATGAGGCACAGAACGAGAGACTGACTGGCAGAACGAGAGACTGAGGCACAGAACGAGAGAATGACAGGCAGAACGAGAGAATGAGGCACAGAACGGGAGACTGACAGGCAGAACGAGAAAATAAGGCACAGAAGGAGAGACTGACAGGCAGAACGAGAGAATGAGGTACAGAACGAGAGACTGACAGGCAGAATGAGAGAAGGAGGCACAGAACGAGAGACTGACAGGCAGAACGAGAGAAGGAGGCACAGAACGAGAGACTGACAGACAGAACGACAGACTGACCGGCAGAACGAGAGACTGAGACAGAATGAGAGACTGAGAAACAGACCAAGTGAATGAGGCACAGAACGAGAGACTGACAGGCAGAACGAGAGAATGACAGGTAGAACGAGAGAATGATGCACAAAACGAAAGACTGACAGGCAGAACGAGACAATGAGGCACAACACGAGTGACTGAAAGGCAGAATGAGAGACTGAGGCACAGAACGAGAGACTGACAGGCAGAACGAGAGACTGGCAGGCAGAACGAGACAATGAGACAGAACGAGAGACTGACAGGCAGAAAGAGAGAATGAGGCACAGAACGAGAGACTGACAGGAAGAACGAGAGAATGAGGCACAGAACGAGAGACTGACAGGCAGAACGAGAGAATGAGGTTCAGAACGAGAGACTGACAGGCAGAACGAGAGACTGAGACACAGAACGAGTGACTGACAGGTAGAACGAGAGACTGACAGGCAGAACGAGAGACTGAGGCATAGAACGAGAGACTGACAGGCAGAACGAGAGAAGGAGGCACAGAACGAGAGACTGACAAGCAGAACGAGAGACTGAGGCACAGAACGAGAGACTGACTGGTAGAACGTGAGAATGAGGCACAGAACGAGAGACTGACAGGCAGAACGAGAGGTTGAGAGACAGTATGAGATACTGAGACACAGAACGAGAGACTGAGGCACAGAACGAGAGACTGAGGCACAGAACAAGAGACTGACAGGCATAACGAGAGACTGAGAGAGAACGAGAGACTGACAGGCAGAACGAGAGAATGAGGCACAGAAGGAGAGAATGACAGGCAGAACGGGAGAATGAGGCACAGAACGGGAGACTGACAGGCAGAACGAGAAAATAAGGCACAGAACGAGAGACTGACAGGCAGAACGAGAGAATGAGGTACAGAACGAAAGACTGACAGGGAGAACGAGAGAATGAGGCACAGAACGAGAGACTGACAGGCAGAACGAGAGAAGGAGGCACAGAACGAGAGACTGACAGACAGAACGACAGACTGACCGGCAGAACGAGAGACTGAGACAGAATTTGAGACTGAGAAAAAGACCAAGTGAATGAGGCACAGAACGAGAGACTGACAGGCAGAACGAGAGAATGACAGGTAGAACGAGAGAATGATGCACAAAACGAAAGACTGACAGGCAGAACGAGACAATGAGGCACAACACGAGTGACTGAAAGGCAGAATGAGAGACTGAGGCACAGAACGAGAGACTGACAGGCAGAACGAGAGACTGGCAGGCAGAACGAGACAATGAGACAGAACGAGAGACTGACAGGCAGAAAGAGAGAATGAGGCACAGAACGAGAGACTGACAGGAAGAACGAGAGAATGAGGCACAGAACGAGAGACTGACAGGCAGAACGAGAGAATGAGGTTCAGAACGAGAGACTGACAGGCAGAACGAGAGACTGAGACACAGAACGAGTGACTGACAGGTAGAACGAGAGACTGACAGGCAGAACGAGAGACTGAAAGGCAGAAAGAGAGAATGAGGGACAGAACGAGAGACTGACAGGCAGAACGAGAGACTGAGGCATAGAACGAGAGACTGACAGGCAGAACGAGAGAAGGAGGCACAGAACGAGAGACTGACAAGCAGAAAGAGAGACTGAGGCACAGAACGAGAGACTGACTGGTAGAACGTGAGAATGAGGCACACAACGAGAGACTGACAGGCAGAACGAGAGGTTGAGAGACAGTATGCGATACTGAGACACAGAACGAGAGACTGACAGGCAGAACGTGAGACTGAGGCACAGAACGAGAGACTGACAGGCAGAATGAGAGACAGAGACAGACCGAGAGACTCTGAAACAGAACGAAAGAATTACGCACAGAACGAGAGACTTACAGGCAGAACGAGAGACTGACAGGCAGAACGAGAGAATGAGGCACAGAACGAGAGACGGACAGGAAGAACGAGAGACTGACAGGCAGAACGAGAGACAGAGACAGACTGAGAGACTAAGAAACAGAATGAGAGAATGAGGCACAGAACGAGAGACTGACACAGAACGAGAGACTGACAGGCAGAATGAGAGACTGACACAGAACGAGAGACTGACAGGCAGAACGAGAGACAGAGACAGAATGAGAGAATGAGAAACAGAATGAGAGAATGAGGCACAGAACAAGAGACTGACAGGCAGAATGAGTGATTGACAGACAGAATGAGAGACTGAGACAGAACGAGAGACTGAGGCACAAAACGAGAGACTGACAGGCAGAACTAGAGACTGACAGGCAGAACGAGAGACTGAGGCACAGAACAAGAGGCTGAGAGACAGAACGAGAGACTGAGAAACAGAATGAGACACTGACAGGCAGAACGAGAGACTGAGACAGAACGAGAGGCTGAGAGACAGAATGAGAGACTGACAGGCAGAACGAGAGACTGAGGCACAGCACGAGAGACTGACAGGCAGAACGTGAGAGTGAGGCACAGAACGAGGGACTGACAGGCAGAACGAGGGGCTGAGAGACAGAATGAGAGGCTGAGAAACAGAACGAGAGACTGAGGCACAGAACGAGAGACTGAGGCAAAGAACGAGAGACTGACAGGCAGAACGAGAGACTGACAGGCAGAAAGAGAGAAGGAGGCACAGAACGAGAGACTGACAGACAGTGCGAGAGAATGACAGGCAGAACGAGAGTCTGGCAGGCAGAACGAGAGACTGACAGGCAGAACGAGAGAATGAGGCACAGAACAAGAGACTGACAGGCAGAACGAAAGACTGACAGGCAGAACGAGAGAATGAGGCACAGAACGAGAGACTGAGGCACAGAACAAGAGACTGACAGGCAGAACGAGAGACAGAGACAGAATGAGAGACTGAGAAACAGAATGAGAGAATGAGGAACAGAACAAGAGACTGACAGGCAGAACGAGAAATTGAGGCACAGAACGAGAGGCTGAGAGACAGAACGAGAGGCTGAGAGACAGAACGAGAGGCTGAGAGACAAAACAAGAGACGGACAGGCAGAACGAGAGACTGACAGGCAGAACGAGAGACAGAGACAAATGAGAGGCTGAGAGACAGAATGAGGGTCTGAGAGAAAGAACAAGAGACGGAGAAATAGAACAAGAGACTGTGGCAAATAACGACAGACTTACAGGCAGAACGAGAGAATGAGGCACAGAATGAGAGACGGAGAAACAGAACGAGAGACTGAGGCACAGAACGAGAGACTTACAGGCAGAACGAGAGAATGAGGCACAGAACGAGAGACTGACAGGCAGAACGAGAGACTGACAGACAGAACGGGAGACTGACAGGCAGAACGAGAGACTGAGACAGAACGAGAGACTGACAGGCAGAACGAGAGATTGACAGGCAGAACGAGAGACTGAGACAGAACGAGAGACTGAGAAGCAGAATGAGAAAATGAGGCACAGAACGAGAAACTGACAGGCAGAACGAGAGAATGAGACAGAATGAGAGACTGACAGGCAGAACGAGAGACAGAGACAGACCGAGAGACTCAGAAACAGAACGAAAGAATGAGGCACAGAACGAGAGACTGACAGGCAGAACGAGAGACTGAGACAGAATGAGAGGCTGAGAGACAGAACGGGAGAATGAGGCACAGAATGAGAGACTGATAGGAAGAACGAGAGAAGGAGGCACAGAACGAGAGACTGACAGGCAGAACGAGAGAAGGAGGCACAGAACGAGAGACTGACAGACAGTGCGAGAGAATGACAGGCAGAACGAGAGACAGAGACAGAATGAGAGACTGAGAAACAGAACAAGTGAATGAGGCACAGAACGAGAGACTGACAGGCAGAACGAGAGACTGACAGGCAGAAAGAGAGAATGAGGCACAGAACGAGAGACTGACTGGCAGAACGAGAGACTGAGGCACAGAACGAGAGACTGACAGGCAGAACGAGAGACTGAGGCACAGAACGAGAGACTGACAAGCAGAAAGAGAGACTGAGGCACAGAACGAGAGACTGACAGGTAGAAGTTGAGAATGAGGCACAGAACGAGGGACTGACAGGCAGAACGAGAGGCTGAGAGACAGAATGAGAGACTGAGAAACAGAACGAGAGACTGAGGCACTGAACGAGAGACTGAGGCACAGAACGAGAGACAGACAGGCAGAACGAGAGACTGACAGGCAGAACGAGAGAAGGAGGCACAGTACGAGAGACTGACAGACAGTGCGAGAGAATGACAGGCAGAACGAGAGTCTGGCAGGCAGAACGAGAGACTGACAGGCAGAACGAGAGAATGAGGCACAGAACAAGAGACTGACAGGCAGAACGAAAGACTGACAGGTAGAACGAGATAATGAGGCACAGAACGAGAGACTGAGGCACAGAACAAGAGACTGACAGGCAGAACGAGAGACAGAGACAGAATGAGAGACTGAGAAACAGAATGAGAGAATGAGGCACAGAACAAGAGACTGACAGGCAGAACGAGAGATTGAGGCACAGAACGAGAGGCTGAGAGACAGAACGAGAGGCTGAGAGACAGAACGAGAGGCTGAGAGACAGAACAAGAGACGGACAGGCAGAACGAGAGACTGACAGGCAGAACGAGAGACAGAGACAAATGAGAGGCTGAGAGACAGAATGAGGGTCTGAGAGACAGAACAAGAGACGGAGAAATAGAACAAGAGACTGTGGCAAATAACGACAGACTTACAGGCAGAACGAGAGAATGAGGCACAGAATGAGAGACGGAGAAACAGAACGAGAGAATGAGGCACAGAACGAGAGACTGACAGGCAGAACCAGAGACTGAGACAGAACGAGAGACTGACAGGCAGAACGAGAGACTGACAGACAGAACGGGAGACTGAGAGGCAGAACGAGAGACTGAGACAGAACGAGAGACTGACAGGCAGAACGAGAGATTGACAGGCAGAACGAGAGACTGAGACAGAACGAGAGACTGAGAAACAGAATGAGAAAATGAGGCACAGAACGAGAAACTGACAGGCAGAACGAGAGAATGAGACAGAATGAGAGACTGACAGGCAGAACGAGAGACAGAGACAGACCGAGAGACTCAGAAACAGAACGAAAGAATGAGGCACAGAACGAGAGGCTGACAGGCAGAATGAGAGACTGACAGGCAGAACGAGAGACTGAGACAGAACGAGAGACTGACAGGCAGAACGAGAGACTGACAGGCAGAACGAGAGACTGACAGGCAGAACGAGAGACTGAGGAACAGAACGAGAGACTGACAGGCAGAACGAGAGACTGAGACAAACTGAGAGACTGACAGGCTGAACGAGAGAATGAGGCACAGAAAGAGAGACTGACAGGCAGAACGAGAGACTGAGACAGACCGAGAGACTGAGACAGAATGAGAGAATGAGGCACAGACCGAGAGACTGACAGGCAGAACGAGAGAATGAGGCATAGAACGAGAGACTGACAGGCAGAACGAGAGACAGAGACAGAACGAGAGACTGAGACAGAACGAGAGAATGAGGCACAGAACGAGAGACTGACAGGCAGAACGAGAGACTGAGACAGAACGAGAGACTGACAGGCAGAATGAGGGACTTACCAGCAGAATGAGAGAATGAGGCACAGAACGAGAGACTGAGGCACCGAACGAGGGACAGAGACAGAATGAGAGACTGACAGGCAGAACGAGAGACTGAGACAGAATAAGAGACTGACAGGCAGAACGAGAGACTGACAGGCAGAATGAGAGACTGAGGCACAGAACGAGAGACTGAGGCAGAACGAGAGACTGACAGGCAGAACGAGAGACTGAGAGAGATTGAGAGAGTGACAGGCGGAACGAGAGACTGACAGGCAGAACGAGGGACTCGGACAGAACAAGAGACTGAGAGGCAGAACGAGAGACTGACAGGCAGAACGAGAAAATGAGGCAGAATGAGAGACTGAGAAACAGAACGAGAGAATGAGGCACAGAACAAGAGACTGACAGGCAGATCGAGAGACTGAGGCACAGCACGACAGACTGACAGGCAGAACGTGAGAGTGAGGCACAGAACGAGGGACTGACAGGCAGAACGAGGGGCTGAGAGACAGAATGAGAGACTGAGAAACAGAACGAGAGACTGAGGCACAGAACGAGAGTCTGAGGCAAAGAACGAGAGACTGACAGGCAGAAAGTGAGAAGGAGGCACAGAACAAGAGACTGACAGGCAGAACGAAAGACTGACAGGTAGAACGAGAGAATGAGGCACAGAACGAGAGACTGAGGCACAGAACAAGAGACTGACAGGGAGAACGAGAGACAGAGACAGAATGAGAGACTGAGAAACAGAATGAGAGAATGAGGCACAGAACAAGAGACTGACAGGCAGAACGAGAGATTGAGGCACAGAACGAGAGGCTGAGAGACAGAACGAGAGGCTGAGAGACAGAACGAGAGGCTGAGAGACAGAACAAGAGACGGACAGGCAGAACGAGAGACTGACAGGCAGAACGAGAGAATGAGGCACAGAACAAGAAACTGAGAAATAGAACGAGAGAATGAGGCACAGAACGAGAGGCTGACAGGCAGAACGAGAGACTGACAGGCAGAACAAGAGACTGAGACAGAATGAGAGGCTGAGAGACAGAACGGGAGAATGAGGCACAGAATGAGAGACTGATAGGAAGAACGAGAGAAGGAGGCACAGAACGAGAGACTGACAGGCAGAACGAGAGACTGAGGCACAGAACAAGAGACTGACAGGGAGAACGAGAGACAGAGACAGAATGAGAGACTGAGAAACAGAATGAGAGAATGAAGCACAGAACAAGAGACTGACAGGCAGAACGAGAGAATGAGGCACAGAACGAGAGACTGACAGGCAGACCGAGAGACTGACAGGCAGAACGAGAGATAGAGACAGAACGAGAGACTGACAGGCAGAACGAGAGAAAGAGGCACAGAACGAGAGACTGACAGGCAGAACGAGAGACTGAGGCACAGAACGAGAGACTGACAGGCAGAACGAGAGACTGACAGACAGAACGAGAGACTGAGAAACAGAACAAGAGAATGAGGCACAGAACGAGAGACTGACAGGCAGAACGAGAGACTGAGGCACAGAACGAGAGACTGACAGGCAGAACGAGAGACTGACAGGCAGAACGAGAGACAGAGACTGAACGAGAGACTGACAGGCAGAACGAGAGGCTGAGAAACAGAATGAGAGATGGAGACACAAAACGAGAGAATGAGGCACAGAACGAGAGGCAGACAGGCAGAACGAGAGACTGACAGGCAGAACGTTAGACTGAGACAGAACAAGAGACTGGGAGGCAGGACGAGAGACTGACAGGCAGAACGAGAAAATGAGGCAGAATGAGAGAATGAGAAACAGAACGAGAGAATGAGGCACAGAACAGGAGACTGACAGGCAGAACGAGAGGCAGACAGGCAGAATGACAGACAGAGACAGAACGAGAGAGTGACAGGCAGAACGAGAGGCTGAGAAACAGAATGAGAGACGGAGACACAGAACGAGAGAATGAGGCACAGAACGAGAGACTGACAGGCAGAACGAGAGACTGACAGGCAGAACGAGAGACTGACAGGCAGGACGAGAGACTGAGACAGAATGAGAGACTGACAGGCAGAACGAGAGACAGACAGCCAGAACGAGAGACTGATGTAACAGAACGAGAGACTTACAGGCAGAACGAGAGACTGAGACAGAATGAGAGACTGACAGGCAGAACGAGAGACAGACAGCCAGAACGAGAGTCTGAGGCACAGAACGAGAGACTGAGAAACAGAATGAGAGACTGAGAAACTGAACGAGAGAATGAGGCACAGAACGAGAGACAGACAGGCAGAGTGAGAGACTGACAGTCAGAACAAGAGAATGAGGCACAGAATGACAGACTGAGACCGAATGAGAGACTGACGGGCAGAATGAGAGACTGAGGCACAGAACGAGAGACTGACAGGCAGAATGAGAGACTGAGGCACAGAACAAGAGACTGACAGGCAGAATGAAGGACTGACAGGCAGAACGAGAGACTGAGAAACAGAACGAGAGACTGAGGCACAGAACGAGAGAATGAGGCATAGAACGAGAGACTGACAGGCAGAACGAGAGAATGACAGGCAGAACAAGAGAATGAGACAGAATGAGAGGCTGACAGGCAGAATGAGAGACTAACAGGCAGAACGAGAGACTGACAGGCAGAACGAGAGACTGAGGCACAGAACGAGAGACTGACAGGCAGAACGAGAGACTGAGGCACAGAACGAGAGACTGACAGGCAGAACGAGAGACTGACAGGCAGAACGAGAGAATAAGGCACAGAACGAGAGACTGACAGGCAAAACGAGAGACAGAGACAGAACGAGAGACTGAGACAGAACGAGAGAATGAGGCACAAAACGAGAGACTGACAGGCAGAACGAGGCACTGAGACAGAACGAGAGACTGACAGGCAGAATGAGGGACTGACAGGCAGAACGAGAGAATGAGGCACAGAACGAGAGACTGAGGCACCGAACGAGAGACAGAGACAGAATGAGAGACTGACAGGCAGAACGAGAGACTCAGCCAGAACAAGAGACTGACAGGCAGAACGTTAGACTGAGACAGAACAAGAGACTGCGAGGCAGGACGAGAGACTGACAGGCAGAACGAGAAAATGAGGCAGAATGAGAGAATGAGAAACAGAACGAGAGAATGAGGCACAGAACAAGAGACTGACAGGCAGAATGAAGGACTGACAGGCAGAACGAGTGACTGAGGCACAGAACGAGAGACTGACAGGCAGCACGAGAGGCAGACAGGCAGAATGAGAGACAGAGACAGAACGAGAGACTGACAGGCAGAACGAGAGGCTGAGAAACAGAATGAGTGACGGAGACACAGAACGAGAGAATGAGGCACAGAACGAGAGACTGACAGGCAGAACGAGACAATGACAGGCAGAACGAGAGAATGGGACAGAATGAGAGGCTGACAGGCAGAACGAGAGACTGACAGGCAGGACGAGAGACTGACAGGCAGAACGAGAGACAGACAGCCAGAACGAGAGTCTGAGGCACAGAACGAGAGACTGAGAAACAGAATGAGAGACTGAGAAACTGAACGAGAGACTGAGGCACAGAACGAGAGACAGACAGGCAGAACGAGAGACTGACAGGCAGAACAAGAGAATGAGGCACAGAACGACAGACTGAGACCGAATGAGAGACTGACAGGCAGAATGAGAGCCTGAGGCACAGAACGAGAGACTGAGACAGAATGTGTGGCTGAGACACACCACAAGAGACTGACAGGCAGAACGAGAGAAGGAGGCACAGAATGAGAGACTGACAGGCAGAACGAGAGACAGAGACAGAATGAGAGACTGAGAGACAGAAAGAGAGAAGGAGGCACAGAATAAGACACTGACAGGCAGAATGAGAAAATGAGACAGAATGAGAGGCTGAGAGACAGTATGAGAGACTCACAGGCAGAAGGAGAGACTGACAGACGGAACGAGAGACTGACAGGCAGAACGAGAGTCTGAGACACAGAACGAGAGACTGACACGCAGAACGAGAGACAGAGACGGAATGATAGACTGCGAAACAGAATGAGGGAATGAGGCACAGAACGAGAGACTGACAGGCAGAACGAGAGACTGACAGGCAGAACAAGAGACTGGCAGGCAGAACGAGAGTCTGAGGCACAGAAGGAGAGACTGAGGCTCAGAACGAGAGACTGACAGGCAGAATGAGAGACTGACAGGCAGAATGAGAGACTGACAGGCAGAACGAGAGACTGAGAGACAGAACGAGAGACAGAGACAGAATTAGAGACTGAGAAACATAATGAGAGAATGAGGCACAGCACGAGAGACTGACAGGCAGAACGAGAGACTGACAGGCAGAACCAGAGACTGACAGGCAGAACGAGAGTCTGAGGCACAGAACGAGAGACTGAGGCACAGAACGAGGGACTGACAGGCATAACGAGAGACTGACATGCAGAACGAGAGACTGACAGGCAGAACGAGAGACAGAGACAGACTGAGAGACTAAGAAACAGAATGAGAGAATGAGGCACAGAACGAGAGACTGACACAGAACGAGAGACTGACAGGCAGAATGAGAGACTGACAGGCAGAACGAGAGTCTGAGGCACAGAACGAGAGACTGACAGGCAGAACGAGAGACAGAGACAGAATGAGAGACTGAGAAACAGAATGAGAGAATGAGGCACAGAACGAGAGACTGACACAGAACGTCAGACTGACAGGCAGAACGAGAGACTGACAGGCAGATCGAGAGTCTGAGGCACAGAACGAGAGACTGAGGCACAGAACGAGAGACTGACAGGCAGAATGAGAGACTGACAGGCAGAACGAGAGTCTGAGGCACAGAACGAGAGACTGAGGCAAAGAACGAGAGACTGACAGGCAGAACGAGAGACTGACAGGCAGAACGAGAGACAGAGACAGAATGAGAGACTGAGAATCAGAATGAGAGAATGAGGCACAGAACGAGAGACTGACACAGAACGAGAGACTGACAGGCAGAACGAGAGTCTGAGGCATAGAACGAGAGACTGACAGGCAGAACGAGAGACAGAGACAGAATGAGAGACTGAGAAACCGAATGAGAGAATGAGGCACAGCATGAGAGACTGACAGGCTGAACGAGAGACTGACAGGCAGAATGAGAGACTGACAGGCAGAACGAGAGTCTGAGGCACAGAACGAGAGACTGACAGGCAGAACGAGAGACTGACAGGCAGACCGAGAGACTGACAGGCAGAACAAAAGAATGAGGCACAGAACGAGAGACTGACAGGCAGAACGAGAGACTGACAGGCAGAACGAGAGACAGAGACAGAATGAGAGATTGAGAAACAGAATGAGAGAATGAGGCACAGAACGAGAGACTGACACAGAACGAGAGACTGACAGGCAGAACGAGAGACTGACAGGCAGAACGAGAGTCTGAGGCACAGACCGAGAGACGGAGGCACAGAACGAGAGACTGACAGGCAGAACAAGAGACTGACAGGCAGAACGAGAGACAGAGACAGAATGAGAGACTGAGAAACAGAACGAGAGACTGAGGCACAGAACGAGACACTGACAGGCAAAATGAGAGACAGAGACAGAATGAGAGACTGAGAAACAGATTGAGAGAATGAGGCACAGAACGAGAGACTGACACAGAACGAGAGACTGACAGGCAGACTGAGAGATTGACAGGCAGAATGAAAGTCTGAGGCACAGAACGAGAGACTGACAGGCAGAACGAGAGACAGAGACAGAATGAGAGACTGACAGGCAGAACGAGAGACAGAGACAGAATGAGAGAATGAGAAACAGAATGAGAGAATGAGGCACAGAACGAGAGACTGACAGGCAGAACGAGAGACTGATAGGCAGAACGAGAGACTGGCAGGCAGAACGAGAGACAGAGACAGAATGAGAGAATGAGAAACAGAATGAGAGAATGAGGCACAGAACGAGAGACTGACAGGCAGAACGAGAGACTAACAGGCAGAACGAGAGACTGACAGGCAGAACGAGAGACTGACAGGCAGAACGAAAGAATGAGGCACAGAACGAGAGACTGAGACAGAATGAGAGACTTAGAAACAGAATGAGAGAATGAGAGACAGAACGAGAGACTGACAGGCAGAACGAGAGACTGACAGGTAGAACGAGAGACTTAGAAACAGAATGAGAGACTTAGAAACAGAATGAGAGAATGAGAGACAGAACAAGAGACTGACAGGCAGAACGAGAGACAGAGACAGAATGAGAGACTTAGAAACAGAATGAGAGAATGAGGCACAGAACGAGAGACTGACAGGCAGAACGAGAGACTGACACAGAACGAGATACTGACACAGAACGAGAGACTGACACTGAACGAGAGACTGACACAGAACGAGAGACTGACACAGAACGAGAGACTGACACAGAACGAGAGACTGACAGGCAGAACGAAAGAATGAGGCACAGAACGAGAGACAGAGACAGAACGAGAGACAGAGACAGATTGAGAGTCTGACAGGCAGAAAGAGACGAGTGAGCACATGGATAGCCCGATAAGAAGCTATGGGAGATCTTTGTGCTCAGGGCTTCCTTTTTCAAAATGCAAAATAGTGAGGAAAAAATTAAGAAAACAAAGTCTCGTTTTGATAAAATAAGATTTAAAAGCTGTATATGTCATACCAACGTCCTTAAATGTGTGCCTTTAATTGGTTGTCTTTTTTTTAAGCTTTTACTTCAAAGTCTCAGCTTCTCGCAAGGTTTTTGTTTTAGAGTTGATCACATTGTCCAGAGCTGGGGGGCAGTTAGCAGAGCCTCAGACAGTCTCCGCAGGTACATTGTGTGGATCCCGCAAGATGCAGCTGTGGCATTTAATAAATTCAGTTTTTCAAATGTTTCTCTTCAGCTTCCAGTAGGCCATCTGATTGTTCTTTTGAAAGTGATTTGAAGAAGGTTTTGTTCAGGAAAGTTGTTGAGTGTCTGTGAGTGTATGTGAGAGAGATATACACACACTTCTGCAGTGGCCCTTCTGTCTCATAAGGTGATGCTTTGCTCCGTGATGGTCAGCCCTGTGTTAAACATCGGCTGCTGTGACTCAGGAGCCCCACTCTGACATGGCACCTCTGCAGAGGAAGGCAGTGGCCTGAGAAGCTCCGCAAATCACTTGCCTCTGTTTTCTCTGGAGTCTCTTCTCAACCAGCTGAGCTTTTCATGTCCACTCACCTCTTCCAATGTCCTTCCAAACAGCCAGCTCCACAGCACACAGCTGTGGGTGACTAGTTACACCACACCTCCCCACACACACACACCCGCACACACACCTCCCCACACACACACACCCACCCGCACACACACCTCCCCACACACACACACCCACCCGCACACACACCCGCACACACACCCGCACACACACACACCCACCCGCACACACACCCGCACACACACCCGCACACACACCTCCCCACACACACACACCCGCACACACACCTCCCCACACACACACACCCGCACACACACCTCCCCACACACATACACACACCCACACCTCCCCACACACACACACCCGCACACACACCTCCCCACACACACACACCCGCACACACACCTCCCCACACACATACACACACCCACACCTCCCCACACACACACACCCGCACACACACCTCCCCACACACATACACACACCCACACCTCCCCACACACACACACCCGCACACACACCTCCCCACACACATACACACACCCACACCCACCCGCACACACACCCGCACATACACCTCCCCACACACACACACCCGCACACACACCCGCACATACACCTCCCCACACACACACACCCGCACACACACCCGCAC